>NW_024070203.1:31270913-31409572 GCF_014754425.2 Oryx dammah
CTATCCACGGCCCCTCACGATCCACGGCCCCTCACGATCCATGGCTCCTCACTATCCATGGTTCCTCACTATCACATGTTCAGTACGTGCAAACTCACAGGGACAGACAGGAGACGAACAGCTGACAGGGCCTGCTGACAGTGGTGGGGGTTGGGGGAGGGAGCGGCTGCTCATGGGGATGTGCCTCTTTGGCGGAGATTCCTGAATTAGAAATCAACTGTATTAGAAATCAGCTGTTCCTTACTTAGACAGTGATGGCATCAAGTCGGGCACTCTGACTTCAGAGATCATGTTCTACTAAGAACACCCCACAAACACCTGACAGGTGTGGGGATTACTAAACATGTTCCAAGGTTAATTCAATGCATTTCAGGATGATATTTTTCAAATTATAGATAGAGATACTGAAAAAATTAAGTGCTCAGAGGGTAGACTGACAAGGTTAAAGCCACAAACAGACACTCCACACAAGACAGCAGAGCTGTAAGACAGAGGAGCTGGATTCCTCAGAAGCTAGTGAAAGGAAGAGAAGCCCAGCGAAGCTGGGACAGAATCAGGGGACATGATCTCAATACAGAAGTGGAGATGTGGCAAAAGAACAATTTATGGTGACCGTGGTAACTGGTCACACAGTGGTGACCATTTCATGATGTATAAAAATATCAAATCACTATGTTGTACACTTGAAACTAATATAATATTGTATGTTAATTATAACTCAGTATAATTTTGTACGTTAAAAAAAAGAAAAAAAGAAATGCATACACATCTGAAATTAAGCCTTTTTTTACTACTTCTTTGTACCATCACTTAAATTTATTATATAACCATGTAAGATAATTTTATAATTTTGGAATACCTCACATTTTGCAGGATATCTGCTAGTTATATTTTTTAAATGTCCTTCCTAATCTTAATTCTTTCTTCAAGATCTAGGATATAAAAATATTAACTAGAGCTTCCCTGGTGGTCCAGTGCTTAAGAATCCACTTTGCTAAATCTCTTCCAACTCATTTGTTATAGTTTTAATTCTTTATAAAGGCTACATGATATTCCATGATGTGGTGTATCAAAATTAATTCAGTATTTTCTCTGTTGATAAGCGTTCATTAAAAAATGTCTTTATTGATATGCTGGTGGCATTTACAAGGGAAAAGAATGAAATTTACATGGTCACTTTTATATTTTTAAGTTGGAACTGTAGTATTCAAACTGGTGAACAAATGCTAAACATAAGTTTATTTTCATAAACAAAGCTATAATTACTGATTAAAAAAAAAAGAATCCACTTTGCAATGCAGGGGACACAGATTCCAGCCCTGGCCGGGAGGACCCCACAGGCCACGGAGCAACTAAGCCCATGTGCACAACTACTGCGCCCATGCACTCTACCACCTGTTTGCCGCAACAAGAGAAGTCACAGTAATGAGAAGTTTGAGCGCCTCAATGACAAGTAGTCCCTGCTCGCTGTAACTAGGGAAAGCCCCACGCAGCAACAAAGGCCTAGAACAGCCGAAACACTAGGTAAATAAATAACTAGCACAACTTTGGTGACTGAAATAAAGTCTGATGCTATAAAGAGCAATATTGCATAAGAACCTGGAATGTTAGGTCCATGAATCAAGGTAAATTGGAAGTAGTCAAACAGAAGATGGCAAGAGTGAACACTGACATTTTGGGAATCAGCAAACTAAAATGGACTGGAATGGGTGAATTTAACTCAGGTGACCACTGTATCTACTACTGTGGGCAAGAATTTCTTAGAAGAAAAGGAGTAGGCATCATAGTAAACAAAAGAGTCCAAAATGCAGTACTTGGATGTAGTCTCAAAAATGACAGAATGATCTCTGTTCGTCTCCAAGGCAAACCATTCAATATCACAGTTATCCAAGTCTATGCCCTGACCAGTAATGCTGAAGAAGCTGTAGTTGAACGGTTCTATAAAGACCTACAAGACCTTCTAGAACTAACACCCCAAAATGATGTCCTTTTCATTATAGGAAACTGGAATGCCAAAGTAGGAAGTCAAGAGATATCTGGAGTAACAGGCAAATTTCACCTTGGAGTACAAAATGTAGCAGAGCAAAGGCTAAAAGAGTTTTGCCAAGAGAATGCACTGGTCATAGCAAACACCCTCTTCCAACAACACAAGAGAAGACTCTACACATGGACATCACAGATGGTCAATACCGAAATCAGATTGATTATATTCTTTGCAGCCAAAGATGGAGAAGCTCTAGACAGTCAGCAAAAAGAAGTCCAGGAGCTGACTGTGGCTCAGATCATGAACTCCCTTATTGCCAAATTCAGACTTAAATTGAAGAAAGTAGGGAAAACCACTAGACCATTCAGGTATGACCTAAATCAAATCCCTTATGATCATACAGTGGAAGAGACAAATAGATTCAAGAGATTAGATCTGATAGACTGAGTTCCTGTGGATGCATGCTTGTGACACTGTATAGGAGGCAGTGATCAAAACCATCCCCAACAAAAAGAAATGCAAAAAGGCAAAATAGTTGTCTGAGGAGACCTTAAAAATAGCTGACAAAAGAAGAGAAGTGAAAGGCAAAGGAGAAAAGCAAAGATATACCCATTTGAATGCAGAATTCCAAAGAATAGCAAGGAGAAATAAGAAAGCCTGTGAAAGTGCTGCAGTCAATATGCCAGCAAATTAGGAAAACTCAGCAGTGGCCACAGGACTGGAAAAGGTCAGTTTTCATTTCAATCCCAAAGAAAGGCAATGCCAAAGAACGTTCAAAGTACTGCACAATTGCACTCATCTCATACGCTAGCAAAGTAATACTCAAAATTCTCCAAGTCAGGCTTCAACAGTACGTGAACCTCCAGATGTTCAAGTCGGATTTAGAAAAGGCAGAGGAACCAGAGATCAAATTGCCAACATCCAATGGATCATCAAAAAAGCAAGAGAGTTCCAGAAAAACATCTACTTCTGCTTTATTGACTGTACCAAAGCCTTTGACTATGTGGATCACAACAAACTGTGGAAAATTCTGAAAGACATGGGAATACCAGACCACCTAACCTGCCTCCTGAGAAATCTCTATGTGGGTCAAAAAACAACAGTCAGAACAGGACATGAAACAACAGACTGGTTCCAAATTGGAAAAGGAGTACGTCAAGGCTGTACATTGTCACCCTACTTACTTAACTTATATACAGAGTACATCATGAGAAATGCTGGGCTGAATGAAGCACAAGCTGGAATCAAGATTGCTGGGAGAAGTATCAGTAACCTCAGATATGCAGATTATACCACCCTTATGGCAGAAAGCAAAGAAGAACTAAAGAGCCTCTTGAAAGTGAAAGAGGAGAGTGAAAAAGTTGGCTTAAAGCTCAACATTCAGAAAACGAAGATCATGGCCTCTGGTCCCATTTCTTCATGGCAAATAAATGGGGAAACAGTGAGAGACTTCATTTTTTTGGGCTCCAAAATCAGATGCAGATGGTGACTGCAGCCATGAAATTAAAAGACGCTTGCTCCTTGGAAGGAAAGTTATGACCAACCTAGACAGCATATTCGGAAAAGGCAATGACACCCCACTCCAGTACTCTTGCCTGGAAAATCCCATGGACGGAGGAGTCTGATAGGCTGCAGCCCATGGGGTCTCAAAGAGTCGGACACGACTGAGCGACTTCCCTTTCACTTTTCATTTTCATGCACTGGAGAAGGAAATGGCAACCCACTCCAGTGTTCTTGCCTATAGAATCCAAGAGATGGGGGAGCCTGGTGGGCTGCCATCTATGGGGTCGCACAGTCGGACACGACTGAAGCGACTTAGCAGCAGCAGCAGTAGCAGACAGCATGTTAAAAAGCAAAGACATTACTTTGCCAACAAAGGTCTGTATAGTTAAAGCTCTGGTTTTTCCAGTGGTCATGTATGGGTATGGGAGTTGGACTATAAAGAAAACTGGGGACCAAAGAATTGATACTTTGAACTGTGGTGTTGGAGAAGACTCTTGAGAGTCCCTTGAACTGCAAGGAGACCAAACCAGTCTATCCTAAAGGAAATCAGTCCTGAATATTCATTGGAAGGACTGATGCTGAAGCTGAAACTCCAATACTTTGGCCACCTGATGTGAAGAACTGACTCATTGGAAAAGACCCTGATGCTGGGAAAGACTGCAGGCAGGAGGAGAAGTGGATGACAGAGAATGAAATGGTTGGAGGCATCACCGACTCGATGGACATGAGTTTGAGTAAGCTCCAGGAGTTGGTGATGGGCAGGGAAGCCTGGTGTGCTGCAATCCATAGGATCACAAAGAGCTGGACACGACTGAGCAAATGAACGGAACTGAATTGAGCACAAGTTTGTATAGAACAAGTACTTTGTGCATTTCTGTTCTACCTGGGCAGGAACTGCCACACACACACAGACACACACACACTCAGCGAGGGAAGTAAGGAATTCTTGCTGCAAGCTGCTGCTGTCCAGAATTGCAGACAGTTCTCAGGCTTGTCTCATGGCCCAGGAGGTCTTTATCACTTCAACAGTATCACATAACCTACTTACCAGTGTGGAGGCAGGAACACTCACATTCCACACAAAAACTGTCAGCCCAGGTTTTCTGATAGATACATACACTAACATTACCAGTGCGCTCTCATATTTGAAACAAGCTAGCCTCTTCACAATCTACTCCATCACCACGAATTCACATACCACGTAGCTGCCCTGCACAGACCCCTCGGAAGACCCTCTGCTCTCCTGTGGGGATGGTCTACGTGGGCACAAGCAACAAATCAACACAACCCTCTGCCAAGTGACTGGGCTCTAAGGACAAACATAAAATGGTAAAACTACAAAGAAGACAGCAGAGGAAACCAGGGCTGCAGAGATCTTGGGGCATGGGGTGGTGCCTGGACGCCCAGCATGTTTTGTTCTTTGAATTTGGTGGTGGCATCTTGGGTAGCCCTATAGTTGTTCACTCTACCCTGTACTCAGGAACGGCTCTCATGTCTGTCACATTTCCCCATAAACAAGGCTAAGTGAAAAGATCAGTAAAGGAGACACAGGGCACACACACGTGTCCGTTACTAGTAGTGGCAGAAACTGGAAAGGACCGTTGGAAACAACAAAGAGAAAAGCAACCATTCTTATTTGTTTATAGACAACTTTGTATTCGTGGAGAAAGATGTGGAGTAAATGCCCAGAGGGAAGGAGATGTTTAAATTTCCTTTTCTCCATGTATTAACAACCAGTGACAGCAGCAGCTGTACCATGATCTCCCACAGATAATCCTGAGAGGCCTGGTCTGACGCTTCTCCAACATGTGGTCCAGCCCCAGGGCACCCTTGGGACCACTCTCTCCACGGTCAGTGATTCCAGGCAGACGAGCAAAGTCTTTGGTTTAAAAAGAATAGTAATGAAACTGACTATACTATAATGAAAAATAGTAACGAAAATGTCCAGTTCTTAAAAGTCATATTTTCATTAGTAAGTGTCTAAACAGGAAAAAAAAATGTTGAACTAAACCTGAGGCATTCAGTGCAATTATTTAGTATGTATCTGACGTTCCTCCTATCATTCAAGATAATTCCAGCAGAGATGGCTCACCGCTGCTGTTTAACAAAAACAATGGAAAACACCAAGAATCTAAATTTACATCACTCCTGACAAGAAATGGTCAGACTTCTGATCTGAGGGCCAGGGATTACATCTATAAAGCAAATGAGAAATCAGAAGTGAATTCCCCTGGAACTGGAAGTAACTACATGTAGGCTGGAGCACCAGAGATGCAGGCGCTGGCCTCTGGAGGACCAGGCTCCAGGCCCACCCCTGACCTGCAGCCAAGTTATTACTTAGTCTCAGGAGCTTCCGGGTCTTTACTTAAAAACACAGTAACATGACCTAATTTGCCAGCGGGCTAGAGAGTTGAAGGGAAAGAAAGAAGGACCACGGTGACGGTGACACTTCTCTTCCCACTTCCACGTCCTATATGAACAGACAGGTATTTTACTGCAAACAGAAAGATTTAAGGGGGTTCTACCTAAAATTATAATATGTAAGATTCTCCAAATTTGAGAAGGCACTTAATAAAAGCAAAATCAAGCATTTGTGTTTCATATTTGAGATGAACAAGGAACATCCCACCAAGCTTCTGAATTAAATGGCCCAGTGCCCCACGATAAGGCCTGTTGCCACAGGTTATTATGCTGAGAGAGGAAGAGAAAGAACCATATATATATTTTTTAATATTTAGTTTTATTTATTTGGCTGTGCCAAATCTTAGCTGCAGCATGCGGGATCCAGTTCCCCGACCAAAGATGGAATCCAGGCCCCTTGCCTTAGGAGTCTTAGCCACTGGACCACCAGGGAAGTCTCAAGAAAGAACCATGTTGATATGTGAAATGTCCAGAACAAAAGTCAGTCCTCAGTGATCACTTCCCAATCATGCAGCCCCAGGAGCTGGGTGGGGGCCATGGTGGCCCAACCCACCACATCCTAGTTCTAAACAGAAAAGCTCTATGCAGATTTGTTATTAACACAGAGCTTGCTGTTTGGACTTCTGTTTTTTAAAAGTTTGAAAGCTTTAAAACTGCTGGTCCCCTACAGGTAGATCATTATGATTTTTGTGAGATGAGTGTGGGGAGAAGGGGAGTACTGAGATTTGTAAGAGAAGGAATGAATGAAAAAGCAAAAAAATCCTGTCCACTGGCTGAATTCTAGACTTACTGTGCTGCAGGTAAATTCACTGGATAAATTACTAACCAGAGTTAGGCAGCAGATGTTTTTATGTTCCTGTATCAGCTGACCTTCCTTCTGGTCTCTTGGATTCCTGTTTTAGCTAAAATCTCTCTGTACTTTTAACTCCACTGGCTTCATTACCCCTTCTTGCCCACTGTTATAATTAACAAGGCCAACTTGACTTCTGTTCTATCCTGGAAAAAAAAAAAAAACAAACACTTCCAACCTCTAGTTATCATTCTTCTAAATTACTCATCGTACTCTTCCCATTTTGTTTGTAAAAACAAGAAAAGAAAGAGTTAGATTAATGCTGACCAGAGCTCCTACTTTTAGTTAATTGGAAAAGAGAAAAAAGTAGGAGGAGCAAGGGCAGAACCACTAGTATGGTGTTTTCAGGTATGCAGAACCACTTCTGTGTGTGAACTCACGAATCACAACCACCTGGGAAGGCGAGCGCTACCTGTCCTGCCTGATGCCTGAGGGGTCAGCCCCCAGCGCACGGACGACGCCTGAGATGAGACTCACAGACAGTGGTGCGGAGCCCTGCTCTCCCCTCCACTGCCTCTACTCAGACCGGTGTTGCTCCTGAAGCTTTGATTTTGCTAAGCAAGCCCCTTGCATCAGTCAGGCCGACACTGCCAAAATCACCCCAGTGAACTGGGTTTGACTGTGTCCCTCAAGTCATTGGGGGAAGAGGGTGGAGCAAGGTGGGGGAGGTGTCTGAGCCACTTCTGAGATTGCTACTAACAATTCCTTTATGTTTTCAAATGGCCAAGAACTACTGTGACAGTCTGCTGTGGTTCAGACCTCATCATTTTGGTCAGGTTTTCACTGCACCCTCTATTAATTGCTACAGAGGACATGAGGATAAGTAACACTTGGCTCCAGCAAGACAGTCTATTTTTGGTCAAGAGATAAGAGGAATGAACTTATGGGTGGGGACGTGCCCTCCCATGGGTGTCTGCCATGAACTGGATGAACCTCACCAGCCACACCCTGAAAGCCTCTGGGTAAAGCCCCACCCGCTCCAGCAGAAACCTCCTTGGACTGTCAGTGCAGCCCCGCTGGCAGGTCCGCTTCCCGCCGACTGGACTGACTTCAGCCCTGCATCCACACTCAGCCGCTGGGTTCCTGAACCACTGACAGGGACAGACATGCAGAGGGCCCTCGGGGCAGAACTTCTGTATCTAACCACCAACAGACAGGGTGAACTTCTTTTTATTGGATGGCTTTTTGAAGCACTACTAGGGTAGTGATCCTGACAGTGGTTAATGCTTGGCCTACACAGTTCAAACGCCTCTTTCAGGTGGTTTGCGGTTCTCTCTCCTCCTCTTCCTGTGATCAACCTGGTGGGTGTATGAGCCTCTCTGTAATCTGCCGGTTTTCCCCTTTGTCAATGTCTCCATCACTGGTTACACAGAGAGATATACAAGAGTTTTCTCTTCTTAAGGGTTGTTCATTGAATGATAAAGGTAATGAATGATTTAGAAGTGCCCAGTTTACTAAATAAATCTGTCCTAGTTTCCCAGAAATAATCTTTACGGTTCAAGTTCAATACTCGACATTTCCTCCTGAGCCCCTAACTCCCTAACTGGGTCTTTTGGAGTGATGTGAAATTATGCCTAGACATTCCATTTAGAAACTATTCTTCTCCAACTGGACTTATGACACATTTGTAGCTGTTTTCATAACACAGTGTACTTTTTGGGCAATGAATTCATTTATGTCCCTTTAAAAGAATGAGGTGAAATTCACATGACGCAGGATTAACCAAGTCACACAGCATAGTTCACTGGCAGTGAGCACACTCACAACGTCGTCCAGTCCTGGAATACTGTCACCGTCCCAGGAAGACGCGGTGCCTACCAGCAGTCACCCCCTGCTCTCCTCCTGCCTGGCGAGCGCCAACCTGCACTCTGTCGCCATGGGTTTCCTCTGTTTCACGTAAGCGGGACCCCACAGCGTGCATGCAGCCTTCTGCGTGGACTCTCTTCACTCAGCATCCTGAGTGAAGCGAGAACGCCCAAAGTGTTCTACATGGGTCAGTCCTTCGTCCCTTTTGGCCAGTTTTTTGAGCATCCTTGGTTTTAGGATTTAGTACATTCTCTTTCAGCGACACTTTATTCTCCTGCCATTAACTGGGTGGTGAACCTACCAGGAACAATTTTTCAAAATGATGAAAGATTTCTTGAGTATGTCTCTTGAAAGAGGATTCCAACCACAGCAATGCGCAAACCCCAAGGGAAGTGTGTCTCTTTAAGAGGCAGCCGTTTGAAGAAGGGAATCAAAAGAGGAAGTCATTGAGGCTTCTGTTCCCAGGAAAGCGCTCACCAGACACGCTTTCTGCTGAAACAGCATCTGAGATGATGCCTCAACGACGGCCCCCAAGCCCCGTCCACTTGTGTGGACGGTTCCTAAAAGCTTCCTGTGCTGCCCCTCCATGCACCTGGTCACACAAGGGCCTCCAGGAAACTGATGCCCCAGGGCCCAGAGTCACAGCAGAGCCTGACCTGGGCTAGTCGCCCTCACCTGTTCCAGGCCCTCCTCCATAAGCTGGGTTCCCATCCCTGACAAAGTGCTTTCCCAACACCCTCAAGCGCGTGCCCCTGGACACAGTGGGGAGGACCCAGGGTCCCAGCCCAGGGTACACAGAGGATGTGTTTCCCATCTGCACTTGGTCTTCGGACAACTTAGTCTCCACTCTTCCCTCTAAAACTGTGCACCAGTGATTATTGCTAAGAAAGCACAAGTTCAAATCTTGTTGAGGAAAATCTAAGATGAATCCAAGCAAATAACTAATGTCCATTCCGCAAACACTTATTATGAGCCTTTCAGGTGCCAGGAATTGAACCGTGCACAGGAAGTACAATGGTGAGTGAGAAACAGAGCCTGCACTCACAGAGCCTAGCGATGGGCAGGCCAGCGTGGACACTGGCCACGAGGTATGCTAATCCACAATGGTCTACACCATGCAGAGGGGAGAGACTGGGTTGAGAACCAGTCTGTATGTCAGTAAGCCTCTGGGACTCTGGGCTGGGCAGCCTGTACCTGGCACAGGCCAGCTAGGGGAGCAATTCCAGGGCTCCTCAGTCAGGTGTTGATAATTGCATATTATCACTAAGATGTCACTCAAATTTACATCAGAATACACCCCTCGGGTGGGATACAGGTCAGGAGAAGCCTACACAGCCCTGAGCGCTGGGCCAAGGGAGCTGCTGCAGGAGGCAGAGGGCCTCAGAGAGCCCGGATCTGAGGGCAGGAGGGGCTGGTACCTGGGACAAAGGGTGACTGCTCTGGACAGGAAGTGCTGAGGGCTGGGGGTGGGATGGGGGCTTCTGACCTCCTGGGCATGGGTTAGTTTGTGAGCAAGCTAACTAAGCTTGGTTTCAAACTTAAAGACGATTGGTACTTAATCTGTTACCTTTAAAACAAAAGCTGGCATGTAAACACTATTAATTGGACCATTCTCTGAAATACACCCCCCTCAGACACGGCTGAGCGACTTCACTTTCACTTTTCACTTTCATGCACTGGAGAAGGAAATGGCAACCCACTCCAGTGTTCTTGCCTGGAGAATCCCAGGGATGGGGGAGCCTGGTGGGCTGCCATCTATGGGGTCACACAGAGTCGGACACGACTGAAGTGCCTTAGCAGCAGCAGCATGCCCAACCCCTCACACTATCCTCAAAGCTTACCAGTCTCCGCCCCAGGCGGGGGAGTGGATGTCTTGACCAAGGGGGTGTGTCCTCCTGCCCTCCCCTGAGTCCTCAGCCCCAGACTCCTGCGGTTCTCTCCAGGGTCCCCAAATCTGAACCTGCCCTCTGAGCCCCACAAAATGGCTGCTGTGTCTGCACTCACTGGCGGGTGTGTTTCAGGACCTCCTCCTGGCTCTCCTGCTGGTCTGTGAGCTCGAGCAGGAAAGGGCTAATCTACACTCCTGGCATCAGTCTTGGCTCCCTGGAGAATTTCCCGACTCCCACCCCGGAGCTACTGGGAGTTACAAATCCATGGCGCCAGGTCCCTCCTTCTGCCCTCAGTGGCTGCAGAGATTCCCAGGTCTGCACCCCTGCCCCAGTCTCTCCCTCTCTTTCAAATATATTAAAAGCTCTTATATTATATACAAGAGCAGAATCAACTCTACTCCATTTTCAATTTTGTTACCTCTTCGTTTCTTCTCTCAAAAACTCCTAGGGGCCCTAATTTTTCCTGGGTCACTGCAGAATTCCTAGTTAACAGGATTTGAGGCTTCATCTGACTGACTTTTTATTTCAGTACTTTCTGGTTTAGGATATATCCCCCAAATCTAGCAGAGCAGTAACTAACCAGATGCATAGCACAAACAGGCACCAAATATTTAAAGAATAAATGAATTATACTTTCTCTTAGCCCTACTTTTACGTCTTCACAGATAACATCTTACCAAGTTGAGGAGAAAATTTCTATTTGCAAGATCAAGATGTCTCAACATTCTTTTCACTCACTGCTTTCAGGAAATCTGAGACCAGACATTTAAGACCTCATCACTTAAAGCAACAACCGCCCCAGTCCTTGGGCAGGTCTAGTCTTCGATTCAAAGGGGGACAATTCAAGGTCAAAGACCGTGGAAGTTGCTCCTTCACCATGGTCAGCACTCAGGCAGACTCATCTGTATACAGTGAAAGTGAAGTCGCTCAGTCGTGTCCGACTCTTTGCGACCCTGTGGACTGTAGCCCACCAGGCTCCTCTGTCCATGGGATTCTCCAGACAAGAATACTGGAGTGGGTTGCCATTTCCTTCTCAAGGGGATCTTCCTGACCCAGGGATCCAACCCAGGTCTCCCTCATTGCAGGCAGACGCTTTAACCTCTGAGCCACTAGGGAAGTGAGGGCTGACTTAACAACAGTCTTCAACAGTCTTCAGTACATTACTCTCAAAGTGCCACTGAAAAAAATCTAAACAAAGTAGTACCTTATAAACTAATACTGTACCTTAGAGGGTTAGTAGCTTTGGTTTTAACAAGTTGGGACATAAGTACTAGCAGGATTTTGAATTGAAAGAGGTTCCCCTCCCCTGCAAAAATGTTGCTACTGTGTTTTCTATACTTCTAGGGTTAATATATTTCAGAAAAGTTCTATTTTCCCTCAGTATTGCTGTATCACATAAAAATAAGATTACATACTAATCAGCAAGAAAAAGATAAAGCTCATACCCAGAATTATGACACCAAAGTAAAGTGAGTTTTCAGCCTATCTGACCTCTAAACCGTTGCAGAGGCCACCTGGGAGAACAAAGGTCAGGGGACACGCCTGTCCCTGGACAAACAGCCAGAGTCCTGGGGAGGAAGAGAGCAGAGCAGGGGTGGGCTCAGCAGTGCTATTTGAAATGGTCTTTGCCATTATATCCAGGCTATTTTCCTGACTCTTCTCATTTTAATTGGTCAGTACAGATACAAAACACCAAAAATAAATGTGTCAGAGAAACACAAAAGACGGCTGTTTTTGTTCAACCATTCCAAGCGGGGCAGGTGAACAGGGTGGGGTGCCCTGCACAGGGGCCCAGCCCCAAGGCCATCAGTCCACCCAAAGCTGCCACTATGACGGTGAACCAGAAGAAACCCAGGAGCTAAAATTTAAAAGACCCCATGGCTTAGCCCAGACATAAAACTACCTTCCAACTGGCAAAGAAGTCACTTTCTATATTAGATATTGGAGTTAGATAATTATAAGTAATCATTTTAGCTTGAATTTTGGGAAGTAAGTCTATTTTGTTAAGGTTTATGACAAATATATTTTGTTAAGGTTTATGAGTTGCTATGAAACACAATAATTTGGGGGGAAAAAGAGGCAGTTTTTGTTTACTGGGCCATGGATGGATGACTGACAGTGGGTGATGTCACTAATAGGCAATTATAACATTCAGCATTCCAAAACTATTAAATAATTTGTTTTGAAGAAATATAGCTTCCAAAAGAACAAAAAGACAATCTATTTGGATGGTTACATGTCAAAGTAAAGTTAAATACATAAGATAAATAAATTAATTCCAACCTAAAAAGAAGTATCAACTATTTCAATGGCAACCCACCCCATTATTCTTGCCTGGAAAATCCCATGGACAGAGGAGCCTGCGGGGCTATAGTCCATGGGGTGGCAAAGAGTAGGACATGACTTAGCAACTAAAAGACATTTAGTCAAATTTTAGTTCAACTTAAAAATGGAGTGGATTCCAAAAGTTTGTCTGTAAACAAATTATTTAGACTACTCAGCATTTCCTACAGAAAAAAAATGTCCTATGACAACGCTGTAGACAGCAGTATACCTCCAGTACAACTCACAAGAACCCGATTAAATGTCAGGTACACAGATGGTTCTGTGGCTTCATGGTAAAGAGCAGGTGCTTTATGGAGCCAGAGTCCCTGGGCCCCAGGCTCTGTCAGTCCCCAGAAGCATGGCCCTGGAGGTGAGTCCTGCCTTCACCAGCAGGGAGTGTGTCCCCAGAAGCAGCCCCTTGGCCTGCAACACTCCAGAGATCTGCAAGCTGGAGGGGTTCCACTGAGATGCACGTGATGCAGAGGCCCCTGTACCTGGCGTGTGGTGGTGACGGGGGGAACTGTGCTGAGTGCACCTCTGGGAGGTCTACATGGGGCCAGTGGAGTTACTGCCGCCAGGCTAATGTCGGGGCAACACCTCACTTACCACAACTACACACGGTCTTTCCAGATGCTTGTGATTCTGAAACCAAGGGCTAAATGAGGTTCAACTTCGTAAGGACAAGGTTCATGCAGCCCAGTAGGGCTTTCCAAATATCTGGGCAGTGCTGTGCCTAACCTATAAGGCAATTACATTACAATACAGCCACCTTTCCACAAACAGGCGGAAGCACCTGCTATAAGACAAATGTGCGTGAATCAACGCAGGGCTCACAGGGGGTCTGTGCTTCAGGAAAGCAGGGTCCTGGGTGGAGCCACTGCTCACCTGCCCATGTGAAAGACAGATGAGGCACAGAGCCGGGATGGGAGAGCAGACTGTGGATGGAGGTCGGGCGGAGGAATGCTTGGCAACGTTCAAAGTTTAGGAAGACCACAGCAGACGGCTGCAGTGCAGACCACTGGCTTCCAACCTGCTCTAGGTCGGACCGCATGTGCGCATGATGGGACTGCCCTCCCTCAGACAGTGTGACAAGCTCAGACGTTACTCCAGCAAAACACCGACATCAAGACCTACAATGACATGCTGTTTGAGGAAAGAGGCTCCAATGAGAAACCCCCAAATTCACTGTTTACAATTCTCTACATGACTGAATAGTTCCATTAAAAACGTTCTTCTTTCCCCTAATTCAAGACTAAGATGATTACTGGAATGGAACAACGAACCGCTGGGCCAGATCCATGTACCATTCCTATCCAAAACAACATCAAGGGGTGAGGTGCCATGCAACTCGACAGAAAATACGCTTTCTTGCCATGGAAAGCAAAAAACACGGCAAAATAAGAGTTTTGAAATGCCTTTTCACAAAGTTGTGTTTTCATTTATATAAACTGACTTATACAAAGCTACCTTATTAGTATAGATAATACATAGAAAAAACTTTAGAATTAAAAGACACATATATAGCATTTTTAATCCTAATCTTAATAAAATTGTGAATCACTAAACTTGCAACATTATTTCTGTTGTCACTTATAATGTTTCTCTCAGAAATACTTTATGGGCTTAACCCAACTCTGGGCCTTGTTTTAGAGGCAAACTTTCAGGCCTAGTTTGTCTTTAAAAATACAAGTACAGATGTCTCACCTTGCTCTGGTGACCTTCTGCAGAACCTTCATGCCTGACAGCCTGCAGCACTTCCCCTCCAGCTGCCTGTCCTTCAGTATGTCGCCCTCCGAGTGCACCTCACTGAAGAGTCCAAGGGCATCTTGCACAAGAAGGCAGACTCTACAAAAAAAGCATCCACATTTGCTCTTTAGGAAACAGGTTTTGATTCGGTACAGAGACCAGAATTTCCTTCTCCTTCAACAGAAATCCACTGTAGGCATCTTCCTAAATAGGCGAACCAGGATAAATGAACAATACTGAACTAAAACATGCACTTCTTAGATTTGTACCAGCAAGTGTGTGGGCCACCACCCACAGAAAACAGTAGGAGACAGAATTCTCTTCAGGAAGATAACTACTCCCTAAACCCAATGTGCTTTACAACAGCACACAGAGACCACTTTTGAAATCAAGTATTTTATCATTGCCAGACACAGAGTAGCCCCTTTCCTCTTGTTTACCCTGTCTGTCGTAACAGAAACATTTATGTTTTGTATGGACGCTCAACACGGAGCCACGGTCTCTCACGATCCTGTCCTGTTTGGAGCAACCTGCCGTGTGAAGGCAGGGATGAAGACAGCACACGCTTCCGTGTTACACCTATCCTGTGGTTTTGTCCCCTGACCATTCCGCAATGCAGAGCCTCTGGGAGGGAAGCCCTTCAGTTTGCCCTGACTTGCTCCTCTGCTCCTAGTCTAACTCAGGCTGAGGCAGGGCTGAGTGACCAGGCTCCATCTGCCAGCCGTGAGAGGGCAGGGCAGGGGATCCTCAACCCACTCCCACGCCATCGGTCGCCTGACTGACCCCTGGGGCATTTCACACTGCTCTGTATTACTGTTAACACATATGAAGTCAAGATGTATGCAAAAACCTCCATGGATCTGCTTTTTAATTTATTTAATTGGAGGCTAATGACTTTACAATATTGTAGTGGTTTTTGAAATACATTGACATGAATCAGCCATGGGTGTATATGTTTTCCCCATCCTGAACTCCCCTCCCACCTCCCTCCCCATCCCATCCCCCAGGGTCATCCCAGTGCACCAGCCCTGAGCACCCTGTCTCATGCATCGAACCTGGATTGACGATCTATTTCACATTTATGATGATATACATGTTTCAATGCTTCTCTGAAATCATTCCACCCTTGCCTTCTTCCACAGAATCCAAAAGGATCTGCTTTTTAAGACTAGAATTTTTTGTCTTAATTGGAGGATAATTGCTTCACAATGTTGTGTTTGTTTCTGCCATACAACAATGGGAATCAGCCATAAGTGATTATATATCCCTTCCCTCTAGAACCTCCCTCCCCACCCCACCCCATTCCACCCCACTAGGTCATCACAGAGCACTGGGTTGATCTCCTCAGGGCACAGAGCAACTTCCCACTAGCTATCTATTCTGCATATGGTAATGTATACATTTCAGAGCTACCTGAAACTAGAGAGAATTTCTGACTGCTTGTGCTGAGAAGGGGGAGGTGGGGAACTGGAGCCTACCCTTGCCTTAAACCTGCTCTGACGTTTGCCCATGTCACAGATGACCCAGGAAGGGTGCTCCTGTTTATTCTTCTGCCTGGAGTCCATCCTGCCTTGTGGGGGAGGAAGGCACTCAGGTCCCCCTACTACTCTCCTCACCATGTTCACACGCAGCACACACCCCCGCCCGCCTTGCTCTGCTCTCACAGGCGGCTTTGTGCCCCTGGCCCATGGGGACGGGAGCTGGGGTGGGGTGGGGTGGTGGTCAGCACACTCCCAGTGGGAGCGGGCTAAGGAGCACCCAGGAGCCCCAGGCACTGCAGTGTTCCCTGCCCATGACCAGCAAGCTCCAAAAACCACTGCAGGTCTGCACAGAAAGGCCCTTGGTCAACTTGTTTTTCCTGAATCAAGAGGTGTTTCCCATAAATTACATCACATTCAGGGAACACAAACGCCTTCGCAGGGAGGCAGTACCCTGGGGGTGACTGCAGTAGCTTGAATCTTCTCACTGTAAGGAGATGGTGCGGGGTGAACTCTGGGGCTGTGAGCAGGAAGGGCACTCAGGCTAGCACAGGGAGGCACCAGGAGTCCGTCCTGCCTTGGAGGAAGGGAGGGGTGCTCAGGCCAGTTTTTAGAACATGGTTCTCTGTACAGCTCGTGTTCCACCTGTCAGGTCTGTGACTAGACTGCACATGGTTGTGCTTGCTGTTTTAGATTGTGTTTTTCTTTGCGGCCAATGGATGGAAAGTACAATCAGCTCCTGTAATTCATCAATCCTAATGTCCATCTAGTCAAGGCTATGGTTTTTCCTGTGGTCATGTATGGATGTGAGAGTTGGACTGTGAAGAAGGCTGAGTGCTGAAGAATTGATGCTTTTGAACTGTGGTGTTGGAGAAGACTCTTGAGAGTCCCTTGGACTGCAAGGAGATCCAACTAGTCCATTCTGAAGCTGATTAGCCCTGGGATTTCTTTGGAAGAAATGATGCTAAAGCTGAAACTCCAGTACTTTGGCCACCTCATGCGAAGAGTTGACTCATTGGAAAAGACTTTGATATTGGGAGGGATTGGGGGCAGGAGAAGAGGGGGACGACAGAGGATGAGATGGCTGGATGGCATCACGGACTCGATGGATGTGAGTCTGAGTGAACTCCGGGAGTTGGTGATGCACAGGGAGGCCTGGCGTGCTGCAATTCCTGGGGTTGCAAAGAGTCGGACACGACTGAGCAACTGAACTGAACTGAATGGAGTTTACTATTCACAACACTTCTAGTGTAAGGTTCATGTTACCATCTGGTCTGGGCATAAGGAAAGCGTCCACCTCCCAGCCCCAATGCTCTTTTTGCATCATTTCTTCTGACTGCCCTCAAATGTCTTCAGTGCCACAATGAACAGAGGCAGTGACATGGCATCCTCACTGTGTTCTTGGTTTTAAAGAAAGTATGTATCCTCAGGTTTTTTTTTTTTTTTTTTTTTTTTGGTGGTAGATATTTTTCATCAGGTTAAAGATTCCTAGTTTACTGAGAAATTTTAAAAATCATGAATGGGTCTTAGAGCTTATAAAATGCATTTTTTGTAGTCAATGAAAAGACTATGTTTTCATCTCCTTTGCTGATGTGGTAAATGACAATGACAGTTTACCAAATATGAAACCAATTTTTTACTCCCAAGAAAGAGCAACGATTCTGCTATGTATTCAGACTTCTGTTGTCTATACCCATGAGTGATATGGACCTTTAATTTTCTCTCTCAGATTTGGTATCAGGATTCTCTATATCCACTTCAGATAATGAGCTGACAGGAATTCCTTTTTCATGTGAAAACTCTGTACATGACTTGAGTCATGAGTTTTTCGACACGTGACTTGGAAAGGATTTAGTAATAAAATGACTTCGCTATCGTGCTTTCTTTACCTGGGACGACTTTAACTCTTAATTTCTTGAATAATAGTTGAACTTTTGGGGATTTTCTGGTAAGTTATATTTTTCTAGGGGTTTATCCATTCTGTTTACATTTTCAAGTTTATTAGCATAAAGATAGAACAATGCCCTCTCACTGCATCTCTAACTGATGGGGCTGACCCTCATATCTTCCCTTTTCAGTTGTGCTTGTTTATATCGTCTCTCCTCTCTTTATGAGTTTTTTCATTGAATTATTATTATATCATTTCAAAGAACCAACTCTTGGCTTTGTTTACTCAGTTCACGTCATGAATTTCTACCCTTATGCTTATAATCTCCTTCCTTCTATTTTCTTTGTATTTATCCTATTATTTTTAAATTGCTTTTTATGTTAGAGGCTTGGCTCATTTAATTTTGAACCTTCCCTCATTCTAAAATGAGCTCAGACTATAACATTTCTTCTAAGTATCAAATTAATGATATCACGTAAAATTTGATACTTAGTATTTTTACGATTATTCATCAGTTCTAGGTATTTTTAATTATTATTTTTAATTAATATTTTTCCATTATTATTTCTTTGATCCAGGAATTATTTGGAAGTATTTAAAATTTTTTTCTATAAGGATTGAAAATGCACATATTTTTGCCATTAACTCTAATTTAATTGCACTACAGTGAAAGAATATGCTGGTTCTCTTACATTTGTAGAGATCTGCTGTATGGCCTAGCACACAATCAATGTTTAAGACAATATCAACCAAGAAGAATGCACATGTGCTAGTTGTTAAAGATGGTTCTGTATGAGATCTGTGAGTCAAGTCATTTAAGTGTATTTTTCAAGTCTTGAGTTCCTGCACTGTTTTTGTGTGCCTCACTAACTGGTTATTCGATTAGCTATCTATTGCTACATAGCAAGTCATTCTACAAGTTAGAAGCTTAAAATAACAAATGTTAATTTTTTCAAGTGGGCATGGGTTAGAAATGCATCATTGTGACAGTGGGTGGTGGGTGCCAAGCCCTGTTCCATGGGCACCATTTTATCCTTAGATGGCCTCTGAGGGCGTGATTATTCTCACCCTCACTCAGCAGACAGAGAACTGAAGATCAGAAGGTTTTCGGGTCTTGCCCAAGACCACATAATGTTACATAAGAGAACTCTTAACGATAAGATAAAATGAAATATAAACATATTTAACATAAATCTCTTTTTAAATGTACAAAATTGGGAAATTACCAGGCTAAGAAATTAGCCAGAAATGGAGCTAAACTCCTTATTTCAAGACAGGTAGACCAGATGAACACATGGTGAGAGTGAGGAACAAAGCAGAAAACGGCAGCCTGTAGCAGCGTGTGGGCTCAAAAACCATGCTGACAGGTGGCCCTGCAGCTACTGTGGCAGCCACGCAGGCTTCAAATGCAGCTAATGTGGGTGAGGAGCTGAATTTTAAGTTTTACCTAACTGTAATTAGTTTAAATGTAAATAGCCACATATGGCAGCACAGTCTAAAAGCATAACAATTAGAGGATACGAAAAACTATAAATATTATACTTGAAAGTGAAGTCGCTCAGTCGTGTCCGACTCTTTGCAACCCCATGGACTGTAGCCTCTGTCCGTGGGATTCTCCAGGCAAGAGTACTGGAATGGGTTGCCATTTCCTTCTCAGAATACTGGAGTGGGTAGCCTTTCCCTTCTCCAGGGGATCTTTCCAGCCCAGGGACTGAACCAGGGTCTCCTGCATTGCAGGAGGATTCTTTACCAACTGATCTATCAGGGAAGCCCCTAATATTATACTTAATAATCAGCTAATCAACCTTTACATACAGATGTGAGAGTTAGATCATAAAGAAAGCTGAGCACCGAAGAATTGATGCTTTCAAATTGTGGTGCTGGAGAAGACTCTTGAGAGTCCCTTAGACAGCCAGAAGATCAAACCAGTCAATCCTAAAGGAAATCAACACTGAATATTCATTGGAAGGACTGATGCTGAAGTTCCAATACTTTCTGTACCTGATGCAAAGAGCTGACTCATTGGAAAAGACCCTGATGCTTGGAAAGATTGAGGGTAGGAGGAGGAAGAGGCAACAGAGGATGAGACTGTTGGATGGCAACACTGACTTAATGCACATGAGTTTGAGCAAACTCCAGAAGACAGTGAAGGACAAGGGAGGCAGGCATGCTGCAGTTCACGGGGTCACAAAGAATCAGACATTACTTAGCAATCAAATTATGTTTTACCAAACATTAATATTCAAATATATTAACAGGTATTCCTTGAAAATCATCACCAAAATGTTGCTAGCGATAATTTTTCTAAAATTTACTTTGTCAGGTCTACAGAGGAAAAAATACACCAAAATCATATATAATTATTAGTGTGTTCAATTTTCCTTGCAATACAGTATTTTATACCAAGAACACCAGGAAACCCCTGTCTGCTCACTTGATGCACTACTCTGTTCGGGAGTGGTTATTTGGCAGGTGGAAACCAGAAGAATGCCCTATCTATCTTAAAGATACTAGTGTTAAATTTCCACACATGTGACATTTTTTTAATATGCTGTGGCTATAAGACATTGATACTGGCTATAAGATTTGTCCATGGGTCAAGAAGCTGACTGTCCAGTGTGGGGATAGAGGTGGTGTGGAGGCCTGCAGGGCAGTGAGCTTTGCATCCACATCTCGCCGTGGGTGCTCCGACTGCTCCTGAGCACACCCCTCCTGCCTCTCAAGTCTGACAGCAATTCCAGGGCGGCCCTCGGCTCTTTCCCTGATGCTCTCTATTACCTGCTCGTGTCTCTGTCATCTGCCTGAAGTACTCTGTGAACTGCTCTTCCAGATCCCGTTCCCTTCACTCTTGGGCACCACCTCCCTCTGGGCAGTACCCACTGCCTGCACAGATGCCTCTGCCCCAGCATGGGTGCTGGTGGGCTCTGGTCTTCTGGGCGAGCCCCTCACCCTGGGGGTGAGCTAGGGGAGGTACTCTTGGCCCCCCACACTTGGGGTGGAGCCTCTCAACAGAGGCCTGGGGATGAGGGATGTGGTGGACAGCCCTCCTAGAGGGAGACCGAGTGCTGGACTGGGCCCTGTCTGCGCCCCTGGAGCAGAGCCTAGAGCAGCAGCAGCTGGCAGGAAGTGGGTCAGGGCGCAAGAGCCACAGACTCGCTGTTCTTACTGAGACATAGTAGGTTTCCATGATTCCACAGATGGAATGTCCTCCATCTGCTGTGTGCCCTTAGGACAATTTCCAAAAGCTCAAATGATTGCTGTTCAGTTTCTGCAGCTACAATGCTTATATGTGAGGGGAGAGTCCACCGTGCACTCACTGCTACTCCAGAAGCTGGTTCTTATCTGACTCTGCAACTCACATCCTCGCCAAACAAAGACCCTCTGGACAGCCAGCATGTGCCGGGCTCTTCAGCCGTTATTTGTGAGTTATGAGAGTATTTGGAAACTCTCTGAGTTCAAAGACTTAAGTGTGACTTGTTCTTTTTTCTTTAAAAGACATCTTGACTTGCGTGAACACAAGAAATGAGCCAAGTGCAAAATTACTGGGTCAGACGCAGGAGTGCTTGACGCAGAGAGGCCTCGAGGGACGCAGAGAGGCCTCGAGGACCGTAGTGTCAGTAACACTGGCACGAGCACGCTCATCCCCATGCCCCGAACAGTGCCCCAGCCTCAAGAGGTTTCTTGTGTGCTAAGTACAGCAGGACTGCTGCAGGCCCAGGCCTGGGCAGGGTCCTCGGCTCCTCCCCAGGGAAAGGCCTGGCCCCAGCACACAGACGAGCACAGGCAGGGGACTGCTGAAGCCTGCGGGAAAGTGCTGGGGTGGAAGGGCCTGGCCAGGTGGTCGGAGAAGGCTCCTTCCAGGGCTGGTCTGGAAGCCTGTCTTGCACAGGGTTGACAGGAACACACTTAATCACAGGGCACACAGCACACTCAAAAACTGGGACAGCAACATGGGAGTTTTCCCACGTTCTAGAAGTTGTGAGAAGGCCGGAAAATACTATGCAAGGACAAAGATAGAGGGAAAGTGGTCATAAGGGGAAAGACTACTTACTATTCGGGTATTCCCATGCATTATTCTTAATTTAAAATCAGTTATGTTTATGGAAAGATGGATGGAGGTAGAGATGTCACCCTGGTGGGCAGCTCTGGGGTGGTGTGGAGCCGCAGCGAGCAGCCTGTGTGGGGTGGAGGGTTTGGGTCCAGGCCCAGGTGGGTCAATCACTGGCCCAGGACAGCCAGCATGCCCACCTCCTGCCACTAGGGAGTAATGGGGATGCTGGGAGGGCTCAGACCAAATGCTGTTGTAGAAACACGGCAGCTGGCACAGGAGGTGGTTGTTTTAACAGAGAATGTTCGGAGCCCCAGCCAGGATGCCAAAGACACCCAGTGACACCATGCCCCAGGCTGCAGGTGACTTTCATGCATGCTGAGCACTGATGCTGGGACCCCAAGCCTTGCATGGGAGGGAAACTGCTGCTTTCAGACGTGGTCCACTGTTGATAAATGTTGAAACAGCATAGAGAAGATGTCTCCAGGGAGGAGGGGTTAAAGAGCCTGTCAGTCTGCCATTCAAAACCCTCCAAGTTAAGAGTCTGGCAAGAGAATGCCACTTAGCTCAAGGTTCCACCCAAGCTGAAAAGACTGACCTTCACCAAGTAAACCCCTCCCCCGCTCTCATGGCTGTCAGCACCTGGTACCAGGCCGTGGGGGAGGGGCTCCTCTACCGCTGGAGACCTGCCCGGCTGCTGGGAGCTCCGCTCGGACCCTCACAATCCAGGTAACTTCAATCTGTTTGGACCCCGGTGAAGAGCCTGCCCCTACTCTGCACCTAAGCATCTTGGTTTCCTTCACCCACCAGGCAAATCCACTTTGCTACCAGATGGAGCTGATCAACAGGAAGGTGGCATTCTCTGGTCAGGTATCAGCTCTCCTGAGTGGTAAGAGGTGTGAGCCCCTTTGTAAAAGGCCGATCTCCTGCGTGAAGGGCCCACACGACAGCGATTGAGGCAGTGGAGAGGGCTCAGAAACAACGTTGGCACCCCGGAAGCCAGCTCAGGAGGTGCCTCAGGTGCCGACCCCACCACTCAGGTCTGTTGTAAGGAAAGCGCCTCTCTGCTTGAGCAGTCGAAATCAATGACAAACCCTCGGCTGCAGCTCGCCTGGTCCCAGAGCCCTTGGCTGTGGTGCCTTGACTTTCTTGCATTCATGAGCCAGGAGGGTGAGGCTGGAGGAAGGGAGTAAAACTGCTGCCCTGCACAGCACCTGCCCAGCAACAAAATAACAGATAAGAGGTGCAGGGTTCAACCCCAGCCATATCACCATGGAAGTATAAAGTCCACCGTGGAGTTAATGTTTGTCTTTAAGAATGCTTCTTCCTTTCCTTCTCTTATGGGCTGAACGCCTCGTCATGCTAATTAAAGAACATTAAAAAAATTCCGAAAGTACATGTACTGTTAATCTGTGAAAGCAACAAAACAAGCATAAGGAAGAAGAAAAACAAAACTGTTGATTCACAGAGGGGGTTTCAGAGAGCCTATAATTTAATTTCTGAAGCTTCAAATGCCCCTTCCCAACTTTTCAAAAATATTTATTTTTCCCTCCTTTCATTCACAGGCTCTGTATCACAGACACAGAAGCAGAGTGGGAGAGAACCAGTGAGCGTGTGTGCACACGTGTGTCTGCGGATGCTCGTGTTCCAAGAGAGAAGCAGATGAAGTGACATGTGGATGTTTACATGAGTCGTGGAAGCAGTTCTGAGCACTTCACCAAGAATTCCCGGAATCAGAGTCAGGTCCGGCTGCTCTATTCTAGGTCAGAGTCAACCGAAGCAGTCTCCGATCAACAATGGTCTTTCTCGCCACGTTATGATCCCTTACTAAACCCAATCTAAGAAATAAACAGAAGAAATTCCAGGATAAAGTGAGAAAAAAAGCAGGAAAGAGAGAAAGGGGAGGAGAGGTTGGGAGGGGAATTTGGACCCAACCCGGGAAGGGGGGCGGGAGGGGTGCGTAGCACGAGGGGCAGGGCCTTTCCCAGCTCCAAGCCGCAAACAGACGGGAAACCAGATACAGCAGGACACTGTGTCCTCCTGAAAAACAAGCAGACCGCGCTCCTAAAGTAAACAGTTAATCCTGCTGTTTATCTTTTCAACATGAGATGTTAGCAGGATGATCTCTACTGCACAGAAATGTGGTTTTATTCATCAGAAAAATCGGATTTTCTCTTTGCTAAAATAAAAGTGTGACATGGAAACTTTCTAATATCAGTGAATAGGAAAGAATAACAATCTTTTTGGTTTTTTTTGCTAAATGTAACTAAAGCATGGCAAAAGTCCCGAGAAAGGCCTTTTCCACACTTTCACTTCCTCTTTATTTTCGGAAAATACTGCATTGGTGAAATTAACCAAACAATAAATTCTGC
Organism: Oryx dammah; assembly: GCF_014754425.2. NCBI lineage: Eukaryota > Metazoa > Chordata > Mammalia > Artiodactyla > Bovidae > Oryx > Oryx dammah. The sequence continues at coordinate 31,295,224 of NW_024070203.1, forward strand.
TGCAAGGCTTGGTCTGAAGGAGGACACAGGTAACCAGGACATAACTGGAGTCCTGGGCTTGGATCGCAGTCACTGCCCCTGGAGATGAGACTAGCCTGGGCCGAAGCATGTCAGAAGAGGACATCTCACAGCCACAGAAGTCCGCCTCCAGAACAAGTTTTCAAAGAGACACAGCTCCTCTTACACATTTTGAAGTGAAATTCCCATGGACAGAAGTGTCAATTCTGCCCCTTCCCCCAGCAGCACACTGTCCCAGGCCGACGACAGTAAGACATCACACCAGACACTTGCGACTGCCATGCACCTGGGCTCAGGTCTCACCCATCCCGATGCTATCTGTGTGCCCACGAGCCTGGTGCTGTGAAGTTCACCCCTGTGGAGGTCCTGCACCCACCTCCACAAGGACCTCCAAAGGTCCTCCACAGGGACCCCTTGGCTGTCTTTTATCACCCCTCTCCCTCCCCAACATTTACAAACTGCTGATCTGTCCTCGGTTTCTAAGATTTGGCCACTTTGAAATGTTATAAAAATGCAGTCATCTACTATAGGATCTTTGGATTGAACTTTTCCCCTCAGCACAGTGCCCTGAAAACAATCAGGCTGATATGCTTTGTATTTTTATAACAGCTTTACTGAGACCTAATTTACATGCCATAAAATTCACCCAAATAAAAATACTGTGGCAAAACACACATAAAACGTACAATTCCACCATTCTAAAGTGTACAATTCAGTGGCATTATGTACATACACGTGTTCTCCAACCACCAGCACTGTCTAGTCCCAGAACATTAGTCCAAAAGCCCCAAGCTGTCACAGGGCCTCCCTGCTCTCCCCTCCCCCAAACACACTGATCTGCTTCCTGTCTATGGATCTGTCTGCTCTGAACATTTCACAGGAATGGAATCATGGAAGCTGTGGCCTTCTGAGATTGGCGTATTTCACACAGCATAACATTTTCAAGTTGCATCCAAGTTATATTGATAGCAAGTGCCAGTACTGAACTCCTGTTTACTGCTGAACGGTATTCCATTATATGCATACGTAACATTTTATTTATCCATCCATCGCTGATGGCCATTTGGGTTGTTTCTACATTCTTGCATTTACAAGTAATACTGCAATGAATGTCAGTGTACAAGTTACATAGATATATGTTTTCAATTCTTTTGGGTTTATACTGAGGAGTGGCTTTGCTGGATCATATGGTAATGCGATGTTTAGCTTTTTGAGGAACTGCCAGACTGTCTTCCAAAGTGGCTGCACCATTTTACCAGCCATTATGAGGGCTCCAGTTTCTCTACATCTTTGTTCAGTTCAGTTCAGTCGCTCAGTCACGTCCAACTCTTTGTGACCACATGGATTGCAGTACACCAGGCTTCCCTGTCCGTCAACAACTCCCAGAGCTTGCTCAAACTTGTGTCCATCAAGTCAGTGATGTCATCCAACCACCTCATCCTCTGTTGTCCCCTTCTCCTTCTGCCTTCAATCTTTCCCAGCATCAGGGTCTTTCCTGATGAGTCAGTTCTTTGCATCAGGTAGTCAAAGTATTGGAGCTTCAGCTTCAGCATCAGTCCTTCCAATGAATATTCAGGATTGATCTCCTTTAGGATTGACTGGTTTGATCTCCCTGCAGTCCAAGGGACTCTCAAGAGTCTTCTCCAACACCACAGTTCAAAAGCATCAATTCTTTGGCACTCAGCTTTCTTTATAGTCCAGCTCTCACATCGATATATGACTACTGGAAAAACCACAGCTTTGACTAGACATACCTTTGTTGGCAAAGTAATATCTCTGCTTTTTAATATGCTGTCTAGATTGGTCATAGCTTTTCTTCCAAGGAGCAAGTGTCTTTTAATTTCATGGCTGCAGTCACCATCTGCAGTGATTTTGGAGCCCCCAAAATAAAGTTTGTTACTGTTTCCATGTTTCCCCATCTATTTGCCATGAAGTGATGGGACCAGATGCCATGATCTTCATTTTTTGAATGTTGAGCTTTAAGCCAACTTTTTTACTCTCCGCTTTCACTTTCCTCAAGAGGCTTTTTAGTTCTTCTTCACTTTCTGCCATAAGGGTGGTGTCATCTGCATATCTGAGGTTATTGATATTTCTCCCGGCAATCTTGATTCCAGCTTGTGCTTCATCCAGCCCGGCATTTCTCATGATGTACTCTGCATATAAATTAAATAAGCAGGGTGATAATATACAGCCTTGACATATTCCTTTCCCAATTTGGGACAAGTCTGCTGTTCCATGTCTGATTCTAACTGCTGCTTCTTGACCTGCATACAGGAAAATTCTTTCAGAATTTTCCACAGTTTGTCATGATCCACACAGTCAAAGGCTTTGGCATAGTCAATAAAACAGAAATAAATGTTTTTCTGGAACTCTCTTGCTTTTTCAATGATCCAGCGGTTGCTGGCAATTTGATCTCTGGTTCTTTTGCCTTTTCTAAACCCAGCTTGAATGTCTGGAAGTTCATGGTTCACATACTGTTGAAGCCTGGCTTGGAGAATTTTGAGCATTACTTTGCTAGCATATGAGATGAGTGCAATTGTGCAGCAGTTTGAACATTCTTTGGCATTGCCTTTCTTTGGGATTAGAATGAAAACTGACCATTTCCAGTCCTGTGGCCACTGCTGAGTTTTCCAAATTTGCTGGCATATTGAGTGCAGCACTTTCACAGCATCATCTTTTAGGATTTAAAACAGCTCAACTGGTACTTCATCACTTTCACTAGCTTTGTTCATAGTGATGCTTCCTAAAGCCCACTTGACTTTGCATTCCAGCATGTCTGGCTCTAGGTGAGTGATCACACCATCGTGGTTATCTCGGTCATGAAGATCTTTTTTGTGTAGTTCTTCTGTGTATTCTTGCCACCTCTTCTTAATATCTTCTGCTTCTGTTAGGTCCATACCATTTCGGTCCTTTATCCACATCCTTATAGACACATATTATTGGCTGTCTTTTTTCTTACAGCCACACTAGTGGGTGTGAGGTGATATATCACACTGTGGCTTTGATTTGCATTTCCCTGATGGCTAAATGATGATATCATGCGATTCTTGGCCAACTTCTTTGGCAAAGTGTCTATTCAAATCCTCTATTTTTAATTTGGGTTATCTTTTTTTATAATGATGCAACTTTTTGCATTAGTTTTTATATCTGTTTGGTTACAAATCCCCTACCAGATATGTGATTTGCAAAAAGTTTCTCCAGTTCTCTGGGTTGTCTGTTACTTTCCTGAATGTCCTGTGAAGCAAAGAAATTTCTGTGTTTATGAAGTCCCCTTTATTTATTTTTTGGGGGTGCATATGTTTTTGGTATCATATGTAAGGAACAACTGCCCAGTATATATGGTTATAAAGACATATTCCTATTTTTTCCTTTCAGTATGTTAGTTTTAGTTCTTATATTTAGGCCCATGATCTATTTTGAAATAATTCCTATTTATGATATGAGGCAGGGGTCAACTTGACTCTTTTGCATGTGGATATCCATTTGTCTCAGGGCTACCTGTGGGAATTACTATTCTTTCCCAGTTAAAATGTCAGCTCCTCTGTCAAAAAATCAGTTGACCACAGATGAAGTGAAAGTCGCTCAGTTGTATCTGATTCTTTATGACCCCATGGACTATATGGTCCATGGAATTCTCCAGGCCAGAATACTGGAGTGGGTAGCCTTTCCCTTCTCCAGGGCATCTTCCCAACCCAGGGATTGAACCCAGGTCTCCTGCATTGCAGGTGGATTTTCTACCAGTTGAGTCACCAGAGAAGCCCAGATCACAGACGAAAGGTATTTATGAATTTTAAAAGAACATATATATCATGCCAGTGATATCTTTTTAAAAATGAAGTATATGAGTATAGGTCTTGAAAGAAATAGTCTGAACCCACCAAAGGAGAGGATTTAATTAGATTTTTTGCCTATCATTAGCACAGAGCTGTATAAATGCATCTATCCTTCCCAGGATATACAGACTAAAAGTTGTTACTGTTGTTTATTTAGGTCCAGGGAAACCTGAGCGCAGGTAACTGACCAGGATCTCATTTAATCCAGTTCTATGATTTTACCATCAGACGACTCCCAATGTCCTGTGTCTTGTGGCCCAGACTTATGGTTCTTCCTGTGTGTTCCCTCTTTGTGTAACACAGCCACAGCCCCACCATTTCTTGGTCACTCTGTTCCAAAATCTGCGAGTGACCTTTATTTCCTTTTCCACACCCAGTTGCTGCAGTCAATCCATTTGCTCCATGTTTATCTTTTTTAACATCATCCTTCATCATCCTTCCTTCTCATTCCTGTTTTGCTTCTTGCTTTGCATGTTACGTGGACTAGGGATATGTCTCCTAACTGATCTCCTAACCTGGTCCTTCCCTCTCACCACTCCTGCAGGTTGCTCTAAAACACTCTTTCCTAAGGGACAGAGTTAGTCATATCACTCAGCTAGTTATGGAAGGTCCAGGGCATCCTCATGACACCTGCAGGTCTCCTGATTCATGCATGTGTGAGTCTAAGACCAAGTTACTGCAGCCTCACCCCAACTGAGTCTTGGCTCCCATTCAGTTCAGTTCGGTTCAGTTCAGTTGCTCAGTCGTGTCTGATTCTTTGCGACCCCATGAATCGCAGCACGCCAGGCCTCCCTGTCCATTGCCAACTCCCGGAGTTTACTCAAACTCATGTGCATCGAGTCAGTGATGCCATCCAGCCATCTCATCCTCTGTCGTCCCCTTCTCCTCCTGCCCCAACCCCTCCCAACATCAGGGTCTTTTCCAATGAGTCAACTCTTCGCATGAAGTGGCCAAAGTATTGGAATTTCAGCTTCAGCATCAGTCCTTCCAATGAACACCCAGGACTGATCTCCTTTAGGATGGACTGGTTGGATTTCCTTGCAGTCCAAGGGACTCACAAGAGTCTTCTCCAACACCACAGTTCAAAAGCATCAATTCTTCGGCACTCAGCTTTCTTCACAGTCCAACTCTCACATCCATACATGACCACTGGAAAAACCATAGCCTTGACTAGATAGACCTTTGTTGGCAACATATCAATAATCTCTCTGCTTTTGAATATGCTATCTAGGTTGGTCATAACTTTCCTTCCAAGGAGTAAGCGTCTTTTAATTTCATGGCTGCAATCACCATCTGCAGTGATTTTGAAGCCCAAGAAAATAAAGTCTGACACTGTTTCCACTGGGCTCCCATTAGTTCCTCTAAACAAACTTCATGTTCCCACCACCATACCTGTTTAAAGATGCCCATTTTTCAAAGACAAACTCATTCTACTTCTTTCTCGATTTTTCTCATTCTATAGTGTAAACAATTTTTTTTTCTTTAGTATTTTATTTATTCATTTGGCGGCACCAGGTCTTAGTTGTGGCATGCAGGATATTTAGTTATGGCATGAGGGATACAGTTTATTGACCAGGGATTGAACCCAGGCTCCCTGTATTGAAAGCATGGAGTCCTAGCAACTGGACAACCATGTAAGTGCCCAATTCTTCCTTTTTCTTTGTATGCAAAATGATTTATTTTTTGTCTTTTAGCTTTTATCACATTCTACTCAAAAACTTGAGTATATCTTTTCTCTCTCGACTGCAAGTTTCTTAGGGATGGGAACATACTTTGTATTCCCCACATACCCATCGCAGCCCTTAGCTGTGTATTACAGATGATCGATATGTGCTTGATCCACCAAGCTGAATTAACTGATAGGCATTCATTCAGGCTTTGTAGGGACAGAAGGTGTAAGAAGTAGCTTCAACACTTGTGGACGAGAATCAGTATTAAAATGCTTTATACAGCTAGTTCACAAGGTGAGACGTTTTCACTGCTACAACAGGTAGGAGTATTAGTGTCCTAGTGAAGTTCTAAATCAGAGTAAGCCAGATGAAGGGAAGAAGGGATCTTAGTTAAGAAAGTTTTTACTCAAAATGTGCCAAATCCACTGAGCAGCCCTGAGGGCTGTGGTCTTGTTTTCCCTCATTCATCCCCCAGTCACTCTCAAACGAGGGTCATTTGGTATTCCCACCTTTCCATGGCCTCTCACCACTGAACCTGAAAGGCCGGGGGCCCGTGCCTGAGTGCAAACGAGGAAGAAGATATTGAGTGTTTCTGTAGTTCTGAGGGAGGTCACACATTCCATGATGCTCTCTGGATTACCACGTGGCTTGGTGGCCAAACCCAGAGTCCTCACTGCCTCTCTCGTCCAGAGTTCTCTGTGAAGCCTGAAGCCCTGACACACTAAAGCCGCACTGAATGTGACAGCTTCGACCTTGCTGAGCATCGCAGGGGGCACTCTTACACGCAGCTTTGGGAGAGAAGAGTCCTGAATATCCTCAGGGTCTGTGGTTCCAGGAAGGGCGCCAGTTGAGAGCAACCAGGCTGCGCTGGACCTCGTGACGCAGCAGGAGCAGGGTGACTCATCCCAGACGACCGGCTTCTGAGTCAGGGTTTCACACTGGAAGCTGACTAACCGGCCTGGAAACCGGTCCTGTCCAATGAGCAGCATGTAAATCACCGGTGTTTGTGAAGCAGAGGTACACGTTCTACCTGCTCTGACCTTACCAAACAAAACACAAACCACCTCAGCAAGAGGCATGCATGCAAGGCTGTCTTCTTTTTTAAACATCAATATTGATTTTGTAAGTTCTTCTGTAATCCTAAGAACACCTGTTCTAGGGACACTATCACTAAGCAATAGTAAATTGTTTTAGGATATTTGATAATGACATAATTTCAACTTCAAAGACTAAACCATACTCAGTTTATCATACTCAAGAGAGCAGATGAGGGATCACTTTCAGAAGACGACTCGACTGCAGAGAGAAGGAAGGTCCTCAGGTATGAACCCACCTCGGGGCAGGACAGTGGCCAGCCCCGGCTCCCAGCCCCAGCTCTCCCAGCTGGTTGCCCACCCCAGCACAGTGGGCAGCCCCCGGCCTGCTCTGTCTCCACGGGCCCGCTCTGTGTGCGGACCAGCATGGCGAGTCCCTGTAAGCGCAATGCTCTCCTCCCAACAGATGCCCTGCAGCCCTCTTTTCTGTTGTCTTCGAGAAACTACAGGTCTCACAATTTCGAATTTTCTAAAACTTCTAAATACAGTACAAAGCATTCCCTCCTCTCCCTCCCCGCCCCCAACCCTGAATCACTAGTGTCGAAGTGAAGTTGTAAATAGAACAAGACAAATGAAGGAAGGACAGATCTTAGCTAAGAAAGTTTTTACTCAAAATCAATTGAGTAGCCCTGGCGGCAGTGTCGTCTTGTTTCTCTCACTTACTGCCCAGTCACTCTCAAATGAGGGTCATCCCTATAAACAAGGACCTTCTCCTGTGAAAATCACCGCTGACGACCACAGAAGCAAGGAAAGGAACGCTGTCCGCCCTCACGCGCACACGCACTGTGCTTCCCCACTCTGTCCGTCCCGCACTCTGCACCAGAAGACAACGCAGAGCTGTGTGCTGCTGGCGGACCCTAGTCCTCCTTGACTTTCATGACCTTGACATTCTCCAAGGACGCAGTTTTGTGGTACACAAACTCTCACTTTAGCTTTCTCTGCTATTTTCTCACGATGAGATCCAGCTCATGTATTGCTGCTGTGTGCTAACAGCTGGCATGCTATTTCAGTAGGGACCATTTGCGACGATGATCAGTTTTACTACTTAATTGAGGTGATGTCTATCAGGCTTCTCAACTGTAAGTTACTTTTTCCTTCTGAAATTAAAAAAAAATGTGTGGCAAATACTGTCAGGCTATGTAACTATCCTAGTCCTTGTCGAATTTTTGAATCATTAACTTTTAAAAACCATGGATTCATGAATTCTCAATGGATTGTACCCCAAACTATCATTTTGATGCTCAACTTATCCTAGAATCGGCTGGTTGTGGGCTTTTTTCAAGCGGGCTCCTGTGTCCTCCCGATATGTCTCCACCATTTTTTGAGAACATTCCCTCTTTTCCACATAAAATGCTCAATACGCAAATCCTATTTTTTCCCATCCCACCCTGGAATCACCCATTTCACCAAGAAGCCCTAGTTTCTTAAAAGCTAATACCCAGGTGCTAAACGTGCTCAGTGCTCCTGGAGTGTCACAGGCCCAGGACCTCACAGAAGACAGACTGGGGAGTGTATACACACAGCCTCCCACCCATCAGCACACGCCCACCTCCGTTTACTCACCCGTGTGCCCACCATGAAAACTGTAAGTATATTCATCACACCGTTCATTTTAGTTCTCTCTTTCTACATCTGTAACTCACAGGTACCTCAAACTCAACACACCTACAACAAAACCCACCCCTTTCCTTCTTCTTTCCACATCTGTTAGCCCTTCCATTTCCTCCCTCCCTCCTGGTACCCACCATTCATCTTGTGGCCCAAACCGCTGAATCCTTCTCGATTCCTCCCTTTACTCCACTCCCCACATCCAACACTTCACGCAGTCCTGCCTTTTTCATGTCTTCAGGGTGCACCACCTCTTTATCCACCATTCCCCGTGCTTCTCACATGGCAAGCTTTGAGTTGCATGGAGCATAGAGTCAAAGGTCCAGCCACAGCTTCCTGACCTTCTTATGACAGACCCCTGTCTGACCTGCCCCCAGGACACTCTCCAAATGCCTCATGGCTTCTCACCTTTGGGATTTTTTTTTCCAATGGCGGATAATTGCTTTACAATATTGTATTAATTTCTGCCATACATCAACACAAGCCAGCCATAGGTAGACGTATGTCCCCTCCCTCTTGAACCTCCCTCCCACCTCCCACCCAAACCTACCCCTCTAGGTGGTCACAGAGCACTGAGTTTGAGCACCCTGTGTCATACAGCAAATCCCCACTGGCTACCTACCTTACTATGGTAGGGTGTGTGTTTCCCTTCGACTCTTTCACTCAGATACTATGTAATCCACAAGGCTCGCCTCGATTCTTATGTGAAAACAGCAACCACTGGGTCATCCAGGTTTATCTGACGTCAGAAACAGCATTACTTTCTCATACAGTATGTGTTTGTCCGCTGCCAGTGTTCCCCGATCTAATGTTGGTTCCATTAGTGCACAGACTTCGCCTTTTTTGGTCTTACTTATTGCTGTATCCTTAACACCCAGAACAACGAGTGATGGAGGCGGCACAAAGGTGCGTGCTGAATGAATGTCTCCACTGGTCTTCTTCGGTATATTATGCAGCAGCTCAATATTATATTGTGAGGTTTGTCAGTGTTAAATAATCTTCCTTATACTGAATATTGTGATTGCTTCTATACTTCCATTATGATAGGCATTGCTACCATTAAGAATAGTGTGCACTCGTGATTTTTTTGTGTTTCTTATGAATTAAATTTCTAAGAATTTTAGGGTCAAAGAGTGTATCTTCATTGCTCTATGTACTGCATTCCAAAACCATGGGTACTGGTTAAAAATTCCCAAGAGCAACGACTGTGTATAAAAGTCCTTTGTTTTCCTAAATAATATATAATTAAAAATTTTAAATTATCCAGAGGTATGTGACAAAGATTCCCTCCCATTCTTGTCCTCTGTCCCCTAGTAATCATATGCCCTTCACAGATTATCACTGTTGCTTTTTACATGTCTTTCCAGAGCTTCTGCTTCCAAGGAGCACAGCACATTTTAAAGACTGCCCTGCTCCTTGCTTTCCGTATTTAACCAATACATCGATGTTTGTGTATCAGATCACAGAGTGCTTCCTCATTCTTTTTATACGACAGCATAGACAGACAGCTAAGTAAGTACAGTAAGTGCCCCACCGGGTGTGATTTAGTTTAGCCCTCTAATGCTGATCATTTACGCTGTCGCCACATTTGCTATCAGAAACAGTGGGAAGTCCCACGAGGAGTCTGGTGGGGAGGATGAGCTGTCACTCTGGGGTAGAGGGCGTGGGGGTGCGCATGTAAGCACGGGCTTTCAGCTTGTCCTGTGTGGACCCAGCACTTCCTTCTCCAGTGCAGGCTGAGATAAGCCAGATCCAGCTTCTTTCTTCCCAGATGGCTTATCTGTTGTCCTCACACCACTTATTGAATGGCTAATCTTCCCCACTGCTTTGAAATACGCATATTGTTTATGAAATTCCTATATATATTTGGGATCTTCTCTCTTGTTCCATTGGTCTATCTATTACACTAAAGGGGAAAACTCTGCCTTCCATTAAATTCTAGCAGCTAGATACGACCTATCTCGTGGTGCTTCTGTCTGCCCCGGGCACAGCACCTGGCTCTCAGGGCTTCACCTCTCTCCTCCACTCCAAGCTCACGTGCAGGCGGGCTTCTCTAGTCTAGCCTCTCACAGGCGCCTCCATCTGAAGGACATACTGGACCTCTCAACTTCCACCCAATGCCTCCCGGGTCACTTCCCCTCAGTAACTTGAGCTGCCCGCAAGTCAACAGCACACAGTCATCCCCGACCCCTCCTTCCATCACCCCACATCCAGCCACTGGCACCTCTAACAGAGCGCGAGTCTCTCTTCTTTCCTCCAGTTCCCCACAGCAAGCTCACCCAGATCACCCGCCTCCCATCTGGACTCCCGAGACAGCCTCGGCCCTCTCCTTGGGTTCCTGCTCCTCCACATTCCATGTGATCCAGCATAGCAGGAGCGTTCTTGTCGAGGCACAGATCAGAACAGCCCAGGCCTGAGCCCCCGGGGCCTCTCAGCACATGGGAGGAAGCTGCCTGCTTCCCCTGGCCCCTGTGTGTCAGGCCTGGGGTTGTGGTGCCCCAGCCAAGCCAGCTCCTGAAACACAAAGTTCATCCTCCTTTGCAAGCGATGGTCTTTCTAGAAAGTGCATCTCCTGGAGCTTTCCAGGCCGGATCCACCTTTGCATCCAGGTCCTTCTTCAAAGGGCTCTTGCCAGCCTTCCATCTCAGTCACTCCAGGTATCCCTAACACCCGACCCAAGTTCCTCCATAAACACTATGGGATCACCATAAGGAGAGCAAACAGTTTTGAGCCTTCAATTACGAGGAGGAGGGAGGCAACCTCAGCCTTCATTCAGATTTACCCTCTTGCCAGGAGATGGCCGAGGAGGCCAGCAGTGGTGGCTATGGCCCCCAGGGTCCTGCCTCCCTGATGACCCCTCGGCACTGGCTTGGCCATGACTCAGCTTCGCTGATAGCAAGAGTCACTGCCGAGGGCTAGTCAGGACAGAGGGTGGAGCCTACAGGTTCCAGAAATGTGAGCTCTGGGGACACTGTGCTTGGCATTTAAACAGTGTGATTAACAAGCGTGTGCATGTCACTAACTATGATGAAGGGCCTCAGAAGTTTACACAGTTGAATAAAACATATCATGGAAAAAAACCAACCTTTAATAATGAAAGAATGTTTTAGGTATTGCTCTACCAGGCCAAGACAGCACAGAGCTGAACGACTATTCCATTTCGGGCAGGAAGCAAAGTCTTCCCATTTTGAATACCACTCTTCAAGATGTTTTTGAATACACAGTTCAAAGTTTTTTCATGGCAAATGCTTTGTTCATATATAACACACTAAAAACATTTCAACTACTTGGCTGCAGTTTTCTCTGAAATAGGTGATCACAGTTACAGCATGGAGAAAGCTACATAATGCAGAACAGAAAACAGAGGACACTGCATCCATTAATTATCTGAATATTAGTACTTTCCACCACAAATAAATAGATATGGGCTGAATTTGACTTAAAATACATTCTGCTCAGAAGTTTCCTACAGTTTGGGTACAGAGCTAGTGTCCTCCAGTTTACCCACGGAGTTTGTGTATGGAGTTTGTGTGTAAGACATGTTCATGTTCTCTGCAGACCTTGACAGCTCTGTACACCTCTGTAGCCTCTATAGATCTTGACAGCTCTCTCTGCGTTAGACGCTGAGAAGACAGACATGGTGACACTGATTTTCACTGCAGGAGGACAAAGTAGAATAAATGAGAGTGTTCTGGATTCAATATGCCAGAACCCTCATGTATGAATAAGACACATTCCAAGACCTTTATAATTTCCCAAATTACAAAGACTGGAAATATTTGTACATCTTGCCTTCCACCAAATTATATTTTTTAATTGAGAATTTTCCATGAACAGACTCATACTCACGACTGCTTTTTCAACCTTTGCTGAATTTCCTCTCTTATTAATGACCTTTTAGGATGAGAAAAGTACTAACATTTCACTAGGGGTTCCATGTGGAAGCGACAGCGTTGCCCTGATAGAAGGTGTTGGGTGCAGTGGAGCAGGGGCCTGGCCCCTGTCCACGGTCACTGCTCATCACACCAGAGCAGGCCTCGGGCCTCCTCAGCACACTGATCCGTGTATGCCAACATTACTGAAGCCACAACTCCACACCAGGCCTGTCACTGCCACACAGACCTGCCACTGCTCTCAGGCTCCAAAGACCACAGCCAGGTCAGATTCAGTCTCTCCAAAGTGCAGGCAGGTGTTCCCCTTCTATTCATCACCGAGTAAGAAGCTGCCTAGGGAATCCGTCATCTTCTCATGCAGCTCCAGCATGTGTAGGGCTGAGCTCCACTTCGGTGGCCCCCTTCGAGTCAGTCTCTGTCCCCCAGAGTCTGAGCGCCGAATACAGCCCTCAGCCACATGTGCACCCACCATGTTCAAACCGAGTCTCCTGGGTCGGGAAGATCCTCTAAAGAAGAAAGTGGCAACCCACTCCAGTATTCCTGTCTGGGAAATCCCATGGACAGAGGAGCCTGGCAGGCTACAGTCCATGGGGTCACAAAAGAGTCGGACACAACTGAGCAACAACAGCATTCCATAGCTAATGGGATTCTAAAATGAAATTTTACGACTGTGGGTCTTTGCTGTTATTGTACTTTACTTGATTGTGCTTTGCAGATACTGTGTGTGTGTGTGTTTTAATAAACTGAAGGTTTGTGGCAACTCAAATGTCAAGCAAGTCTATCAGTGGTATTTTTAGAACAGCATTTGCTTACTTTGTGTCTCTGCATCACTTTTTGGTAATTTCACACTTCATTTACTATTGTATTAATTTACAGTGATCTATGATCAATCATCATTGGTGTTACTAATACTACTGTAGTTGTTTTCGGGTGCCATGAATTGTATCCATAGGAGACGGATTAATCAACAAATGTGTTTTCTGACCACTCCACAGACTGACCATTCCCTCACCTCTCTCCCCGTCTTTATGCCCCCTTTTCCTGAGACACAACAATAATGAAATTAGGCCAGTTAATAACCATACTAACGGCCTCTAAGTGTTCAGGTGAAAGGACAGTTGCACATCTCTCACTTCAAGTTAAAAGTTAGAAATGATTATGCTTAATGAAGAAGGCAATTTCAGAGATGGGTCAAAAGCTAGGTCTCTTGAGCCAAACAGTTAGCCAAGCTGTGAATGTAAAGAAAAGTTCTTGAGGAAATTAGAAGTGCTACTTCAGTGAATACACACACAAATGATAAGAATGCAAAATGGACTTATTGCAGATTTAACTCTCCTCAGTTCTGTGAAGGCTGAGACAGGTGCAGAAGCTGCAGAAGAAAAGTTTAAAGCTGCCAGAGGCTGGTTCGTGAAGTTTAAGGAAAGAAGTCACTTCCATGACAGGAAAGTACAAGGTGAAGCAGTGAGTGCAGATGTAGAAGCCTCACCCAGTCATCCAGGGATCAAGCAAGGAGAATTCATGAGAGTGGTTACACTAAACAACAGATTTGCAACTCAGGTAACACAGCCTGCTACTGGAGGAAGAGGCCACCTAGGACTTTCATAGATGAGCAGAAATCAGTGCCTGGCTGCACAGCTACAAAGGACAGGCTGACTGCCTCGTTAGGGGCTAACATAGCTGGTGGGCTGAGGTTGAGCCAGTGTTCCCTACCATTCTGAAAATCCTAGGGTGCTTAAGAATCGAATGCTAAGTCTACTCTGCCTGTGCTCCAGTGACAGCACAACAGAGTCTGAGTGACAGCACATCTGTTACGACACAGTTTGCTGAGTGTTGTAAGCCGACTGTTGAGACCTGCTCCTCAGAGAGATTCCCCTCAAAATATCAATATTCACTGACAATATCCCTGGTCAGCCAAGAGTTCTGATGAAGATGCTGAACAACAGAATGAATGTTGTTTTCGTGCTTGATAACACAATATCCACTCTGCAGCCCATTGATCGAGGAATAATTTCAACCTTCAGGCCTTATGATTTAAGAATTCCACAAGGCTACAGCTGCCATCAATAGTGATTCTCTGATGGATCTGGGCAAAGTCCACTGAAAACTTTCTGGAGAGGAGTCAGCATTCTAGATGCCATTAAGAACATTCGTGATTTGTGCAAGGGAAGAGGTCAAAATACCCACAGTGACAGGAGTGAGGAAGAAGTGGATTTGGAGCCTCATGGACGACTGTGAGGGGTTCAAGACTTCATGGGAGCAAGGGGCTGCAGGTGTGGTAGAAACAGCAAGAGAACTAGAAGTGGAGCCTGTAGATGTGACTGAATTGCTCAAATCTCAGGATAAAACTCTAACAGGAGAGGAACTGCTTCTTATGCATGAGCAAAGAAATGGTTTCTTGAGATGGAATTGACTCCTGGTGATGAGGTTGTGAAGACTGTTGAAATGACAACAAAGGATGTAGAATATGACATAAACCAGCTGATAAAGCAGCAGCAAGGTCTGAGAGGACTGACTCCAATTCTAAAAGAAATTCTCCTGTGGGTAAAATGCTACCAAGCAGCACTGCACACTTCAGAGAAAATGTTTATGAAAGGAACACTCCATCGATGTTGCAAACCTCACTGCAGCCTTAAGAAACTGCCACACCAACCCCAAGCTTCACCAACCACCACCTTGATCAGGGAGCAGCTCTCAACACTGAGAAAAGATGGTCGAGCATGATCGTGAAAACCGTCTAAGAGACAAGTGAGTACAAGACAAACATCATCTCTGGAAAGATGGTCGAGCGTGATCATGAAAGCCGTCTAAGAGACAAGTGAGTGCAAAAGCTAAAGAGAGCTCTGTGTACAGAACAATGCTGAGACAGGCCGTCTTCCTCGGACTACAGACAACCCCTGCCCATGGTCAGGGCTACACAACAAACACTCCAGAACCAGGCACTCCTCTTTCTAGAGCCTCTATCTGACCCTGGCTACTGAAGCTGGCAGCAACTCTATGATGCTTTAAGCGGAACCTGCATTCTCTTTTTAAAATAAATTATTTATTTCTGTCCGTGCTAGGGTTTGTTGCTTTCTCCAGTTGTAGCAAGTGGGGGCTACTCTCTAGTTGTGGCGCAGGGCCTTAGTTGCCCTAGTTCAGTTCAGTCGCTCAGTTGTGTCCGACTCTTTGTGACCCCATGAATAGCAGCAAGCCAGGCCCCAGTGTTCATCACCAACTCCAGGAGTTCACTCAAACTCATGTCCATCGAGTCAGTGATGCCATCCAGCTATTTCATCCTCTATCATCCCCTTTTCCTCCTGCCCCCAATCCCTCCCAGCATCAAAGTCTTTTCCAATGAGTCAACTCTTCACATGAGGTGGCCAAAGTATTGGAGTTTCAGCTTCAGCATCATTCCTTCCAAAGAACACCCAGGGCTGATCTCCTTTAGAATGGACTGGTTGGATCTCCTTGCAGTCCAAGGGACTCTCAAGAGTCTTCTCCAACACCACAGTTAAAAGCATCAATTCTTCGGCACTCAGCTTTCTTCACAGTCCAACTCTCACATCCATACATGACCACTGGAAAAACCATAGCCTTGACCAGACGGACCTTAGTCAGCAAAGTAATGTCTCTGCTTTTGAATATGCTATCTAGGTTGGTCATAACTTTCCTTCCAAGGAGTAAGCGTCTTTTAATTTCATGGGTGCAATCACCATCTGCAGTGCAATCACCATCTGCAGTGATTTTGGAGCCCAAAAAAATAAAGTCTGACACTGTTTCCACTGCTTCCCCATCTATTTCCCATGAAGTGATGGGACCGGATACCATGATCTTCGTTTTCTGCATGTTGAGCTTTAAGCCAACTTTTTCACTCTCCTCTTTCACTTTCATCAAGAGGCTTTTTAGTTCCTCTTCACTTTCTGCCCCAAGGCATGTGGAATCTTCCTGTACCAGGGATCAAACCCATGGCAGGTGGATTCTAACCCACTGTGTCACCAGAGATGTCCTGAACTTGTATTTTTTAAAATTGTGTTTTCTGGTATCTCCAAACCATTTTCCAACAAAAAAACTCCTTGGTGAAATGGCTGATTCTAGGATAAGGGCAATAAACCAGGAAGTAAGAAAATGCTGAAGACAAAGCACAACCAAACTGAAAACCCACAATGATGGGAGTACATCAGAGAGACAAGGAGTCAGCACAAAGAGCTTCAGGGGCTGAAGCTGGAACAATCTGAGCAACAAAATAAGCAAAACAATATTGGATTATAATCCAAGTGTAAAAAAAAATAATGAGTCCATGCTGATCTAAATAAGTGAATAAATACATGAGGAAGAGAAGAACTCCAAGTCAGGACTCTGTGGACATGGATGCCATGGGAACTCGTGCCTCAGGCTGGGGATGTGCAGACCAACTTCTTCCCATAGACTCTGGGGAGTGGGGATGGGGTGGGTAGTGGGGTCCCAGGAGACATGGAGACCCCGTCAGCCAGCAGTTTGCCCAACAGCAGCAGCAGCGACACATCCTGTTGATGTGTGAGCCCTCATACACATGCTGCTGCAAGCCCACAACCCGGGTCTAATCCTGAGTCATCAGACCACTTCCAGTTAAGAGGATTCCACAGAATACCCACCTTACCCAGTCCCCCCCAAAACTGTCATCAGAAACTGGCAAAGCCTTAGAAGCAGTCACAGCCCAGAGGACCATAAAGACACAGGACCATTAAATGTGATGGGCTCCCTGGATAGGGTCAGGGTGTGGGTGGGGGCCAGAATAAAAACATTCAGTCTAGGGAAACTGAATAAATTAGGGACTTTAGTTAATTTTTAAAAACCCTCTGGGGCTTCCCTGGTGGCTCAGGGGTAAAAGAACCTGCCTGCCAATGCAGGAGACATGGCTTCAATCCCTGAAGGAAGATCCCACTTGCCTCTAAGCCTGTACACCACAACTATTGAGCCTGTGCTCCAGAGCCTGGGAGCCACAACTATTGAGTCTACCTGATGAAACTATTGAAGCTTACGTGCCCTAAAGCCCATGCCTCACTAGCAAAAAGCCCACACAGCAACAAAGACCCAGCACAGTCAGAAATAAAACTAAAAAGCAAAACCAGAAAACCTCTATATGCTTTCAGGAAGTAGTCTATATACTGTGGCAGACATGATTTCAGTCCATGCAGACGACGGTGAGTGTCCATGTGGATCCCAGGACCCCTCGCCCTAAGCTGAAGCCTTCAGGGCAGCTCTGTGCTCAGCACTACGCAGGAAGGAACAATAATGCTCTATTATATTTTATTTTTTCCAGTTTTACTGAGATACAACTGACATACAGCACTGTTTTTCCAGTAGTCATGTACAGATGTGAGAGTTGGCCTATAAAGAAAGCTGATTGCCAAAGAATTGATGCTTTTGAACTGTGGTGTTGGAGAAAACTCTTGAGAGTCCCTTGGACTGCAAGGAGATCCAACCAGTCCATCCTAAAGGAAATCAGTCCTGGGTGTTCATTGGTAGGACTGATGTTGAAGCTGAAACTCCAATACTTTGGCCACCTGATGCAAAGAGCTGACTCATTTGAAAAGACCCTGATGCTGGGAAAGGTTGAACGTAGGAGAAGAAGGGGACGACAGAGAATGAGATGGCTGGATGGCATCACTGACTCAATGGACATGAGCTTGAGTAAACTCTGGGAGTTGTTGATGGACAGGGAGGTCTGGCGTGCTGCAGTCCATGGGGTTGCAAAGAGTTGGACATGACTGAGCAACTGAACTGAACTGAACTGATACAGCATAATGGAATAACATTTTTCTTGACTAGTGAGACTACTGTACTACTTTGTTACTGGTTTGTGTTCTAAATTGCTACAGGTTTAGATTTAACCTCATTTCTTGGTCAAGCATTCATAAACTACTTAGAAAGCTTTCCGGACTGAATTTCTGTTCACAGAGGGACATGCTTCGCTGTGTGGATGGGCTATGCTGCCTGAGCCTGCACAGCCAGCCAGCATGTGTGTGCGCCCAGTTTCCACGCCCAGGATGCCGGTCTGCAGCGTGCCTCCTACTCCCTTACAGGCTCAGGGGCATTTTCTGAAAAGCAGCGCTGCCCACAGGGCTGGTAGCAGCAGGAGGTGACTCTGAGGGGCTCAGGGACCTTTACTTTCTTTCTTCATCAAAGAGTTTAGGCAATTTTACCACTGGATACATGACTGACTTTTTGTTTAAAAATCTTTTAGATGCCAAGAAATAATGTTATCAATGTTAATCTTCCAAACACCAGATTACAGCCAGCTGTTTGGACAGGTGTGTTCTTTGCAGTTACTGTGCAGACAGTAACTGCTCACACTCAACTAAAAATGTCACTAGTGGTTTTTCTAGTATCAGTGCCAGTGCAGGCTGCACCAGAGTGAAAGTGCTTACAAGGTACCCAGTGGTTCCAAACGGACAGTGTTCTACTGAACTCTGAAATGGGGCATACCTTGGCTGCTACACTTAAAATGGCAAATGACTCAGAGCCACAAGGACTTGGTTCTGAGTTCCAGCTCGGCCTGAGACAAGCTTCGGCCTCCTGCCTGTCAATGGCCTCCTCTGAGCAATGGGAAACTCACACCCACCTCTCCCAGGTACTGGCCTTTTCCATTGCTGCTGTGCAGAGGGCTACTGGCAGGTACTGCGTGGATATTTTATGTGCTTAATTAGCCCCTCAAGTGAAGTGAAAGTTGCTCGCTTGTGTCCGACTCTTCGTGACCCCATGCAATATATAGTCCATGGAATTCTCCAGCTGAGTCACAAAGGAAGCCCAAGAATACTGGAGTGGGTAGCCTATCCCTGCTTCAGCTGATCTTCCTGACCCAAGAACTGAACTCAGGTCTCCTGAATTGCAGGTGGATTCCTTACCAATCCTGTGGCTCAAGTGGTAAAGAGTCTGCCTGCAATGCAGGAGACCTGGGTTCAATCCCTAGGTTGGGAAGATCCCCTGAAGAAGGAAATGGCAACCCATTCCAGTATTCTTGCCTGGAGAATTCCGTGGACAGAGGAGTCTGGTGGGCTACAATCCATGGGTTACAAAGAGTCGGACATGACTGAGTGACTAACACATGCACAAAATTAGCCCCTCAAACAATCACACAAAAACACAAGCACTTGGCATACTGTTAGGTTCTCAACTAAGTTCCCTTTTTTCCTCCTGAGTACAGAGTGAAAGTGAAATGTTACACAAAGGAAGCAACAATGGTAATAGTGTGCCGACATTCTTTGGGCTAAGAAAAAAAATGTTGTATGATTTCAGCTTCAAAGAAGTTACCATAAAAAAAGAGAATATACAAAATGATTACACAGTGAACAGAATTAGAATAATTTTTCTATTGCTGGAAATTTTCTATAGATGTCACCATGTTGCTTTTATGGTTTAAAAGTACACAAAAAATATTAATGGACCAGGCTGTTCCTTCCATGGTTATGTTACTTCATGCACAAGATGGGCTGTGAGCACAAGCAATGCAGTGTGCAATGTTGAGCAATGCTGCTCCCAGAGCAGTCCTGCCAAGCCTGGCCCACGCCTGGGCACCACGTGTGACCTCCCCAAGTTGGGAGCAGGTAGAACGCTGCTATCTGTTTGACATAAATATAAGGATGGCTGTTCCATTCGGTACTTCACTATCAGCAGAATCAACCACAGTACAGGGCATGTCATAATTAAATTAAAACATAATAATTTTTTATGGGCTGTAATGCAAAAAGTTGTGAAAAAACATTTCCTAACTCCCCTGTCATTTTTCTAAAAATAGTCCATTCCAAAGGGTTTAACGCAAAATATGTTCTGTTTGGGTGTTGGGGATCGGGATGTGTGTGCAGAATTCTCTTTTACATCTGTGACTCCTGCAAAAATATCTGGCAGTACATTCAGTTCTGTGTCTTAAAACCTCACAGGGACAATTTAAAAATAATATTATAAATGCTCATGGTTATCATCACTTAACTAATCTAAAGCAATGAGACATTTGGCTCTTCAGTTTTCTCAGATCATCCGGAGGTAACGGCTGAATCCTGGATGCTGGTCTCTCTGAAAGACTTAAGTTTGTCAGGGGGTAAATTTCACATAAATCAAGGCGCTGTATTTTACTGGCCTTCCAGAAAGCAAAGGACAATTATAAATGAAAACCGTATGGTGATTCTCTGAATTTTACATGAGCTGTGAACTCTGAAAAATCTAATAAGAATTCTTCATCTGCCTTTCAATCCTTTTCCAAATGTTAGGAATAGATAAATCTAAACTTGTTTTTGAGATACAAATTTCCTCTTTCACCATTTGCCCTGATATGTCTAATGCGATGACTCCTGAATCCAGTGCTTTTCTGGGCTACTTTTCAGTTTTACAGTATACATTAATATTTGTGAAGTTAAAAAATCCATTAATACATGAAATATGTAATTATGAGGAAGACCCATGTGATTATGGACAAAAGCCTAAATTCTTACTTTCTGTTTGTACAAGTGCAGTACTGATTTTCCCTAAAATCTACTGTAATGACAAGTTTGCAGCCTGAAGCCCCCACTATTTCCAGGCCAGCAGAGGCTGCAGGGAAGAGCAGACTTGGAAGGGGCGGGCCCACCTCCCCTGCCTCAGCCACCCACCACCCCACCACGGGGTTGGTTGGATGCTTGCTCTAACCTCTGCCCAGCCCTGAAGGAGGCACTTGACTTCCTGTGGGTGGTCATAGCTGCTTTGCTGCTTTTGAGCCCACAGGAAAGTCAGTAGGTCTGGGCTACACCCCTGTAAGGACCAGTCGTGTCAGACTGGCTGCAGGTTCACCCGGGCTCAGGGGCACAGGTTTGTGACTGACAAGGAGGATGGGGAGAGCACAAACTGCCACCACTCTGAATGACTCCGCACCCGACTCCGCACCAGTGCGTGAGGCTGGACGAGGGCATGGGTGGTGGACCTGCGGCCCAGACCGCGAGTGGACCAGGTGAGTCTGTGCATTGCTTCCCCCAGCCCTGGGAGGCTGCTTGGACCGTGTGTGACCAGGAGAGGCCGTGCATCTCGCGCTCGGCCGGGTGGACCCGGAAGCTCATGATGTACCTCAGCACCCACAGAACAACCCACAGGACAACGTGAAGCCTCCAACCCCGCTGCTTGCCCAGGGCCGAGGCCAAGGGAGCGCCAGGGCTGGCCGCTGAAGGTGAGACTGGAATCACACTCTGCTTCCCACTCTCCACTGCTTCACTCAGAATTCACATTAACAAAACTTTCACCCATAATTTGATTAACATGTTTTCCTAGTGCTTACTATTCTCCTGTGTTCATTCTCTCACTTGTAAATCATAAATCCTGGTATAAAGGTTTCATGTTTTTACTTACTTTGGCTCACAAGTTTGCTATGCTACCTCTATCACTCTGTAATTCATCACATCTGAAGGCCAAGTACACAGAGATCCCAACATTCCTAAAGTCAGGTCATTTAGCATGTGACAGGAGCTATTGTATCTGAAAATTAATATATTAACCATTACACACTTTAATTTCACACATTTTTTGTATGTAGTTCAAAGCATATACTTACATCTTCATCTGTTATTGTGACAAGAAGTGTTAACCATTGCAGAATTTTTACAGATCACTAATAGCTAGATGGAAATAAATGTGTATATATATTCAATTCTACGTAGAGAACTGGAAATGGGAAATAAAAAGCATTTTGAACGGAGAGTGTTTATTGGAGAAGGAAATGGCAACCCACTCCAGTATTCTTGCCTGGAGAATCCCCATGGACATTGGACCCTGGGTTGCTGAGTCAGACATGACTGAAGCAACTTAGCAGCAGCAGCATTGAATTCTTCTGCTGCTTGTTTTGGGGGATTAAAGGATAAGCCAATTTAGCTAGCATTCTGAAGTTGCCAAAAATCTGTGGGACTCAGCTCCTTGATGGATCGGTCTCACTAGAGGCGAGAAAGTACATTCTTTCAAACCTGATTTATCAGCAGAAGTGAGCTTCTTCGGCATGTGAAATGATGACGTCTTGAAAACACAGAGGCTGAGGGTTTTCCTCTGACAGTGGCAGCAGCTGCTGGAGGAGATGCAGGCCCCTCTCACAATCCAGACTTGTCCTTGGTTCCTCCTCATGTGCCTCTCTTGCCCAGAGCAGACTCTGACAGGGTCAGAGAGCTGGTAGCTACACCAGTCGGGGGGGGCTTCCCCTGTAGCTCAGTTGGTAAAGAATCTGCCTGCAATGCAGGAGACCTAGGTTCGATCCCTGGGTTGGGAAGATCCCCTAGAGAAGGAAATGGCAACCTACTCCAGTATTCTTGCCTGGAGAATCCCATGGACAAAGGAGCCTGACAGGCTGCAGTCCATGGGGTCGCAAGAGTTGGACATGACTTAGTGAATGAAACCACCACCACCATTGTCAGGGTGGTGCCAGGGGCTGGACTGTCATTCGCCTCACTGGGTTGTTCAGGGGATTAAACGAGGTAGCAGAGGTGAGGAGCCTGCTTACAGTGGGGCTTCGCTGTGTTCTCACTTGTGGAGCAAAGTCAGCGAGGATGGTATTTCAGGCTCTTGCCATTATTCACCTCAGCCTTTGAGGTGTGAAAGCACCTCTGGACAAGAATGCCAGAGAACAGAACAGATAGGCTGGTCCCAATAAAGCTTTATTTACAAAGAGAGCTGGCAGGATGAATTCAGCCCACATCTATTTCCATCTAGCTATTAATGATCTCTAACAAGTTAAACTCTGCCTTCAGTCAGAGTTCGGCCCATGAAAAGCTACAGTGATACAAACAGCTGTGTTTAACTTATCCAGAAATGGCTGGGTAAAAATCTCTCTCCCCCAATAAGATGATGATTCCTTGCTGTGGGAAGAAAGAAAACCACTCTCTCCACCCAGTTTCTCTAACACCAATGGGAAATGTCTGCGCTCTCCTCACAGGCGTCAGCCCAGAGAGCACGATCTATGAAGGACAGCTGGCTTCACAGGAGAGCTATCTGTATTTTCTGTTTTCAAGGGTGATTTGAACAGCTCCCAGGGACTTCCTGTGTTTTCACGGAACCTCTCTAAATCACATCCCATGACAGACGACAGGGTGAGCTCATGTAAACACGGTCGCGGCATCATGAGTAACAAAATCTCTTTCCACCAGAGGCCCTTTATCCTGCGTAAGAGACCTGGGCACTAATAGCAGCCCCGGCTTCAGTTAACCAGCTACAGCTGACTGGATACTATAAAAAGAACTAACGCAAACATGAACACTGCCTCTCACCCCACTTGAGCCAGTGTGTCAAGGCTGCTCAGCCCTTTCCAAACACTCTGTGAATGAAGTGGCTGAGCTTGGTTCTCTCAGTTGTTTACTGAACAGTGTGTGCAGGAACCACTGAGCAGAGGTGGGGAGGGGAGGAGCCACAAGATCCATTAGCACATGGGGCCAACATTCGCCTGATCCCAGATTTAGTTCTGTAACATACAGGGGGCAGAGAAAACTTCCAAAAGCAGAGCTAGAGTACTCTGAGCAATTTTTTAAGCACACATACACACTTTGAGTACTTAGGTTTATGTTGTGAAAAACTGATCATTAAATCGGGGATAAATTATCAGATATCAGATATTCTGAGCCTCATGACTCAGCTGGTAAAGAACCTGTCTCCCAATGCAGGAGATGTAAGAGACAATTGTTTGATCCCTAGGTTGGGAAGACCCCCTGGAGAAGGACATGGCGGCCCACTCCAGTATTCTTGCCTGGAGAATTCCATGGACAGAGGAGCCTGGCAACCACAGACCTCTGGGTTGCAAAGTCAGACACTATTGAGCGACTAACCATCTCATCTTCTGTTGCTCCCCTCTCTTTCTGGCCTCAGTCTTTCCCAGCATCAGAGTCTTTTCCAGTGAGTCGGCTCTTCACATCAGGGCCAAAGTATTGGAGTTTCAGCTTCAGAATCAGTCCTTTCAATGAATATTCAGGGTTGATTTTCTGTAGGATTGACTGGTTTGATCTTGCTGTCCAAGGGACTCTCAAGAGTCTTCTCTAACACCACAGTTTGAAAGCATCAATTCTTCAGCGCTAAGGCTTCTTTATGGTCCAACTCTCATATCCATACATGTCTACTGGAAAAACCATAGCTGTGACTCTATGGACCTTTGGCGGCAAAGTGATGTCTCTGCTGTCTAGGTTGGTCATAGCTTTTCTTCCAAGGAGCAAGAGTCTTAATTTCGTGGTTGCAGTCACCATCCACAGTGATTTTGGAGTCCAAGAAAATAAAATCTGTCACTGTTTTCATTTTTCCTCCAACTATTTGCCATGAAGTGATGGGACTGGATACCATGATCTTAGTTTTTTGAATGTTGGGTTTTAAGCCAGCTTTCATGTATTTTAAAAAATTATACCTCATGTAGAGTAATAAATTGCTTCTCAAGTAATTATAAAAAGGCAACACATTTACTTATATTCTTCTTGCATAATAAGTACTAGTGTGTTTTGAGAGTTTATATTCACAAAATTAAATTATGAAAAAATATAGCTTCATAAAGGGAAATTAACACCTGTTAAACTTCAGAAATGTTCACCGTACAGCCTATCATCCTTGGTGGTATTCTATTACAGTTTGTGTTAATGTATGCACCCAAAGGGAAAAACCAGTAATTCAAATGATTCAGATTTCAAATAAATTCAGTTTAGGTTTCCTTCAAGATGAAATAAAGCAATTAAATTGTTTTAGTTGAACTGGATGATAAGAAAAGACATCATGGATAGATATATCTCAGCTGTAGAAGATAAAAGGAAGATAGCTTACTAATTTAAAAAACCCAGCTGAACCAATCAACTAGAAATGACACATGGGAGGAATTCTGATTCAAACACAAATCACGGATATAAAAGTGTGTAACTCTGTCACCTGGCACTCTCCATGTTAGGACTTGTGACAGGAAGGCCCACTGAGGCCTCAAGGAGTCCTCTGAGGACTTGCACACTCTGCAGATGCTCAGCTGCCCTGTGGACCATGCATGGTGCTGCCTACTTCAAGCACACAGCCTCCTGGCACCAAGCGTGTACACAGATGCCCCGACACACACAGGACATTCTCACCTTAGAGTCTCCAACCCCCACGTGAGATCGAGGACCATCCAGGGCGAATCTGGGCACAGAGGTGACTCATGCAAGCTTCCTTTCTGTTAATGCCATTTTTTGCACTGCAGGGTGATGCACCACAAGAGGCTCACTGAAGATCTGCTACCTGACCACTCCTCTGCAGCACGGGTCCATCATCCCCCTGACCTGCTAACTGACCACTCCTCTGCAGCATGGGTCCATCATCCCCCTGACCTTCTGCTAACTGACCACTCCTCTGCAGCATGGGTCCATCGTCCCCCTGACCTTCTGCTAACTGACCACTCCTCTGCAGCACGGGTCCATCGTCCCCCCGATCTTCTAAAGGAAGACAGAGGGTCTTCTGATGGCCAGAGTAACGACTTCTCAGCACACAAGTATGTTTGCGGGGAAAGAATCCCAACTCTGTACTTTCCACACAGAAATGAACATGAATAATAAATCATGTCAAAGACAACTCAGAAATCTGGCTCACATATCACTTTGCTCTGAGCCTATAAAAGTCACAAGCGCTCTTGGTCCAGACTCCCTCCAATACCAATGGAGGAAACTGAATGCTTTAAGCTTTGTCATTATCCAACAGGAATTAAAACATAAAGCTAATTTTTAAAAACTAATGTCACAGTGTAGAAACCTGATAAACAGTACTTCAGCCAGCTTGTGGGTCAACAACAGCAGAGGTTCAGTTATGCTGACAGGGTGCATGCACCCTGACATGATGTGCTGAGAATGGCTCTTCACCTGTAATCTTCCTCCCCAAACCTATACTGGCCTAAACATCAGGAGGACACAAAACAAGGGATATTCTACCAAACACCTAGCCAGTAATCCTCACAACTAGCAAGGTCATCATAAGAAAGCAGATCTATGACACTGACAGTCTGGAGCAGCCTAAGAAGACGTATCAGCTAAATGTAGGATGGTCTGTGGATGGAATCCTAGACCAGAAAAAGGACATTAGGGAAAATCTGAGGAAATCTAGTAAAGTATAAGTTAATAATAACAGTATCACTATTGGTTCAATAACCATGAGATTGCATGATAATAATATGATATTAAAAATAGCCTGAAACTTATATAAACTTATATAATATTGTAAATCAACTATAGTTCAATTAAAAAAAAATAGAGGAAGCTGTGTATGGGATATGTAGGACCTCTCTTTGCAAATCTAAAACTATTTTAAAATAAAAACTGTATTAAAATCAATTTTAAGAAAAGCAAAGCTAAGTGCACGCTTGTAAACTCCAATTACAGAGAATATTATTGCAGAGAAGGATCAAGTACAACAGAAGTAGTTCCATAACCTGGTGACTCAAAGCAATTATTTTAATAATCTGGTTACAATACCTTCTCTACTAAGAATCACGATGTTAGTAACTTCTCGGATTCCTAACCTTAAAATGTATAATCACAAAAAAGTTGGATTAGGCTGTGCAAAAAAAGCATCTGACAAGATCCAACACTCTTTCATGATAAAGATATTCAACAAACTAGGAATAGAAGGGAACTTCTTCAACCTGACATAGGACATATATGAAAAATCTACAACCAACATCAGACTCAATGGTGAAAGATCAAAGTTCCCCCTAAGATCAGGAACAAAGTGAAAATACCTTTTCTTGCTACTTCCTTTTAACTGTTGTACTGGAAACTGCGCCCAGAGCAATTAAGTAAAAATAAGAAACAAATGACAAATATACTAGAAAGGAAGAAGTAAAACTATTCTTCAGACTAGTTACAATAGTTGTTATTAAAAGAAAGACAGTAACATGTGTTAGGGAGGGTGTGGAGACATCACAGTCCTGATACAGGAATATGAAATGGTACGTCTCTGGTGGCTCCTCAGAGAGTTAAACACAGAATTAGCATATAGCCCAGCAATACTACTCCTGGGGATATGCCCAAGAAAAATGAAAATATCTGTTCCCAAATACTTCTAGAAATGTTCACAGAGCATCATTCAACACAGCCCGAAGTGGAAACAACCCAAATGTAAATCAGCTGATGAGTGGGTAAACACAAATGTGATATATCTATACACTGGAATATTATTCAGCCATAAGGACAGAAGGCTCCAACATGGACAAACTTTGAAAACATGATGCTGAGTGAAAGACACCAGGCACAGAAGTCCACACACGGTTAGGACTCCATTTACACGAAATGTCCAGGATGGGTGGAGACGTAAAGACGGAAAGCAGGGCTGTGGTTGCCAGGGGCCGGGGGTGGGGGAGGCTCATAAGAGGCACTGATAATGGGCACAGGATATGCTGGAACCAAACAGAAGTGGTGGCTGCATGACACTGTGATGAACTAAGTATCATTGAGCTGTATGCTTTAAAATGGTTAGTTTTATGTGAATTTCACCTCAATCCGAAAAAATTTTAAGAAAAGGTGACATGGACACACAGAATCCATGTGTTCTAACAGGCATTCAGGGAACCGGTCCCACAATGTACAATTCCTCCCCAGGCAGTGATGGAAACAGCCCCTCCTCGTGTAAACTTCCAGGCGGCCTGAGAGCCCCTGAGAGGGGCTTCACTGCCACACCTCAGTCCCAGGTTTGGTCTCTGCTCCACTTTTCATCGACCTGCCCCCACCCCAGAACAGAGCACCAACTCTTCCTTAGGAAGCACCTGGAAGAAATTCCAAGTTTAAACATAAACAGACTCTGGCAGACTGTCCCCATGTTGGATGACACTAGATACCAAATATGCTGTAGCCCTGGTACAAAGCATGTCACTGTAGGAATCTCATTCTGGCCTTTTCTGAAGAGAAGATGACGCATTAGAGTGAAAACAGGAATTACTTGCTTATGAAAGATTTAAAGATAAAATTTTCCAGTGTCTTTGCTGTCACTGCAGTTTTCTACTTTTCTGCAGCTCCCAGAAAAACAGGCCTTCGAAGAACGTCTATGGTCTCCAACACACCGGGGTCCTACTGCTGCTTCTCTGGGCGTAGACTCATGGTGCAGAGCCTCCTAGGCCACTCCCAGTTTTCCAGTTCAGTTCAGTCGCTCAGTCGTGTCCGACTCTTTGCGACCCCATGAATCGCAGCACGCCAGGCCTCCCTGTCCATCACCAACTCCCGGAGTTCACCCAGACTCATGTGCATCGAGTCGGTGATGCCATCCAGCCATCTCATCCTCTGTCGTCCCCTTCTCCTCCTGCCCCCAGTCCCTCCCAGCATCAGGGTCTTTTCCAATGAGTCAGCTCTTCACATGAGGTGGCCAAAGTAGAGTTTCAGCCTCAGCATCAGTCCTTCCAATAAACACCAGTTTTCCAAGAGGCTGTGTAAGTGGTGTGATGGTCTTGGTCTTTAAGTCCTATTCAGCTCTTTCTGACCGCAGGGACTGTAGTCCGCCAGGCTCCTCTGTCCATGGAGTTTTCCACAAGAACACTGGAGTGGCTGCCGTTCCCTTCTCCAGGGGTCTTCCCTGGAGTATGGCCCAGGGGTCAAGCCCACAGCTCCTGCATCCCCTGCTCTGGCAGGCAGATTCTTTGCTGCTGCGCCACCAGGGAAGCCCCTGGTGTAAGTGGCGAGACGTCAGGACATGTGGCTCTTCTCTTTCCACTCCCCTACGTGTAGCTGGCCTGGTCCTCTCTGCTCCCTCTGTGTTCAGAATCCACCATGGGGAGAGGAAAGACAGGCCAGGACATAGCCAGAGACCCCACAGAGCAGTGGGCTGACAGTAAGGGCTACTCTAAACCCGGAGACTGGCCCAGCCAGCTGCCCCTGCATGATTCAGACCTCTCTTTCATTCAAGTCATGGGTTCCTTCCTCCTAAGTTTCATTAAAATGTTGTTTTCATCCCTTCATCTTCTACCTGTGGGGGCTTCCTTCTATCTTGATTTCTTAACTTAGCTCTGTATTAATTGTAACAAATCCCTTAAAACCTTCAGTCATTTGCAACAGGATTATTATTTTTTTTTCCTCTTGATGAACACCCTGGGCCCAGAGCAGCTCTTACTCCTTCCTTGCTTCCTCCCTAGAAGCCCCCCTGCCTGCTGCTTTATACTGAATAACCCCCCTGCAGGGGCCCTGAGTCTTTCCTGAAGCACAGTATCCCTGGCAATTCAGAAAACCACCCACCCTAAGCCTCCTCATAGGTCTCTTTAGAGGAATAACGGCTCCGTGCTCCGCTGTGCCCAACAGCTTGGTTCATCCTGCCTGAAGACGGCGACACAGCCAGCCATGCACTGCCCCCTCAGCTCCTCACCCACGGCTGTTTCTCCCATCCCCACAGGCTGCCTTCGTGGTCCTGTACCAAAACCAATGAATCAGTCCTTGACCTCAGATGGTTAAACGGGGGCAGTGAAATTCAAAAACAACATGCATGGGCTGATTTTGAAAGTACTGACAAGCGCCAGTACACAACACCTGGCCATTATCCTCACTATACAACAAGCACTGTCTAGATGCCCTTGTATCCATCCCTCTCTCTTTTTATCCATCCCTCTCTCTTTTTATATCTGTGCAAATAAACATGAAGGTTCAGAATATTTTCATCACTGCCAGGCCAACTGATCCAGAAGAGACCAGGGGTCCTTGTTCACAGTGTCTCTCTCTTCCCAAGAATGGTTTTGGAGGATACGTTTGCTGCAGTTTTCTGTGGCGCACATGGCGCTCATCAGGCTCAAGCTAATTAGAACTTCAGGGCCAAGAAATGAGCACAATGAGGGCAAGCCTCCCAAGACTGCCAGCTGGCTGCCCCAAGTGCTCTGGGTCCAACAGCAGCTGGGAGGCGAGGCGGAACAGGTCCACGTGACAGAGGCGAACGGGGGAGAGGGGGCGGCAAGCGTAGCAGCCCAGCTGGAGTGGGAGGTCAAGTGCGGTCTCTCTGATCTCGGCCCTCTGTGCGTCTGGCTGCAGAGGCATGTGGGGCTGAGTGTCCGCATCTGCTCCCCTCTCCCCAGGCCCCCACCCCGACGCTGCCGGCTGGCACCTTGTCTCCCACGGCTCCACTCAGCGCTGTCCTCTAACAGCGCACATTCCAGAGTGCTGTCTGGCTCACAGGAAAGTTCTAGCGTGACCACAACCCAGCTCCAGATCAAGCTGCAGGCACGAGAGGGTGGGGGTGCAGACCATCAGAGGTCTCCAGCCTCTTTAAGGGACAGAAGTTTCCAGAGAAAGGAGGTCAGGAACAGGCAGAAAATTCCATGCCTTTTATATAGGGCCACCTTGAAACCATTCTTGATCTTGATGGATAACAGGTGCTGGAAAATCACCAAGGTCAGACTAAGAAGCAAACTCTGAACTATGGATACACGCACCACAGTCGTCTGGCTATGAACCTGGAAAATTACTCTTGCTGTCTTCATCAGGTTATGAACATTTTATTTTCCTAAATATCTGTACTCATATCACTAGGCTGTTGCCATTCCTTTTGATTTTTTCCTTCAAGTGTATCACTGGTTTAATATATAAAAAAAGAACGAGGGAACTTTCATTGCTATTTCATATTATCAATAAACTTATTAAGGATACATATACACATTCAAGGTACATGTATGCTGTAACTATAAACAGGATCAATGATATAGGTTGGTATTACACAGCTTAAAGAACATGAACATACTGCTTTCAAATTATCCATAGCTCTGATTCTACTCTGAAACATTTAAAATTGCAACCGGCTACCTGTAATCTGACACTAGACCAACAAAATGATAAAAGCTTCAAAAGGAGATAAAGGGTAGGAAAATGGATCCATTTTGTGCCATCTAGAAGAGGAGAAATGAAACTCACACAAACCATCATAAATGCCAAAAGAGATACATCTAACTGAAAAAATATTTAGGGATATATAAATATAGATATAGTAGGCATAGTATGTGTACCAGGAGGCAATAATAAATATTCCTACACATAATCCTTACCCGCAAGGAGGTGACAACCTTCCAGTAAAGAATGACACTTCTGTAACTAACTTCAATACAAAGGACTACAGCTGTCATAAAGCAAATAGTGTTAAGAGTGTATGCTTGGCACCAGGCATTTTATAAATCTTATCTCACTGAATCTTCAAAACAATTATACAAGACTGACAACGACGTTACTAACTGCATGCGGCTGTTAAGAAAAAAATGAAGAGAGTTAAGATTATCTATCTACCTATCTTTAACCAAGAAAATATAGCTAGTAGGTTAGCAAAGCTCAGATTCAAAGCCACGCCTGCCTACTTTCAAAATTTGCTTTTATATTTTCATTCTAATGCACTGATAAAGAGACTATTTCCATGGCTAAAACCAGGAGAGACTTGGCAGGGCAAATGGCATACAACCATAGTGAAGTCTGCATAGGCCTCAACAGACTGAGAAAATGAGCTGAGGATGAGCTACTGTGAAAACACCACAGCATTAAATAACCATTTTGGTTTTTCTGCCTCAAGACAATTAAAGAGAGCTTGCAGGGAAATTAAGAAAGAAAAAGAAATAAGATACATCCAGATTGAAAATGAAGAAGTAAAACTATCTTTATTCAAAGACTACATGATTTTATGTATGAAAAATCCTAAGGAAACCACTAAAAAACTATGATAGCTAACAAGCAAATTCAAAAAGACTTCAGAGTATAGGCCAATATATAAAAATCACCTTCATATCTACATATTAGCAATAAACAATCTGAAATTAAGGAAACAACTGTATTTATAATAGTATAAAAACAGACAATACTCAGGTATAAATTTAACAGCTGAAAACTATAAAGCACTGCTGAAAGAAATGAAAGATCTAATTGAAAGACATCCCATGTTTATGGATCCAAAGACTAAATACTGATAAGATAGCAATTTTCTTCAAATTGACATACATATTCAACACACTCTCTATTAAAAACCGTTGATTTACTGCAAAATAAATAACAATTAACAAGCTGATTCTAAAACTCATATGTAAATATAAAAGACTCAGAATTCTGAACATAATCTTGGAAAAATACAGTTAGAGGGCTTATATTTCCTGATTTTGAAACAATATAAACATAGAGTAACTCAAATCACTGCAGTGCTAGCATAGAGACATGGAGACAGAGCAAAGGGGGAGAAATGAGAGTTTAGAAGTAAACACTTACATGTACAGTCAACTGATTTCTGACAAAGGTGCCAAGAAAATTCCATAGACAAAGAGTAGTCATGTTATCATGACTGTGAGGCTGGACCACACCATAAACAAAAATCATTCAATGGATCACAGACCTAAATGGAAGAGTAAACCTATTAAAACTGAGAAGAAAATACAGAAGTAAACCTTCATAACCCTGGATTAGGCAACGGTTCCTTAGATGCAACACCAAAAGCACAAGCAACCAAACAAACAAGCAAAAAGATAAATTGGACATCACCAAAATTATAAACTTCTGTTTCAAAGAAAGCTATAAAAAAAAGTGGGGGAAAAATCCCACCAGATAATGGCAGAAAATATTTGCAAATCATATATATGAGACTTATATACAGAATAAAGAACTCTTATAATTCAACAAAAAAGGACAAATAACCCAATTAAGAAAGTAGGCAAAGGATTTAAACTAGCATTTCTCCAAAGAAGTATACAAATGAGCAAGATACATGAAAAGATGCTCAACATTGTTACTCCTTAGGGAAACCTAGGTCAAAGCCGCAATGAGATACAGCTTCATACCCACTAGGATGGCTGGAGGAAAAACCCGCAATGAGATAAGGCTCCGTAACATTAGGATGACTAGTAGAAAAAAAGACCATCACAAGCGTTGAGCACGACGTGGAGGGACTAGAGCCCTCACACAGCACTGGTGGGAATGTAAAATGCTGCAGTTTCTTTCAGCTCAGTTCAGTCGCTCAGTCATGTCCGACTCTGCAACCCCATGAATCGCAGCATGCCAGGCCTCCCTGTCCATCATCAATTCCGAGTCCACCCAAACCCATGTGCATTGTGTCAGTGATGCCATTCAACCATCTCATAATCTGTCGTCCCCTTTTCCTCCTGCCCCTAATCTTTCCCAGCATCAGGGTCTTTTCAAATGAGTCAGCTCTCTGCATCAGGTGGCCAAAGTACTGGAGTTTCAGCCTCAGCATCAGTCCTTCCAATGAACACCCAGGACTGATCTCGTTTAGAATGCACTGGTTGGATCTCCTTGCACTCCAAGGGACTCTCAAGAGTCTTCTCCAACACCACAGTTCAAAAGCATCAATTCTTCAGCACTCAGCTTTCTTCACAGTCCAACTCTCACATCCATACATGACCACAGGAAAAACCATAGTCACCTTGACTAGATGGACCTTTGTTGGCAAAGTAATGTCTCTGCTTTTTAATATGCTATCTAGGTTGGTCATAACTTTCCTTCCAAGGAGTAAGCGTCTTTTAACTTCATGGCTGCAGTCACCATCTGCAGTGATTTTGGAGCCCAAAAAAATAAAGTCTGACACTGTTTCCACTGTTTCCCCATCTATTTCCCATGAAGTGATAGGACTGGATGCCATGATCTTCGTTTTCTGAATGTTGAGCTTTAAGCCAACTTTTTCACTCTCCTCTTTCACTTTCATCAAGAGGCTCTTTAGTTCCTCTTCACTTTCTGTCCATAAGGGTGGTGTCATCTGCGTATCTGAGGTTATTGATATTTCTCCCGGCAATCTTGATTCCAGCTTGTGCTTCTGCCAGCCCCACGTTTCTCATGATGTATTCTGCATAGAAGTTAAATAAGCAGAGTGGCAATATACAGCCTTGACGTACTCCTTTTCCTATTTGGAACCAGTCTGTTGTTCCATGTCCAGTTCTAACTGTTGCTTCCTGACCTGCATATAGGTTTCTCAAGAAGCAGGTCAGGTGGTCTGGTATTCCCATCTCTTTCAGAATTTCCCACAGTTTATTGTGATCCACACAGTCAAAGGCTTTGGCATAGTCAATAAAGCAGAAATAGATTTTTTCTATGTTACTGACTGTGCCAAAGCAGTTTCTTTGGAAAACACTAATTCCTCAGAGAATTTAAAAAAGAGTTACCATATGACCCAGATATTCCACTCCGAGATATATACTGAAAAATTATGTCCACAGAAAAACCTTGGATTAAAATGTTCATAGCAGCACTATTACAAAACAGACAAATCCATAGAGACAAAAGTAGATTAATGGTTGCCATGGCTGGGAGAAGGGAAGTTAGCAGCCAACTGGTATGGAGTTTTTTTTTGAGGCAATAAAAATGTTGTAATACTAGAATATGGCCATGACTGACCAACTCTGCAAATATAAAGTATTGAACTGTACACTGTAAAAGGGTGAATTTTTACAGCATGTGAATTATATAAAAAAGAGGAGATAGAAGTAAGGTAGTTCCAACGCTGACACCTCTTCGTGTGCACTAAGAACAGCCAGACCTAGAGCTGTAATTCCAGGGATGCGATGCTGTTTTTACCCTTCACAGTACTCCAGAATGTGAACAGAAGGAAGGGCAGAGAACATAATAGGTCTGGATGTCAGTTAGTAGAATCACCAGTAATAAGACAGGCTGTGAAGGAATCAGGGCTGAATGACCCTACGATATCACAAGGACCACCAAGAGCTGTTTGAGAGATCAAACAGGCAAAAGGTAGGAGCTAGGAAGCTGAGATTAGAGGCTTTATTTAAGACTCATGAACACAGAGCTAATGATTAAGAGAAGACGAATTTACTGAGAGCACAGGTAAGTAAGGAGAACCTGAAGAATGGGTTGTGACATCATTTATGAGGAGACATTAAGAAAATGATGCTCTGCTCATCTATCTTTGCATCACAATAAAAATACTCAAACCACTGAAGACGAGTGATTCCAATTTTTCTACAATATCAAGAATAAAGTACAAGTAACAGTAACAACCTATGAACATGTGTTGCTGCACAGGTCGATTGATACAATCACTGCACAGACTGGTGGAGTGTGGGGGACACGGAAGAGCACGTGGGGTGGCCTATGTGTCCTGGTGAGGAGGAGCGGTCGTCCTCCCTTTGCACTCTTTCCCTGCGGACATGCATGATTTGCTATTCTGGAGGAACTCCACGCCACTCTGTCTTAATACACACAAGAAGAAAGAAAAACGGTACCCATCTTGGGAGCAAGAAACAGAATGCCTGCACTGTAGTTCTCTTGTGCCATTGAATGCTGAGCATTCTCATTCCCTTCTGCATCAATAAGACCTTGCTATCAAAACCTGTTCATGCTCCTTGCATCCCACCCTCTTCCATGCCCAAGGAGCTAGCTTCCACCGTCCTCCCACCCCCTCGGCAACTCCTGTGCGTAAGTCACCCAGGAACTTCACTTGGCGTCATCTGTCACCTTGTCAGGCATCTCTGCAGCATCAGATCAGCTGCCCTCTACCACCTGAGGCACTGCCCCATGACGCAGTCCTGCCACAACTAGCCCTTCCCCTCCAGGCTCCTCTGCTCCCGCGTCTACCCATCCCCCAGTGCTGCAGGGCCTGGAGTCTTGAAGCCAATGCTTTCCTTCCTTGGTGTCTGCCATGTCCCCAGTGTGCTCGCATCCACTGCCCTGGCTTTAGACAGTCTCTGCCTGTGATGGAACAGCTCTGAAGGTGTAAAGGGAGGAGGGCCGAGGGCATCTTGCTCTCTCTCCAGGCCTTAGGACCTCTGGAATCTGGCACCATGGACAAATGTACTCTTCAATTAGCCGCACATGAATGCACATACAAATACACAGACTGGCAAGCTGGAGGCTAAAAATCCCTCAATACTGACCTCCAAGCTAAAGTCTTCCCTGACACCCCTTCCTGGATGCCTCAAAGGAATCTCAAACTGAACAGGCCCCAGACTGAATCTGCCTGAGAAGCACTCTTTCTATTTCCTTCTGCCTTACCACTCCCAACCCTCCATCCAGTCACACACACATAAGAAGTGTCTCCATTTCCCTGCGGCATCGTGTGAGATGGGAGCCTGGTCTATACTAGGCCCGGCAGGAGCTTCCTCAGGGCCTCTCTGCTTCCACTGGGGCCGTGTTTCACGCCCTCTCATTCCCAAACCATTTCCATCCCACAGCTGATGTGTCTATTGGACAGGCACACCCGTGGCCCACACTCGCTTGCCACTCTGCCACCTCCTTCCTGTTTGGAGCTCTCGAAGGCCCCCCACACCCACGCCTCCATGGGTACTTCTCTTTCATCTCTTTTTCATCCAACATCCTCTGATCTTTCCAGTGTCACTTAAGTAGCACTGCCTCAGAACATGGCCCTTCGATCCCCAAACTAAGTTCTGTCGACCCACTGTCTCTCAGAGTATCCCATTTGTTCTTACCAAGCCCTGAGCACAACTTAAAATCATAAATGTCTTTGCTTTCAATTGGTTTATGTGGGACTCCCTCACCAGACAATGCTCCGTGAGCACAGGACAATGCCTGGTTTTGTCAACTATGTAGAACCAGAACCCAACCCAGGACCAGAGGAAGTGAAAAGAGGAAGAAATGTAAGCCAAGAGACTTAAGTAAGGGTCAAAAGATGAAAAGAGAATAAAACATCAAAGTAGAGAGAAAGGAAAATGTTTTTCTTTCCTGAGTTCAGTTCAATGAATTTCCATGAAACTAAAATGCAACTTATGGAGAAGGAAATGGCAACCCACTCCAGCATTCTTGCCTGGAGAATCCCATGGACAGAGGAACCTGGGGGGCTACTGTCCCTGAGGTCACAGAGAGTTGGACATGACTGAGCAAAACACAACATTAGTTCAGTTCAGTCACTCATTGTGTCTGACTCTTTGTGACTCCACGGACTGCAGTACGCCAGGCTTCCCTGTCCATCACCAACTCCCAGAGCTTGCTCAAACTCATGTCCATCGAGTCAGTGATGCCATCCAACCATCTCATCCTCTGTCATCCCCTTCTCCTCCTGCCCTCAATGTTTCCCAGTATCAGGGTCTTTTCCAGTGAGTCAGTTATTCCCATGAGGTGGCCAAAGTATTGGAGATTCAGCTTCAGCATCAGTCCTTCCAATGAATATTCAGGACTGACTTCCTTTAAGATTGACTGTTTTGATCTCCTTAGACTCTGAAGAGTCTTCTCCAACACCACAGTTCAAAAGTATCAATTCTTCTGCACTCAGCTTTCTTTACGGTCCAACTCTTACACCCATATGTGACTACTGGAAAAATCATAGCTTTGACTAGATGGACTTTTGTTAGCAGAGTACTGTCTCTGCTTTTTAATATGCTGTCTAAGTTGGTCACAGCTTTTCTCCAAGGAGCATCTTTTAATTTCATGGCTGCAGTCACCATCTGCAGTGATTTTTGGAGCCCCCAGAAAGAAAGTCTGTCACTGTTTCCATTGTTTCCCCATCTATTCGCCATGAAGTGATGGGACTGGATGCCATGATCTTCATTTTTTGAATGCTGAGTTTTAAGCCAGCTTTTTTACTCTCCTCTTTCACTTTCAAATCAAGAGGCTCTTTAGTTCTTCTTCACTTTCTGCCATAAGGGTGGTATCATCTGCATATCTGAGGTTACTGATATTTCTCCCGGCAATCTTGATTCCAGTTTGTGCTTCATCCACTCCAGCATTTCACGTGATATACTCTGCAAGTTAAACAAGCAGGGTGACAATATACAGCCTTGATGTACTCCTTCCCCAGTTTGGAACCAGTGTGTTGTTCTGTGTCTGGTTCTAACTGTTGCTTCTTGACCTGCATACAGATTTCTCAGGAGGCAGGTCAGGTGGTCTGTATTCCCATCTCTTTAAGAATTTTCCACAGTTTGTTGTGATCCACTCAGTCAAAGGCTTTGACGTAGTCAATAAAGCAAAAGTAGATGTTTTTCTGGAACCCTCTTGGCTTTTTCGATGATCCAACAGATGTTGGCAATTTGATCTCTGGTTCCTCTGCCTTTTCTAAATCCAGTTTGAACAGCTGGAAGTTCATGGTTCCCATACTGTTGAAGGCTGGCTTGGAGAATTTTAAGCATTATTTTGCTAGCATGTGAGATGAGTGCAATTGTGCGGTAGTTTGAGCATTCTTTGGCATTGCCTTTCTTTGGGATTGGAATGAAAACTGACCTTTTCCAGTCCTGTGGCCACTGCTGAGTTTTCCTAATTTGCTGGCATATTGAGTACAGCACCTTCACAGCATCATCTTTTAGGATTTGAAAGAGCACAACAGGAATTTCATCACCTCCACTAGCTTTGTTCATAGTGATGCTTCCTAAGACTCACTTGACTTCACATTCTAGGATGTCTGGCTCTAGGTGAGTGATCACACCATCATGGTTACCTGGGTCATGATGCTCTTTTTTGTACAGATCTTTTGTGTACTCCTGCCACCTCTTCTTAGTATCTTCTGCTTCTATTAGGTCCATACCATTTCTGTCCTTTATTGTGCCCACTTTTGCATGAAATGTTCCCTTGGTATCTCCAATTTTCTTGAAGAGATCTCTCGTCTTTCCCATTTTATTGTTTTCCTCTATTTCTTTGCATTGATCAGTGAGGAAGGCTTTCTTATCTCTTGCTATTCTTTGGAACTCTGCATTCAAATGGGTATATCTTTCCTTTTCTCTTTTGCCTTTAGCTTCCCTTCTTTTCTCAGCTATTTGTAAGGCCTCATCAAACAACCATTTTGCCTTTTTCCATTTCTGTTTTTTGGGGGATGGTCTTGATCCCTGCCTCCTGTACAGTGTAACAAACCTCAGTCCATAGTTCTTGGGGCACTCTATCAGATCTAATCCCCTGAAACAGTTAAATATGAAGGGTCTGTCCCTCCAGGCTTTCTTCCAAATGCAAGACCATTGAGCAAGTTCTATGAATTCAATGCCCTCACAAAAGACTAATTCTCCCACAATAAATGTTTCTGCAGTGACAGGCTAGAAACAATGTGTGTCTCTGAGGGATAAAATTATCTGTCCCTAAGTTAAGCATCTCAAGGAAAAAGGAAGTGATGGTTTCAAAAAAAGGGAGGAAGAAAGTCAATCACTACGGACAGGGCGTAGAGTGGTCTAGACGCCACTCTGCCAGGAGGGGGTTGTGGCAGGCAGCCCACTTCTGCACTCTCTGCTGCAGTTCCCTCCCGTAGCAACTAGTGCTCCCCGGGGCTAAAAAGCCTGTGGTCTGATTAGCCATACGTTCACCTAGCATTCATCCAACATGCAGCGGGTCCAGGTAGAGCTGTGTTCTGGCTCTGAACAGACTTCCTGCTTACTGTTTAGGGAGTGCTTTGGGTCTGTCTTCTGTTACTTTTGATTGAATGATTTATAAAACTCAAGTTCATGTGGCTTACTCTGATATATAACACTTTGAGAAACCAAGTAGAAATGGTTTTTTTTGATAGCGTGAGTTAAAAGAAGTCATTCAGAAGAACAATGGACAGCAGACTTACATATGACATTTCTGAAATCTAACGTAAACTTTCGCTAATGTTTCACAGCTCAGAGGACAAATCTATCTGACCCTCTTCAGGACTGGCAGGCCTCAAATAAATTTCTCTTAATTTCAAAGGTGACAAAAATTGGGCTGTATGCCATCAGAAGCTAAGTTGTGACTGATCTCATAAAAGTGACATGGCTAGAGTGCTGGGAGCAGACAGACAAAATGCAGTCAAGGTGCCAAGTTAGACACAGAGTCATCATGGTGTTTCCTCAGGGGGGCATCTGACCTGGTTGGGCAGGAGGGGAGAATCACTGTAGCAAGAGTCCCAGAAAACAGACTTGCTTCTGTTTATGCCCAGGCACAGGCCTCAATTTACTCTGACATGGCAATTTCTGGCTCTATGGAAACACGTGGTGCTCAGAGAAGACTTCAGTTCACTGCTGGAGCAGAGGTGCTGGGGAAAAGCAGGTAAGCTAACTCAGGGGAGTGGCCTTCACTGTTCAGTCTCCCTGCTATGTCCTCCATGCTCGGGCCTCTGGACAAGACTGACTCCATGCGCTGTACGGCTGCCTGAAGTTACCGGCAGAAAT
Organism: Oryx dammah; assembly: GCF_014754425.2. NCBI lineage: Eukaryota > Metazoa > Chordata > Mammalia > Artiodactyla > Bovidae > Oryx > Oryx dammah. The sequence continues at coordinate 31,335,298 of NW_024070203.1, forward strand.
CGCTGATAGAAAAGAGCATTCCAGGCAACGCGCCTAAGTCTTCTGAGGGTGTCTCCCCTCGTATCATGTTGCACATGCAAGTATGAAGATCTACACCAGGACACATGCTGCTGAGTGACTCTCAAGGACATGCCTTATACACACCAGCAGAGAATTAGTAGAGGGCTAAGGGTCTTATTCCTTCTATATTAATTGGATTTGTAAACTGGAGAACCTGATCATTATTACAGCAAATAAATCTAGAAAAAACTAATAATGGATTATACAGTAAGACCTTTCTGTACCCCAAATACATCACAGAAGGCTTGTCTCCCAACCCAGGCCAAACGCTACGACTTCCGTCCAGAAGGACCACTCTTCCTCAGGGTGCACAGTCTACTCAGGTCCCATGCTGGCTTTCCAGGGTGACTGGCCCCTGGTCATCTAGCATCTAAACAGAGACTGCTTCCAAGTTAATATTCTTCTCTTTCTTTCAGGTCCAGTATTCTCTACAACCCTGTCATGTGGGGATTCTATATCTCATGATGGTTTTCTTTCATCCACGTATAACTGTCAGCAAGTCAATCTCTGAGGCCCAGTGTTCTCATCTGTGAAATGGGTTACCGTCCTCCAGCCTCTGTTTACAATCTCACATGTGCTACAAGAAGTCTCCATGCCCACTGATACCTATTCATTACATCTGATTAACTTGGTGTTGCTTTCTTATTTCTGAGCTTTACGCCTGCCCTGTCTTCAATCCACTGTGAGCACAGCCTCAGTTGGTATGTGCCAGGCGTGAGCAGTGCTCTGTGGGCCTCAGGATCTCCTCCTCAGAGCCCAGCATGGTCACAGACTGCAGAAGAAGCCAAGCAACACAAAACCTTTGTCTGATCTGTAACTGTCTCAGGTAATTCTGTTTAGAAGGACACAATTTTAAGTCTAGCACAAAACTGGTCAACAGCTACAAGTATGTTAAAGACCTAAAGACGGATATACTGGTTTCATACATACATTTTCCAAACAGAATAAAAATAAACTTTTCTATAATTCCACAAGAAATATTCTGTAACTCTGCACCTGAAAGGACTGTGAAATTAATGGTCCTTCAAAGTAAGCTGCAGTCCACTGGAAGGCGACTGACAGGTAACAGAGTCGTGCTCCCTGCCGCTCCTTCCCAATGACATCAGAAGGCACCGTAAGGACAGGATGCCTGTGACTTATTATTTCTTCAGTATGTGTTTCTCTAACAGCAGAGGCACAAAATGATTGATTGTCAGATAAACTGGCATCTATGCTTTTAATTTCTATTCTTCTGTAAATCTGTCTTACTGCTTTGAGGCCAATTTAACATAGAAAGATAACCTCAGAAGGGTCTCACAAGGATAAAGAAAGTCTTACTCAACCATGTGTCTACAGCTATCTGAAAACACACAACCAGGAAGAGTCTAAATGTGAGTAGAAAGATGCCACTCCCAACATCTGCTGGAGTGAAGCACTGTGAATCACAGGTCTACCCTTGCTCCAACAGCTGTTGAGTTAGGCAGGGCACCAAGGCAGCCACTACCCACAGGGGGCTACCTAAAATGACTTAATTAAACTTCAGTGAAATTATAAATGTAGTTTGCTCAGCCCCAGCAGCTGTACTTCCTGCATGGTCAGTGGCTGCCGCAAGGGCAGTGAGCAGCATCCGCACCACTCACAGGACCTGTGGCAACACCGAGGCGGACTCAAAAGCCCCATCTGAGAGCCACAGACCCACCAGCTGCCATTTCTTTATCCTGGTTTCTAAGACGTAAAACTTGACAGCTATTGCCATGGTCTTTTCAACCTTGCCTTGGCTCTTTCAGAACAATACCAATCATGCTTGTATGACTTTCAGTAACATGAACTATCAAAGGTAAAAGTAAATGTGACTAACTTTTCTACTAGGTCTATTTAGATAAACTGGAGAAGGAAATGGCAACCCACTCCAGTATTCTTGCCTGGAAAATTCCATGGACAGAGAAGCCTGGCAGGCTACAGTCCACGGCGTCACAAAGAGTTGGCCACAACTGAGCGACTGAGCACATTTAGATAATTATACATGGCCAAAATTCTATGTCATACCAGGTGTTCCAAATTTTGATGTAAGAGAAAACCAACCAAAGAAACACCACCCCTGTGTGTGGCGATGAAATTGCTCTGAGAAGAGCGTCCCCTCTGTGCAGATGACTGTGGGCCCGGCATCTATGTCCGTCACTCACCGTGCTCTGAGTGGGTCTGTGCTGTCTGCCTGCTGGCCTCTGCAGGGCAGGGAGTACACTCTCTGCACCACCACTCGCACGCCCACTCCCGTCCAGGCAGCAGCTCCGTGGCTCTCGACTGCATCCAGCAGAGAATCCCTCAGGGGAGCTCGGCTGGGGACGCATGGCTCTGCTTGTTCAGAATGGAGGGTCCAGTCTGTGCCCACCGCAGTGTGACTATCACACAGAACCTGATGAGACATGCAAAAGGAACACTTGCAGCCTGACTCACGAGGGCATGCACCACACCGAATGTGGCAGCCGGCGTGGCTGTAGGACCCTCAAGGAATGACAGGGACGAATGCAGAGCCGCAGCTCAGGGCTCCCATCTGCGGGCCACCTGTGCGGCCATGGCGAGCTGAGGCGCACAGACCACCTCGGGGGTTTGAGGACATGCAGAAAGGACTCCTATTAAAATACCTCATGGTAATTTTGAAAGTTTTCTTCTATGAGGTAACAATCTCAAAGCACAAACTACAAAACAAAATGAAAGAAGGACTAGGGTTACTGTGAAGTGCCAGCACTCTGCACACTCCAGTGAGCCATAGGAGTCGCCTCAACAATCCTGGTAAACACCTTCACAAGAGGACAGCGCCTCTAGAAGACTATGTGCCCCCTGCATCCCAGCACCACTCACAGGACCTGTGCTTGCGTAACAAACATGTGACCCTCACAACCCAAGGAGGCAGGCTGCAGTCACCACTGTTACACAGGCATGCTGAGACAGGAGCCGAGGATCCTGCCCAAGACTGCCAGCAGGAAGTGGCTGAGGCAGGACCCAAACTCGGCTCTGAGGTCCACAGTCTGCACTCTCGACACTAAGCTCTCTGGCAGCTACCCTGGCGCAGATGGCAGACGTAGACACATCTCATGAATTTAACATCACACACCTGTTTGAAACTGTATGTTAAAGCAGTAATGCACTTTGGGCCATGTACTGTACATCTGTTAAATTGATTAAAGGGAGATTTCACATAATTCCCTCCAGACACATGTTCTGATAGTCAAAGGGAGGCCCTGCTTGATTCCACACATACAAAGCAGGATGAAAGTCCATTTGCTTTTCTTTCTGGTTTCCCCTCATGTGGTCACCCTCAACACACCCCTAAGCGCTGATGCAGGGAGCCAGGCAACCCTGAGGTAGCTGTGCTGGAGCCAGACACTTGGAGCCCACAGCACCCTAGGAGTGTCCTCTTGCCCACCCCAAGTGTGGCTTAGCACTCCCCAAGTTCATCATCACGGGTAGTCATGGCTCAGGGTCACTAACATTCCAAAAAGCAATCTCCAGTGTGTAACCTCAAGTTTACGCAACTCTTTATCCCCAGGGCAACAAACATCATGAAAAAGAAAAGGATGATTTTTTAAAATAAATAAAAGAGGCTTAAGTAAGCTCTTAGGCAGTTATGAGAACAGAAAAAAAAAAAACTCAAATTTTAATAAATTAGAGTAAATATGACATATATGTGCGTTGAATACTTGAAGAAGACCAAAGGAAAACACTTCTATAAATACCTGGCCTTTAAATGCAGTATTATTACAAAGCGAAAATTTCTAAGTTGAATTTACCTTGCTTTCGGGTGAGCTATCGGTTAGGCTCTTAAACAGGAACACCTGAGCCAGAATGCTGCTCCTCCTCGGACAGGGCATGTCACACTCGTGCCCATCACGTGATGCTTCTGAATCTTCTTTGGCAACAACTTTCTGACAAAAGTAAGTATTCAGAATAACAGGGCAACTTCCACCTGGGATAATAAGCTTTTGCCTGGAAAGGGAAAGATACGCAGATAAAAATTTATTTGCAATGCTGGATTCCTCTTACTTTCTTGCTAAATCTTGAGTACGAAGGGCAATAGTGTGCTGGCTACGGACACCACAAGCCAGCCCCAGGGACAGCGCCCTGGCCTCTGCTCCTCGGAGCAGATCCTGCCTCGGGAGTCAGGGTGGAGCAGGTGACCACACCCCTGCCAGTGGGAACTGCTGCAGGGTGGCCTCAGGACCCCTCAGGGGCAGGTACCGGAGGTGAGGGGCACAAGGCTGCCCGACACGGGAGGGAACATTACAAGACGGCTCGCCTCTTTCAGAGAAGAAGCGTCAGACACCAAAGGAACTCCACCTTCACTAGCAAACGGACACAGTCACTGCGGTGGCTCACATTTGAGCAGAAACAGGACAAGGTTCTCCTGGTGCCTCTCAGACCTCTAAGGCTTACTCCTCACACAGGAGGAGCTGCTTAACATTAAGGGAGACTTAGGACCTCCACTCCCAGGAAGATGAAGGAGATATACTTTCCCCTGTTTCTCCCCCTAGACACAAGGAACGCCTGATGCTGCACAGAAACAAAATGAGAAGATGCTGAAAGGGGGGAGAGAGGAGCAGACAAAAACACCCTCAAAAGCTCACTTTCTCCGACTGAAGGACAAGGAAGGGGCAGCCCAGTGAGACAGAAAAGGTTTAGCAGCTTCCTTTTAGGCAAACATCACAGAAAAACTGTGACCCATGGCCACACATACCAGCCAAGGGCGAGAAGAGCCCACACATGGGCCTCGACAGGCTGTCATGGGGAGTCCCTGCAGCCCAGTGGGGCTGCCCACACCGCCATCACAGGGGAGATGCCCGACGCCCAGAACCAAGCCCCACCTCCAGCCCACGCAGTGTCAGAGGAGACCCAGCAGTGTCAGGGCTTCCCCACAACCCAGTCTCCCACCACTGTCCACTGCGGTCAGCGGGGGCCATGGTGGGGGCAGGGACGAGGGGTATCCTGACATCTCCCTCCGCCTAGTAGAGAGTACCCCCATCCCCCACTTCTCTTCTCAGAGCAGTATCAGACAAAGCCAGCTAAAACTGGTTTAAATAAGATCCAGGACCTCATAATGCCTAACATGCACAGTTAACGTCTAAAATCACTTGTTACACAAAGACTGAGGCCAGGAGGAGAAGGGGGCAACAGAGGATGAGATGGTTGGATGGCGTCACCGACTCGATGGACATGAGTGTGAGCAAGCTCCGGGAGATGGTGAAGGACAGGGAAGCCTGGTGTGTTGCAGTCCATGGGGTCGCAAAGGGTCAGCCACAACTGAGGGACTGAACAACAAGGTTTGTAAAAGCTCACTTGGTAAATCACATGACAACCAACAACAGCAGTGAACATCAACATGAGGCTGGGTGGGCCTGCACGGATTCTTCTGTCAAGGAATACGAAGAATGTGATGTGTTTACTTTCCAGTCCTCTCTCGGGACCTCCCTGACGAGGCAGCGGCGGTGGCGGGCCAGGCTGCCATGCGGGTAGTCACACACAGGGACACACACAGAATCCTAGGGTGTGGAGCCAAGCACCAGGGTTTCTACTGAAGCTCCCTTTAGAAAAGAGAGAGAGAGAACCCTGTATATTCAAATAGAAACAGTAATTTGTCAGAATGTTTGCTTTCAAGAAGAACCATTTCCATTGTTCTTTACTGAGTCTGTTATGAACAGAATTCAGGTAAACAGGGAAAAATAAGACTTTTTTTAATGTCACCAAAGGCACAGGAGGAAAACCAAGTGAAATCTCTTTTCATTTTCCAGTGCTTGTCAACCCTGCCAAAGTATGAAATATCCCATTAGTGGCTCAGAACAAACAGTATTTCTTTCACATCACAAATAAGATCAATGTGTTTATTTACTGTCCAGGAAGAAGGTATCCAAATCTGATGGGTGGCAAAGACAACTGCTGGGATTAATGCTGTGACCTAAAGAAAACAAAGACAAACAGAAGGAATTTCCTTACTTTTTTCCTTCTCTCTTTTAATGGCTAGTTAGCTAAGAGTCAGACTGAGAACTGTAGTTGTCAGAAAAACATAAGCCTAGTCTTAATCTACTTTCCACTGAAGACATACCTGGCACCAGTAATCCATTCTGTTTACAATTTCGTCTCAACTGGAAGCTCCAGTACAGAGCAGGCTGGTGTAAGCGTCTCCCACCACCACGTGGGGCAGGCTGAGGGGAAGACAGCCCACAGGGGACAGACACCAAGGGAACCCCTGAGAGAAGCAGAACCACGCTGGCGCTGCCGGAACCCAGGCTTCTGAGGGGAGACAGGCATGGGGCTCTCCAAGTAATTAATCATCTACAGATTGTTATCCCTGTGAGAGGTCTTGTCTGGTTGGTTCACCCATCATTATTTCATACAAATAAAAATGTTTTTCAAATGGATGTTGCCCCTTTTTCTAGCTTCTGTGGCAAAAGCACCTCTTCTCTCTGTACTCGCTAGCGCTTTTCAAAATGTTTATGCTGGCCTCTACAACTAAACCCCTCAAATCCTAGAATAGATCATCTGTCTCTCCTTTATCTTTGTTTCTGAGTGCCAGACAGTACCTGACATGTGTAAGGGACTCAATAAATGCTTCCTAAATTAATGGAACCAAAACCACTTTATTACTACTCATCAGATGTGTTTATAAAGAAATGAGCGTGCCTTCTGAACAGATAAGCCAGACCTTTCACAGCTGTGTCCACGTTCTTTAGAGGAGGAATCTGGCTGTAGCACACATTTCACATCAGGCTGTGGAATAACAGAAGGTCGGAGGGGACATGTGCAGGCACAGAGCTCCAGTGCACAGCACACGATGGCTTGGGAGGCGGGAGGAAAGACATGGTTTGGATTCTAAGAAGCCTGGGTTTAAATCCTGGCTTTGCTACTCACTAGCTGTGTGAATGTGGGCAAATGTAACTGATGACTCAGTTTGTATAACAGGGGAGCATGAACAGTAGCTATAAGCAGTGCAGAGATTTCTTCAAGGATGAAATAACAGCATGGTGTGGAGTGCTGGGAGCAGCTTTGCACAAACAGATGGAGGCTGCCAGTACTGCTGCTCCTCCAAGAATTACATCTTCAGTCACTTGACAGTAGTCACTGTCTCTTGTTTAGCAAAAACTAGGGTAACTCGGTGTTATTTGCCTGTGGCCCATCTTCTTTCTCCTCCTAAAGGTCAGAGAGAAGTCTACGCCATGAGCAGAAAATACTACTCCCCTGCTGCCTCCATGTGCTCACGTGCACGAAGACGCCTGTGTCGCTCCTCCTCTCTGGCTGGATTCGGCTCTGGGTGCTACTGCACTGGCCACACTCATTCAGTCCCCTTCACAATGAGGAGGCCTGTCTGCATTTCCAGAGGAGGTACGATAACAACTGTGTCCACGACAGGGCTGAAACACAAGCCAACGGCTTTAAAGCCAGTCTGTTCTCTTTCCTGGTGGGAGGATGGGACCCACCACTGAATATGGCCAGAAAGGTCCTGCACCATTCCCGGAAGGACAGTGCGCAGGACAGGAAGTGGCACGGTTGCCAGGCAGGGGCCAGCGTACAGGTCAGCGGAGCCACCAGGACAGTGTGAGACACTGTGGGGGGCCCGTCCGACAAGCTGCCACACAGGGACGTAAAAGCAGATGCACAAAGGTCTCTGGTGACAACAGAACCTCAGAGCCACTTTCTACACCTGTGCCTGGGAGGCAGCCGTGGTGGCAAACAGATTTCAAGTAAAATGAAAGAAAACAAAATCTACAGTACAGATCCCAAGGTGCACTGCACAGAGTTCCATGCAGCTATCGGAGAACTTCATTCTCCAGACAGAAAATAAACCACATTCCATTCACTTGGTAAGCCCTTTTTCATTGATCAGCTTGTTGGATTTGAAAAGGCTATTGTACCTCTTGACTTCTGAGCCACAGCACAAGCTCAGGCCCATCTGGCCCCTCCCCCAGACACCAGCATATGAATCCCTGCGTGAAACCCAAGTTGGCAACAAGACAGTGTTAGCAGTGTTTTCATGAATTTTTAAAAACAGCAAAATATCCTGCCCACATTTTCAATTATTCAAAGAGTGAACGGGCACTCCTCTCACCAAAAATCAGATTTATTCTAAAAAATTTAAAACCTCAGTCCTAGGAAATATCTCTAAATCAAACCAATTTAAGAAACAGTAAGTTTTGCTCCCTTTATTTTCAACTTCTTATTTGACAAGATTTATCACCTGGTTCAAATATGTTTCTTTTACCTTCCTATCCAAATAACACCCACATTACCTAAAAAACTGATAAAAACATTGAAGTAGAACACATTTATAACTGTGTGTTATTTTAAATTCCCAGAGTAGACTTTAATCCCCTTTTTATCCAAATGAAGACATCACTGACAGTTTATTTCCATTCTAAAGTGGACAGCAAAATACATTAAAGATGAATTCATGGAAGAATATAAAATGTTTTAAGACAGACTTTCTCTATAAACCAGAAGCCTAATTCTCCACACCAACATAAGTTTCTTCCTCTGTAAACCAGAAGCCTAATTCTCCACACTAACATAAGTTTCTGACCATATCCTTTTATAGGCACAGGTCACTGGAAATTCCAGTTTACAGAAAGAACCACCACGTTTCTGGCAGTACGTGTAAACTTTATTTTCAAGGCACAAATCCCACACTCAATAACAAAAATTCTGTCAAAATATAACAGAAAATGCAGAAAAAAAGAAAGCAGGAAAAGCATGGCCTGATGTCAGACTGACCTCGGTTTAAATTCTAGCTATGCTACATGCTGCCAATTTTATCTTCATTAAATTACTTAGATTTTTCTCAGCTTTAACTTTTTCATAACTAAAATGGGGATCATACCTACTTAATGTTGTTACTGTGAGACTAAGTGCATACGTTGCAATATACAACCCAGAGACAGAGATGAGTACATACCAGGATTGGCACACACTGGCTACTAATTAAAATAGTACCTAATATATCGGCTATTTAAAAAATCTCTAGAGGTTAACAGTATTTCCACTGTAAGACAGGAAACCTTTAAAAAATTTAGTTTCTTCTGGGTTCATGCTAGTATATGTATTTCTATATACAACTGGGTAATTAAAGGCCTTAAAAATGTTCATACATTTTTATTCAACAAAGTCATTGTTAAGAATCTATACCAATGAAATAATCAGAGATGTGGAGAAAAAACACGCAAAAAAACATTAATCATACTCATATATTATAGTGAAATACAGCAAAGAAGCTAACTTTCTAATAAGAAGTAGAAAAATAACCAAACAGCTATACAAATGATAGCATAAAGAATCCTAACTAAAGAAAAAGTAGGGGTCTTCCCTGGGGGCTCAGTGGTAAAGAATCCATCTGCCAATCAATGCAGGAGACACAGGTGGATTCCTGGTCCAGGAAGATCCCACATGCCACAGGGCAACTAAGCCAGTGCACCACAACTACTGAGCCCTGCTCCAGAGCCCGGGAGCCGCAAGTGCTAAGCCCACCTGCTGCAACTCCTGAAGCCCCAGAACCCGAGCTCCGTAACAAGACCAGCTACTGCTATGAGAAGCCTGGGCACAGCAACAAGGAGTAGCCCGCTGTGGGTACTACCACCGTGGGTGACAACTGTTATATTGTTGAATTAGAGAAACAGACTCAGGCTTATATGAACTATGAGATTCCAAGATAGTAAGGGTACATATTATTTTTATAATATTCTTACGAGGAAGTGCACAAGGATGAATTGCACCAGAAAACTAAGCAACTTATCCTTAAATAAAAGGATTATACACCAGTAAGTTTGAATGCTCTTCTTTATATTATTGTGTCTTTTTTTCCTACAATAAAAATGTATTCTTTAACAGATATAAATAAGCACTTGAATCAACCTTTTACTTAACAATAAACTGCCTCATTACTTGAATAAACTAAGCAATAACCACTTCCTGTGAGTAACTCTCAAATGAGTCCAAACTGACCCAACTAGTAAGAGTTAACATGCTCCTTATCCCATCTCTTCCTCAGCACCTCAGTTCTATTGTCTGTCTACCTATCTCAGATTTGTGCCACAACAGTACCACCTTTAAAGAGTACTCAGAAAGTGCACTACCATCTTTCAGCCACTTTGCTTCATTAAAGCATATTCCACCAGGTTACAAAGCACAGTGCTGTGGCTGGACTTCCTACAGCTGTGGTCTCTGGGTAAAGGATTCTCCCTGCTCTATTCAGTTCTGTTTCTTGAAAATCAGAAATAGCCATCTTTATAACAAGACCTAAATTTATGCATTAACAAGGACAGCGCAGGCAGAAACCTGATGCCTCAGGATGGGTTGTGGCCGGCCTCTATCTGTAGGGTCATAAGCATCTCCTGAACCCAAACCTACACATATTCCCACGTTGCCACATTGCTTTCTCAGGGCCTATCTGAAACCTTTACTTACAGACTTCTCATGTGACTTCAGAACAGAAAGTTTAAACTTGAGCATGAATCAGAACTACAGGCTTGTTACAACACCCACTGCTGGGCTCCACACCCTGAGCCTCTGATTCAGGAGTCTGGGGAGGGGCCGCCTAATCTGTGTTGGTTACAGGCTCCACGGTGACGCTGCTGGTCCCCTCACCATACTCTGAGGATTACTGCTCTAGAAAAATCCACACGACCATCACACCTTCCTAACTTCACTCAAGAGACTGGTAGCCCTTTCAAGTTTACTCTTTTTAGCTACAAAACACCTGCTCCACCGTCAGGACTTCCTGCATAAAGGGCAGGAAGCTTCTTGGTGGAGTCTTCTGGCTTTGCCAGGACTTGTAGGAAGGCAGCACTTCCTCTTTTGCTCTCCCATCACATCTGGTGACCTGTAGAAATCTAAGGCTTTTAACTCACTGACTGTCAGGGCTTGGTCTTCTCACCTTTGAATTAACAATAAAGATCTCACTCCATGCAGCAGAAAAAAGAGAAATAAACTATACCTAATGTCTCTGGCCCACAGCTCAATGGCTGCAAGATAAAAATCACAACGTGATGAAGCGTTTTCTTCATATGATGGAGTGAACAGCGCCTCCCTCACATCTCATCCACAGAGCTGGAAGACAAGGCTGCAAGTACTGGCTTGGCCGAAAACTTTGTTTGAGTTTTTCTGTTACATCTTAAAAACACCTGGATGAACTTTTTGGCCATCCCAGTGAAATGCAATTTTTTTTTAGAAACTTGCAACATGACACTCCATGCTTCTTTCTAGGTAAAAACTGTCTATTCAGAGCAGCAGTTTGGTACAGCAAGTAGAACAAGAACGTGAAAGTCTAGAGATTTGGGTTCAAATCCCATTTGGTCACTTACAAGCCAGATGATCTGAACTGCATCGCCTAAACAAACAGAATCCTTTTTGTCTTGTACTGGTGAATAACAACATTTAAGTTTGATGATTTTAAGACAACAATGGATACCAAAGTATTTGATACATTAAAATGCTTTATATAAATGATGTTTATTATTCTTCAACAACCTTGGATTATAAAAATTCATCCATTCTAGAAAACTTCCAAATAGCATCTTTCCAGTTACAAACAATTTAAAGCTGCAATTTCAATGCAACTTAATGTTATTTAAACAGACAAACAAACAAAAAAGATGCTTTTTAAAAAACTATCAAAAGTGAGAACTCTTTGGTGTATGATTTTTTAATCAGAAATATATGACTTTCCACATACATAGGTAACAAAGCCAACTTCAATTCTCAGATGTCTATAACCACAAACCTCAACGTGGAGACCACTTTCAAAAAAAAATGAAACTTAGAAACAAAAAGATGAAGCTACAAGACACAAGACAAGCCAGGAGTCAGAGGAGTGACTCAGTTTTTCCTTATGCTCGCCTTCACTAGAGCGCTGAAGGAAACCCTGGCTCAGGACAGACCAAAGAACCACAGCAGTCAGAATGGCTAAACTTAACTTGTTGTCTAGGTTTCTCATTCCAATGGAGATACAAAGTTGATTTAAAAATCTACTTTTATCAAGAAACGTTATAGTAACTATTCATACAAATAATTTAATCTGCAAATAAATTCAGATCACCAAAAACCAACAAAGGTAGAAACATAATAGTGTTACGTAAAAGGAATTCTAATAATGGTCACATGATATAATATAGATCATCTCAACAAAAGATGACAGTATTCACATGTAAAATAAATTTTTTAATGGTTTGATCTTTTGATCCCACAAAGAAAAATAAAAGTTGAGATAACACAAAAAAGGAGGAATAGACTACAGTATTTGAATAGTGTGTCAAGAAAAAGTGGGAGAAAAATAAATCAAGTGAATTGAAAAATATTTTTCTAAAATCCACAAAATGTCCCAAACTGAAATTTCAGTAGAAAAATGTATGAAAATTAGACCAAAAGGATTCACAATAAATGACATTTAAAGAAACTTGGGAAGACAATGATCACAAAGAACTGAAGTTGATAGTACTAAAATCAGAGAATCAGTTAATTAAGACTGTCCTCAAAATTCACAAAGCCTGGGTTTAATTATTACCACTAGCTTCAAAACGAAGGAGCGTCAGCTGAATTAGATAAATGTGCAAGACTCATTAGAGGACACACTTTAAATTATAAAAGGAATAAGAATGTTCTGGGATCCAAACACTCTTAGAAGAAGCAGTAGCACAACTTCTCTTGAATGGCACAACTTATCTTCATGAAAAAGAAATTAGGGCAAACAAGAATGGCAGAAACCTCAGAATGTACCATAGCAACCAGGGCACAGCGAAACCATAGCAGGGTGTGTCATATGCCAAGATCAAAACCAGTATCTCTATGTGCGCTTCACCCACCCAGGAGAAATAGTAAAGCAACTAGAGCCAGACGCACAAAATACAAGTTTGGGCCTTTAAACAGTGAGAGTGTGCCCCACAAAAGAAAAACTTCCCTTGAGACTCCACAACTAGCCGAGGCTGCAGTCCTGCACGTTAATCCAGGGGAGGGGATGAAACCTTCTGTACTTAGTTTCTCCTGATACCTTCTGCCAGGGGGTCTATCTGACAGTGTGTCCCCCTGAGAGCTGCCTAGCCCTGGTCTTGGGTGCCACAGCCCCACAAACACGACTGCAGAGCACAATCTGAGAGTGCTCCCAACTTATCACCAAGGCCTCCTGCGCCTGCCTGACCTGAAAGTGACTGGATGACCGGGGAGCAGTTAGTATGCCATTGCCCTCTCAACTGCTTACTGTGCAAGGTTAGTAACACAGCCTGAAACATACCTTTAAGCTACAAACGCCTACCCACATTCCCAAGTCTCCTCAGGTATGAGCTTGCCCAGTGCCGTGATCGAGACAAGCAGTGTGTAAGTTCACCGTGCAGAAGCTCCGCTCTGCAATTTAGACACATTTAAATAGAACCAGGCTCACCTGTATTCAACATACTATTTGAAAAATTAATAGAAATGACTTTCTACTTAACAAACTTAAATCGTTCTTGTTTCTTAATACAAAGACAAGCACATAAGGATTTGTTTTCCTCAATGATGGGATTGTTTCCTTCCATCTACCAGGTACTGTTTAATGCTCTCCTCTTTCTGGACTCCATTGAGTGGGCTCCTGGGGGCAGGAAGGGCAGAGCCCCAGTTCCCAGAGAGACACTGAGTCCGTGTGTGTGAGGCTGTAAGAGGGAACGAACTTACACAAATGGAAGTCTTTTTCATATTTCATTTTTGTCTTTAAAACGGTTATAATTTGCAAAGTGAATCTTCAAAGGAAACAATTCTACAAGTGTTTCTATCTTCTTTTATGAGTTTATTACTATCTATCAACTAAATACAATACGTGTCAACTGAATTCTTGGTTCCTTAAAATGTACAGTTAGAGATATCTATACTTATGGTTGTAAATTATCACTCTGAAAGTATTAGTCACTCAGTCGTCTCAGACTGTTTGCAGTTCCACGGACTGTGGCCTGCCAGGTTCCTCTGTCCATGAAATTCTCCAAGCAAGAATACTAGAGTAGGTAGCCATGCCCTTCTCCAGGGGATCTTTCTGACCCAGGGATCAAGCCCAGGTCTCCTGCACTGCAGGCAGATTCTTTACCATTTGAGCTACCAGGGAAGCATACAATGGTAGAGATGATCTTTTTGTCATTTTTGTCAAAACAGACCAAAAAAGCTATTGACATTAATTCAGAATAGCCTGCTGTACCCTCTCAGAAAATAAAACAACACTCAAGTATTTCATATAATTACAAATTTTATACTATTTCAGAAGTTCCCTGTTAGTATTTCATATAATTACAAATTTTATACTATTTCAGAACTTCCCTGTTGGTCCAGTGGTTACCAATTCATCTGCAAATACAGGAGACATGGGTTCAACCCCTCGTCCAGAGAGATTCTACATGCTGTGGGGCAACTAAGCCTGCATGCCACAAGTACCAAGCTTGTGCTCTAAAGTCAGTGTGCTGCAACTGCTAAAGCCCGCACACCCTGGAACCCACGGTGCTCTGCAACAAGAGAAGCCGCTGCAAAGAGAAGACTGTGCACCATGACAAAGAAAGTAGCCCTCACTCGTCGCATCTAGAGAAGAGACCATATAGAGCAACCAAGGCCCAGCACAGCCAAAACTAAATAAATTTTTAAAATAAAAAGTTTATACCATACCAATTAAATGCTTCTCTAGTACATTTACTGAGCACTTATTATACACAAGAAATTACTCAGTAAACCAAATGATACAAATAAAGAATAGGATTAACACAATAAGAAGCTTAGTCTATTAGGAGAAAGAAAGCATAAAAATAACATACATTGTTATGTTAATTATAGTAATGCATAATAATTATAATAATGTTTATTATTATGTTTATGTTTCATGCACTAATTTAAATGAACATTTTATAAATTACTTTCCCTTAAATTATCTCAGTTGATTCTTGTTAACTGCCCTGAGAGGAAAATAGGGCACATAAAATCATCTGCATTTTAGAGGTGAAGCCTGTGGTCTGCTTGGAAGACGAGTGAAAAGCAGGACAGGAACCAGGGTGCAGTCGCCTGCACTGGCGCCTGGATGTGGCCAAGCATATGACGACAATCAAGAGAGCCAACATTTCCTCATGCTTCTTAGGTGCCAGACACCCTCCACTCGTGAGCACCTTTAACCTCAAAGCAGACCCCCTGAAGCACAGAAAAGTGCCATAAGAATACACAGCTAGCAAGTGGGAGGCCAGCAGCTGAGCAGAGGCACTCTGTCTGGAAAACCATTATTTTTACTGGCATTTGTGTGTCTTCTCTGAAGAAATGTTTATTCATATTCCTTGTCTACTTTAACCTCATTCTTTTGTATATGGATATCCGATTTTCCCAGCCACCATTTGTTGAAAAGACTATCCTTTCCACATGAATGGCTTTGGCACCTGTGTCAGCATTCCACTGACCATATGTGTAAGGGTTTATCTTGGGTATTCTGTTCAACTCACTGTCTATATGTCTACCTGTATGTCACTATCATATTAGTGATTATTATAGCTTTGCAGTAATTTTGCAATGAAGAAATGTGAGTCTTCTAGCTTTAGTCTTTTTTTCAGGATTATTTTGGCTATTCAGGGTCTCCTGAGACACTATAAGAATTTTTTAAAAACTTTTATTTATTTAAATAGTTGTGGTGTGTGGGTTTGGCTGCTCTACGGCAGGTGGGATCTTCCCACATCAGGGACGGAACCTTAGTATCCTGCACTGGTAGGATACTGCACTGGATTCTTTACCACTGAGCCACCAGGAAAGCCCATATGAATTTTAAGATGAGGTTTTCTGTATAACAAACAAAAACAGAAAAACTACCCCCTAAATTCAAATCCTTTGATAAAGATTGTATTGATTCTATGGATAGCTTTGGGTAGTAATGACATCTTAATATTATTAGTTGTCCAATCCATGAACATTTTTAGCTGCACATATGTTTGTAATTGTTATCTCTTCTTGATGTACTGAAACTTTTATCAACATAAATGCCTTTCCTTATCTCTTATAATCTGAGTTAAAGTGGACATTGTCTCACAATCATCTGATTACTATTGGCATGGAATATCTTACTCCATCCCTTTACTTTCAATCTCTTTGTGTTCTTACACCTAAGGTGAATCTCTGGTAGACAGTATACAGATGGATCCTTTGGGGGAAAAAAAAAACTCAGTCCGCCAGTCTCTACCTTTTAATAGCTGAGTTTCACTCATTTACATTTAATGTGATTAATGATAAAGGCAGATTTGCTTTTGGCATTTATAAATTGGCTTCCTAGTGTTTCTTTATTCTTTTTATGTATGTGGTTTTTATTCTTTTTAGGTATGTGTCTTTTGGTTGTTCTTTATTTAGTTCCCTCGTTACTGCTCTTTAAATACTTAGTTGATTTTTGGGGAGTGTATCATTTTAATTCTCTTCTTTCCTATTCTGTGTTTTTAAATTTTCTTAGTAGTTACTTTGGAAATTACAATTAGCATCTTCAAAGATGTAACAGCCTGGTTTGAATAATCTCAAAGTAGTTTCAATATCATATAAATACTCTGCTCCTGTACATCTCCATCTCTTCCCCTTTATATGGTTATTGTCACAGATTACAACTTTATATATTATATATCCATTATATGTCCACAAAGATTTATAACAATTGGTGTATACAGGAAAAAGTGAGAAATTACAAATATCTAAAATACAATAATACCAGCTTTTATATTTTACCTATGTAGTTGCCTTTACTGGTGTTCATTTTTTTCTTATGGATTCAAGAGGCTGTTTAGTATCCTTTCATATTAAGGAGTCACTGAAGAAGTCACTTTAGCATCTGTTACAGGGCAGTTTAAGACATTGATTTACAGAGTCTGACTAATAACTCCAATGTGTGTGCTTCCTCTGGGATGGTTTCTGTCAAATTCTTATTTCCTGTGAAGGAGAAATACTTTTCCTGTTCCTTTGTATGTTTTTTCTTTAGAACTGGGTATTGTGAATATTATGCTGTGGTAATTCTAGAAATCTAATTTCCCCACTCCTTGGGAACAATTTTTGTTTGCTGAGAGCTGGAGCTATCCTGTGACTCTTCCAAAGCAGTTCTGCAAACTGTATATTCTTACTGTATGTGAGAAACTAAACTTTCTCTTCATTTGTCTCTGATGACAGCCACAGACCTAACCAAAGGATTCTTCAAAAGTCTGACTCCCAAGAGTAGGGGAAGGGAGAGTTCTGTCTCTTAAATCCCCTAATATCTGGAGAGCAACTTCAGCCCACAGTGGAGTGAAACAATGGCTGACCTCTCTGTCATGCCCAAAGTAATCAAAAGCAGCAACCAACAATCAAAACTCGCAACCCTCATTGCTGGAGGACAAAATCCTCATTGCCTACCATGGCATCAGCAAGCTGCTTTAGCGCCTGACAGATTCCTGCCACAGGGCTGGAGGTAGCCGATGGCAGCCACGGCAGCGTGAACGTTGAATTCGACCAAGACTTACTGAAATTTACCATTGTCTTCATCAAGTTCTCCCGAACACTGCAAGTGTCCTAAAGTTCCAAACAGTTGCCTGAGACATTTTTAAAAGTTCAGTTGTTGTTTTGGTGAAGGAACATGTTCCTGGAACTTCCTGTTCTGCCATCTTCCTTGACTTGATTCCAAAAATAGCTCATACTTACTAAGAATTTACTTTGTGCCAAATACTATGCTGAACAGTCTCCACCCTCATATCTCCCCACTGTGAGAGCATGTTATGAGGTTTCCCATCTTACAAGTGAGGGATCAGAGGCAAAGCAACAAGTCTAATCAAAGAGACACAAAATAGTTGATCTGGGACACAAGGCAGTTTAGCATCAGATTTGTTCTCTTAACCACTACACTTTGCATAAAGTACTTCAGTAGAGCTAGAAAATACCTTAAAAATCATCAGGTTTGGGTCACTCATTTTGTAAATAAGAAAACAAAAGTTCAATAAAGTTAGTGAATTGTCCAAAGGTCACACAAAGAGTCTATAAATCCAAAGTGATGATTATTACTTAGTCTACTAATTCCCAGCTCTTCTCTACCATACACCCTCACTTCTATGAGCACCAAGGCATTTGGAAATTGCAGCAAAATCTCTGCCTCAGTAGAAGTATGTTTAGAAACAATGGCAGAGTCCAGAACTCACATTCTTCAGACATATGGCCTATCTTCCAAAACCAGGTTAATCTCCACTATCTCCAGAAAGCCTACCATCATGAGTCCAGTAAATGCAGTTTCCATTCTGTCTGTACTACCTGCATGGAATTCACTGCCTTACATTACAATTACTTATGTAGTCATGTGTTTAAAGTCTTTGAAAGAGAAAAGAAATTGTGTTTTCTCTTTATCTATCACATGGATATATAAATAAAATTAGGTGTAAAACAAATATGTGCTTAGTGAGTGGTAAATGAAAGCTTTCTGCCCAGAAACACAGATTAAATCTACTTAAAATATGACAGCCATTGCATCATGTCTATGCTAAGATATCCCTGATGGCTCCATATAAAGAATAGAATCCACTGTCCTTAGTGTAATATTTGAGCCAATTTGTCTCTGTAGTGTAGTGGTTATCACATTCGCCTGACACACGAAAGGTCCCTGGTTCAAAACTGGACGGGAACAGACTTTTAGGGAGCCCTGGTGGCTCACGTGGTGAAGAGTCTGCCTGCAGTGTAGGAGGCCTGAATTCAATGCCTGGGTCTGGAAGATCCCCTGGAGAAGGAAACCTCAAACCACTCCAGTATTCTTGCCTGGAAAATCCCATGGACGGAAAAGCCTGGCAGGCTAATCGCAAAGAGTTGGACACGACTGCGCAACTACACATTCACTTTCAACTTCTGAAAATGGCCTGCAGAGCCTTCAGGGATGAAATTTTAATTTATATATGTCTCAGCAGATAATACTAGGTCTTGCATGTACTAAGTGACAGTGGCTTAAACTATAGTGAACATGATCTAAGATAAATGTGAAAAGCAGAAAAATGATTCAAAATATGTAACAATGGCTCCAGAGGGCTTTGAAATCTTTTTCCCAGGAGATTTTCAAGATAAAAAAGAGGCAGTCATCTGCCTCAAGCAACTATCACCCCATCTGGAGACAGAAGCTGGACTCTACCAGTCCTTCCCAGTCCTACAGTTCCATGACAATCCACTTAGAATTGCATACTATCTGTCAGGGAAGAGAAGAAAGCAGATGTGTACCTGTGGCTGGATATGAAAACTCAGGGGAGGACATCACTTTAGATTAGAGGAGGAAAATAGTTTAAGAAAGAAAAAATTTGAATACAAATATCAGATCCTTATCAATAATATTTTGGTACATACTATTTACGTAATTTTCAGCCAAAAAGAAAAAATAATTTCCCACTTGAAATTTTATTCTTTTAGTAATATTTAATACTTAAATCTTAATAAACAGGTTAAATAGTAATTTATGGACTAGCATATATATTTATATTATATTTAATACAATGCAAGTATTAAAATGATATAAAGACTATGAAGACTACTGTGAAGAAAGCTGAGCACCAAAGAATTGATGCTTTTGAACTGTGGTGTTGGAGAGGACTCTTGAGAGTCCCTTGGACTGCAAGGAGATCCAACCAGTCCATTCTAAAGGAGATCAATCCTGGGTGTCCTTTGGAAGGAATGATGCTAAAGCTGAAACTCCAGTACTTTGGCCACCTCATGCGAAGAGTTGACTCATTGGAAAAGACCCTGATGCTGGGAGGGATTGGGGGCAGGAGAAGAAGGGGATGACAGAGACTCAGATGGTTGGATGGCATCACCGACTCGATGGATTTGAGTCTGAGTGAACTCCAGGAGTTGGTGATGGACAGGGAGGCCTGGCGTGCTGTGATTCATGGGGTTGCAGAGTCGGACACGACTGAGCAGCTGAACTGAGCAGAACTGAGCTGCACTGAACTGTGGGCTTATTTTACTAAGTATAATGTCCTCAAGGTCCATCCATGTCACAAAGGGCAGAAAAAATTTTCTTTTTCTCATGGCTGAGTAATATTTCACTGTGTATATATAAGTCACATATTCATGGATACTCAAGTTGTTTCCATATCTTGATACTGTGAATAATGCTGCAATACACATGGGAGTACAGGTACCTTTTTGGTATCTGATTTTCATTTCAAAGACTATAGAGTCATACATTAAATGTTTATTAAAATATTAAGTAAAAATATGTAGTATGACATGATTAAAATAACTGCAACAGTAAAAAAAGATACAAATGAGTAAATACTACATGAAAATGAAAAAATCTAAATAGTTTATTATAATAATGGGATTTAATTAGGTGCCTTTCTAAATATTTATGAGAATCACTCTTCTTTATTGTATCGAAGATACCAAATTAAACAGCGGTAGAGTAACCAATTTTAAAGCTCGTGTGAAAGTCAAAACAGCAAAGTTGGGACTCAGGTCAAGATGTGAGAAAGTAATTCTGTTTGGAAGCTCCCTATGAAAATTACAAAAGAAATATATTTGAACTGAGAAACACTTTTATTTGATATGCAGCCACACAGGTATACTTGACAGGCCCTAATTGGGCAGCCTGGGGCCACCTCAAATAGGATCTGAATGCATGAACAGTTCAAGCCTCCAAGTGTGAAGGTTTTATGAAACACTTGCCCTGAGCCAGGCACGCTGCATGTTTCACCTGGATGAGCTATTAGGCCCATCCTCCAAAGGAGGTGCTGTTGGCATCACAAATACAGGTGAAGAAACCAATGTGGAAACAGGTTAACATACCAAGATCACAAAGCCAGGAACAGAGAAACTAGGTGTGAACTAACAATGTCTTACGTGGATCTAACATAAGACCTAGAAAGAACACCCCCAGAAACAAAGGAATCGTCAGTTTCATTTTATAGAACAGTCCAAAGGGGTTGTTTAAAGTGAAATGCTTATTTTTTCAGAAGAAAATCCACATAGATACTAACTCTCCAAGTGGTAAAATGTGGGATCTGTTGTAGACTTAAGAATAGATAGATTTCCCCAAGGCTTACATAAAGGGGACAGGAGAACAGGAAGAAAAAGTTGTTCTGATTACGAAAACCATAAATAGTCATTACAGGCAACTTGAGAAAATCAGAAAAGTACAAAAAAGAATCATTAACAAGCAGACAGGCATTTGAATATGCTGGTGTATTTCTGTAATTCTGGTGGAATATGTCAAAGCAATTACACTGGGCTTCTTGGATATCTGTCCCTAAACAAACCCAGAATTTTGGCAAAATGATTATGTAATCTGAACCCCTTGGTTGAAACTGGAAGGCTTTTCACGGAAGAGAGAATTCTAAGTGAACTGCTAGATGCAAGAAAAGCTGCAAGTGTAGATGAGAAGAACAGTAAGTATGGATGCTTGGCCCCTGAAGACACAGAAATGGAACTGTGAGTGGCTACCTGAAGATGTCTAGGAAAGACGCTGGCACCAAGAATCTGAACACCAGTGGACAGGTCGTCCCCTTGGCTTACCAGGACGAGGTGTGGAAAAAAGAGATTTGGAAATGCCAGGTGAGACTGTAACAGAGCGACAGTTCCTAACAAGACAGTTGAACAGATATCAAGTTTCGCAGACATGTGCACGTCAGAATCCAAGGAAGAGTGTGAATACAGGAGAAACTGGGAGATGCTCTTTAATGCAGCCAACAACAACAACCACCACTTTTGATAAGATCGTCTAGAATTTTCTCAGGTGTGGCACATCAACATAACATAAGCAAGGAAATTTTATCACTCTGAGAGTTATATCTGCTTATTTTCCCCAAAGAGAATAAGCATTTCACTTCATACAAGTAACACTGTATTACATGTTAGTCTTCAGAAGTTGGTTACATAAAACAAAATCAGGAACCACAGTTTCTGCTTGTGCTTGGTGAAGTCAACCTGATCTGAAGGAGAAAACTTGGATTTGGGTCCCAGATGGAAGACTCCAGTATTCTTGCCTGGAGAATCCCATGGACAGGGCAGCCTGGGAGGCTACAGTCTTTAGGGTCCAAGAGTCGGACACGACTTAGCGCTATCTTTCTTTTCTGGAAGATATAAGATACTACCATACAGGTTTTGCTATGAAGATTTCTTTCCTAATTTACTTCTTCACAAAAGGAGTAAGGTCCCACAAACACAGCACTGTATACTGCTGCCACCCAGCCTCACCTTTAAACCCACTGCAAACAAGCCCAGGGCTGTGTCTGTGTCTCCCACACTTGACTCCTGTCTGCTCAATAGCCACAGCAGAGAGAAGAGGAAATCTCACCAGCAGTCAGATCACCCCTGCCTGACAACCGCTGTCTTCATGCCACTAGATACTTTATAGATGGGGAAGCAAACACACCAGACAACAGGTGGTGGCTCACGGGGGTCCCACAGCTCAGGAAAGAGCACGGGCTCAGGTCAACGGGGCTGCTCAAAGCAACTGCTTCCAACAAAAGACGTTCGCCACGCTGGTTAGACAGTCAAGTCTAGGCAGAGTAAAACCGATTTTTTAAAAAGAATATGCAGTTTTAGTCAGATGACACACTAGAATACAGGCAGTAGTTCAGTTCAGTTGCTCAGTCGTGTCCGACTCTTTGCGACCCATGAATCACAGCACGCCAGGCCTCCCTGTCCATCACCAACTCCCGGAGTTACTCAAATTCACGTCCATCGAGTCAGTGATACCATCCAGCCATCTCATCCTCTGTCGTCCCCTTCTCCTCCTGCCCCCAGTCCCTCCCAGCATCAAAGTCTTTTCCAATGAGTCAACTCTTCGCATGAGGTGGCCAAAGTACTGGAGTTTCAGCTTTAGCATCATTCCTTCCAAAGAAATCCCAGGGCTGATCTCCTTCAGAATGGACTGGTTGGATCTCCTTGCAGTCCAAGGGACTCTCAAGAGTCTTCTCCAACACCACAGTTCAAAAGCATCAATTCTTCAGCGCTCAGCCTTCTTCACAGTCCAACTCTCACATCCATAAATGACTACTGGAAAAATCATAACGTTGACTAGATGAACCTTTGTTGGCAAAGTAATGTCCCTGCTTTTGAATATGCTATCTAGGTTGGTCATAACTTTTCTTCCAAGGAGTAAGCGTCTTTTAATTTCATGGCTGCAGTCACCATCTGCAGTGATTTTGGAGCCCAAAAAATAAAGTCTGACACTGTTTCCACTGTTTACCCATCTATTTCCCATGAAGTGATAGGACCGGATGCCATGATCTTCGTTTTCTGAATGTTGAGCTTTAAGCCAACTTTTTCACTCTCCTCTTTCACTTTCATCAAGAGGCTTTTTAGTTCCTCTTCACTTTCTGCCATAAGGGTGGTGTCATCTGCATATCTCAGGTTATTGATATTTCTCCTGGCAATCTTGATTCCAGCTTGTGCTTCTGCCAGCCCAACGTTTCTCATGATGTACTCTGCATATAAATTAAATAAGCAGGGTGACAATATGCAGCCTTGACGTACTCCTTTTCCTATTTGGAACCAGTCTGTTGTTCCATGTCCAGTTAGAACTGTTGCTTCCTGACCTGCATACAGATTTCTCAAGAGGCAGGTCAGGTGGTCTGGTATTCCCATCTCTTTCAGAATTTCCCACAGTTTAGTGTGATCCACACAGTCAAAGGCTTTGGCATAGTCAATAAAGCAAAAATAGATGTTTTTCTGGAACTCTCTTGCTTTTTCCATGATCCAGTGGATGTTGGCAATTTGATCTCTGGTTCCTCTGCCTTTTCTAAAACCAGCTTGAACATCAGGAAGTTCATGGTTCATGTATTGCTGAAGCCTGGCTTGGAGAATTTTGAGCATTACTTTACCAGCATGTGAGATGAGTGCAATTGTGTGGTAGTTTGAGCATTCTTTGGCATTGCTTTTTTTTGGGATTGGAATGAAAACTGACCTTTTCCAGTCCCGTGGCCACTGCTGAGTTTTCCAAGAATACAGGCACAGGCAGTTAAATGCAACATGTTTTTCAGAACAGAACTGTTATTATTCCAAAAACCTGTGTAATTTTAAAATGTCCATTCTTCCTACAGGTGACTTTTTTCCACCTCTATGTCCAAAACTGCCTTTATTTTTCCTTTTACATTACACACTAATCACTTCAAGGAATGCTCCAGAGTAACTAGCGCCAGACTAGAGAAAGAAACGAGAGCAAACATTCCTCGGAGCCTAAAACAAACCACGTCACCAGCAACCACAAAGGATATTAAAATCTACAGATAAGGTCACACGCTGCACAAGATACACCAGTGCATATTTCACTGGCTTGTTACAAGGTTAATGTGGAATTCAAGCCTTCCCTAGGTTTAAAAACAGACCTGGAACTGGGTTTGTAAAGACGACAATAATCCCCATGTTCTGAATGTAAGCATAATTCGCTCATTATCTATTAGTATCTTCTGGAATAAAGACACTGAGGGGCTTTTTCTCTTTGGGAGTATATAATTTGTATTCAGCTGGAGCTATATAAAGGTTCAAGACAAAATTTTTACATTTGCATAATATGAATATTTGTATCAAACTCAAAGAGCTCCATTTTTAAAGAATATTAGAAATGTACCAGCATAGCAACAGAAGCATCAGCGTATAAAGCAGGCTTCTTTAAACCAATTACAGAATTCAAAAGTCTGGTGTACATCTAAAAAGACCTTAGGTGTCTCAAGGACCACACCAAAGGCTCATATCCTCAAATAAGTAGACCTGTATACAATGCTGGCCAACAAAATAAACTAAGAGTCTGAAAGACAGTTGGGTATTGTGGGCTTCAGGCTACATGGGAAGTGTTCAGCCAATGCATCTTTCGTCCACCATCATTTACAAATTAATATGGTGGCAATGATGCAGTTAACATGCTTTAAAAATGAGAAACATACACATCAAACATTGTACAACCTATTTCTGAGCTGCCTCCAACTTAGGAAATAACCAAACACATGCACAGACAGTATTTAGACAGCACTCCTCAGCATTTCCCCTGTGCCGTCTTCCGGCAACAACCCTTCTGGGCCAGTTCAGAACAGAGCAGTCTGGCCTGCACAGGTATCCTCTCAGAGAAGGCATACAGACCTGTCAGTGCTCAGGATGGCTTCTCCACTGCTTGCCAGCCTCCAGACAACAGATTCTGTCTTCCCTTCTCTCTCTCCCCGCTCCCATGCATTTAATGCCCTTAATGTCTGAGCTTGGCCTCAAATTTTTCATAGAGAAATAATGTTATAAATGTGGGATAAGGCAGCTCAAGTTCCACTGTCAGTAAAATGTTAGAATGCATTAAAGTGAAAGAGACTTTTTGGAGCTGGCCTGGGAATGAAGCCATGATTTCTACTACTGTTCTTTGGGAAAATGCAGTCCAAGTTCTAAGAAAGGAACCCTTGGGAAACAACCCATTCATACTTTAGGGTATGTACTTTGGGTCCAGATACTAATAGGTAGCAAGGTTGGGGACAAGCAAACACTCTGATTTAAACTTAACAAGTTTTATTCCTACCACTATAGTAACCTGTGATCTCTAGTCCTAAATACTCACCTACAGGTTTCAGTTACAACACGTAGTGTGGGCATTATCTGTTTATGTCGAATCAGAGGACTTCATTCATCAATTAATGTGAAGGCTAGATATGTTATGTAACATACTGGTGCTCCAGAAAACAAAACCCAAGAATTTTTCAGCCCAAATATCTAGGTCCCAGATGACAGTTCTGGTTTGGGAGGCTGCTCATCTGTAGTCAGAGTGAGACTGCACCTAGCTTTTCCCCAGGACAGTAACTGGTGGGACAGAGTGGTGCAGGCAGGCTGAGAATCCACGTGGGACAGGCATCATACAGGATGAAGCCAACTCGGAGACACACCCCTGTGCAGCCCCCTGGGAACCCACCTGCGGCCAGCCTGCCTCCAGACCACAGTGTGGCTCTCCATCTGAGGTCACAAGGCCCACGGTTTGTTTTCATTAGTGGTCCCTCTGGCCTAGCAGAGACTAAAAGCAATGCCCAGGTAACAACAGATGATGTAGCAGGAGGAGGCGTGGCCTTCAGGGAGCTTCAGGATATGGGCATCTGTGTGAGGGTACATGAAACTCATGGACACACCTGAGGCATCTCTATTTGTCCAAGACTGGTGATTCCAGTCCTCTATTCAGTCCTCTTAATAACCCTGCCAAGGTGGAGAGGGTGCTGTTCTTATTTGATAGGTTAAGAACAGTGCCGAGGACTGCCCTGGTGGTCCAGTGGTTAGAAGGCCGCCTGCCAATGCAGGGGATACGGGTTCGATCCCTGGTCCAGCAACATTCTGCATGCTGCCGGACAACTGAGCCTGTACTCTAGGGCTTGGAGATGCAACTACTAGGCCCACACATCACAGGTAGTAGCCCACATGCCACAGCTACTGAAGTCTGAGCGCCTAGAGCCCGTGCTCCAAAATAAGAGAAGCCATCACAATGAGAAGCCCACACACAGCAACGAAGAAGACAGCCCCTGCTCACTGCAACTAGAGGAAGCCCGCATGCAGCAATGAAAACAAACCAATTACTAGACCACATCATTACAGGTGAGCACCTGTCTCCCAGGACCTTCCAGAGGACGTACCCCATGAGATCTCAGGGACTGGAGGACAGCTCCTATTTTTCCACCTCATGTGGAATGCAGTAAGTGCTGGGCACACAGCAGGAGTCACCAGATATACGTTGGAATGAATTTTTCTCAGTTCCTTCAGCAAGTCCTTCTTATCCCAGGATGGTTATTTCATGGATTTCTATGGCTGAATTCATTTTCTAGTTTTGTTCCTTAAGAAATATATATAGTGTCTTTGAAATCTGTGCTTTAGGACAATAAAATGATCCCACGAAAAGAGTGGGAGAAAGTCAAAGCAAAGCACAGAGAAAAGATAATAAAAAGGGAACTGCTTATACCATTCATTAACCTACAAGTTCTCTAGATTAACTCATGACCATCTAAAGTTTCTAGACCAAGGACTGGAAGACAGGAACTTGATGTTTCTAAGTAATCAAAATTATGGGATGCATGCATTTGATATTTAACCCTGACAATATACATTTAAATACAAAAAACCGTTAAGATAGTCAAATACACAGGATAGAGTATTTCCACTTGCTTCTTAAAATAATTTTAATCAGTCCTTTTATCATTTTTGTTAAAACAGGTAGAATAATATAAAAAGTTGATGTTTTAGGCTATGTTCTTCTACTCTTTGTGTTAAGGTACATAGCAGCTGCTGCTGCTGCTAAGTTGCTTCAGTCATGTCCGACTCTGTGCGACTCCATAGACAGCAGCCCACCGGGCTCCCCCGTCCCTGGGATTTTCTAGGCAAGAATACTGGAGTGGGTTGCCATTTTCTTCTCCAATGCATGAAAGTGAAAAGTCAAAGTGAAGTCGCTTCAGTCGTGTCTGACTCTTCGCGACCCCATGGACTGCAGCCTACTAGGCTCCTTCGTCCATGGGATTTTCCAGGCAAGAGTACTGGAGTGGGGTGCCACTGCCTTCTCCAGTACATAGCAGATCTAAGCTATATTTGATTATCAATTTTATATAATCTGTATACTTCATGTGTCATGCATCAGTACTGTATCATATTCATTACTGGATTTTAATTTAAGGCAAAAGCCACTTTTTCCTGTCTTCTCATTAATAATAGAAAAATTATAGAAAGATCTCCAAACATTTGGAAACTAAATAACATACTTCTAAAAAGTCCATGAGTTACACAGGAAGTCTTAAAGGAGACTGAAAAATATGCGCCACTGAACAAAAATGAAAATACTACACAACAAAACAGGTAAGATGCAGTAAAGCAGTGCTGAGAGGGAATCTTACAGCATCCCTGTGGCTCAGCCCTGAAGAATCTGCCTGCAATGCAGGAGCCACAGGAGATGCGAGTTCAGCCCCTGGGTCAGCAAGATCCCCTAGAGTAGGAAATGGCAACCCACTCCAGTATTCTTACTTGGAAAATTCCACGGGCAGAGAAGCCTGGCAGGCTACAGTCCAAGGGGCCACGAAGAGTCAGACACGACTGAGCAAATGAGCCACAGACATAAGAAAAGTTTTAAATCAATAATCTAAACACTCTCCTCAGTGACGTATAAAAAGAAAATCAAAATAAACCCAAGTGAGCAGAAGAACAGAAATCACTGATGTTGAAATTTTTAAAAAAGAGAAAATCAATATAACAGAGAACTGGTTCGTGGACAAAATCTATCGACCAGTATCAGAAACGGAGCAAGGGATCTCACATAACTCTGCAGACAAAGGAAAGGAAGGAAATACTACACACAGCTCTACACACATAAACGTGACATATTCAATGAGACAAACCAATTTCTTAAGAGAACATAAACTACCACAACTCACACAACACAAAATATTTGACTAAAGAGTCAATAAGAAAATTGAAAATGTAATTTTAAAACTCCCCAAAATATCTCTCTAAATCTGGACAATTTCACTGGAGAATTCTGCCAAACATATGAAGACAAATTAACATTTGTAACTATACTACACAATCTCTTTCAGAAAAGAGAAGTGGGAACATTTGTCTATCATTTCAGGAAGCTAGAATCACCCCGATACTAAAAACAAAACAAAGACAACACACACACACACAAAAAGAAAACTACAGACCAGTATGATTTATGAATATAGCTCTAAAAATTCTTCACAAAATAACAGTAAACAGAATTCAGCAATATGTAACAAAAAATTTATACACATACACAAACACACCCTATGAGCAAGTAAAGGTTAGTGCAGGGATGCAAAGCTAGTTTAATACTTGAAAATCAAGCATTATAATTTATTACTTTAAATGCTAAGAAAAAAATCATACAATCATATACATCAATAAAGAAAAACTGTTTGGTAAGATTCAACACTCATTCATGATTTTTAAAAAGTCAGAAAAGTAGAAATAAAGGGACACTCCCTCACCTTGATAAAGAACATCCACAACAGACACACAGGTACCCTACACTCAATGGGGAAAGACTACGAGTTTTCCCTCAAGATCAGGAACACATGCCTTCACTGCCCTTCTTCAACACAGGATGACTGGCTGTGGCCAGAGGGGGAAAATGTGCACACATCAGAGAGGGAGACGCAAACTGTCCTACCTGCAGATGACATGACTGCCTCCATATAAATTCCCAAGGATTTTACAGAAAAATTCTAGGACTGATAAATGAGTTCACTTATCAGTGTTGGACACAAAATCGACACACAAAAATCAACTGTATTCATATGTACTAGAAATGAACACCAAAATTACAAATACTCTTTACAACTGCTTTTAAAAAGAGAAATATTTCACTGTAAATCTAACAAAACATGTATAAGACTTACATGCTGAAACTACAAAATTCTAGACGGGGAGGGAGATGGGAAGAAGGAGAGGGAGGGGACATATGTACACTTATGGCTGATTCCTGTTGATGTTTGACAGAAAACAACACAATTCTGTAAAGCAATTATCCTTCAGTTAAAAAATAAATTTTAAAAAATGAAGAAAGCAAAGAAATATTAAACAAATGCAGAGAAATATGTTCACTGATTAAACGACTACATAAAGGAATGGTGTCAATTCTCAAATTCATAAACACGTTTGACATAATTCCTATTGAAATCTCAGCAAGGTTTTTCATACATACAAACAAAAATTACTATAAAATTTATGTGGAAAGGCAATGTTTGTCTAGAACAGTTGAAATAGTTTTGAAAAAGAAGAACGCAGGGGTAAAAACTGATCTACCTAATTTCAAGACATTAAAGAGCTTCTACAGTCAAGAGTGTATGGTACTGGCAGAGGGACACACACGTAACTCAACAAGCAGAACAGCAATAAACCCACACACGTATGTTCAACTTATTTTGGACAAAGGGGCAAAAAATAATTCAGAGAAAAGATAGCCTTTCAGCAAATGGTTCTAAAGGAACCAGCTATCCACAGGCACAAACAAAGGACCTCCAAACAAGTGTCATACCTTATATAAAAAATGATTCCAAACATATCATGGAACTAACTATAAAACAACACAGGAGAAAATATTTGGAATCTAGGGCTAAGCACAAAATTCTTAAACTTGACAAGAAACACACAACTCAGAAAAGGGAAAACTGAGTTGGACTTCGTTGATTTAAGAAAAATGTTGTTCTGTGAAGACTGTTAAGAAGGCTGAAAAGATAAACTAGAAACTGAGATTAGGACTTGAAGTCCTAGAATACATTTATGAAGCTTCAAGTCTTAACAGTAAATAAAAAACAGTCCAATTGGAACATGGGTAAAAGATATGAACACACATTTCACCAAGAGGACACACAGATGGCAAACAAGCACATCAAAAGACGTTTCACCTGTGAAAGGCATTTAAACACTGGCAATCACTACACACGTGGCTAAAATAAAAAGTGAAAACAAGATACACTCACTGGTGAGCACGTGGAAAACCGGGATGCCTACATTGCTGGTGGGAACGTACAGTGGCACAGCCAGTCGGAAAAAGTTTGCAGTTTGTTAAAAAACTGAACATGTAACTATTTATAAGATCCCATAACTACACTCTGGTGTAGTGTATTTACCCAAGAGAGACGAAAGCATATGTTTACACAAAAACTGGTAAATCAATGTCCACAGCAGCTTTATTCACAAAACCCTCAACAGGAGGATAAACAACTACATTGCTCCTCACAAGGGAAGACTACCCAGCAGTGAAAAGGAAGGAGCGACTGACATAGGTGACAAGCTAGACGCCTCTCCAGAGAATCATCCCGAGTGAGAAAAGCCGACTTCAACACATTATGTACCACACAATTCCATTTAGGAAATGTTGTTGATATACCAAATAGCAACAATAGGAAACAGATAAACAACTGTCAGTGATTAAGGAGCTTGTTGTTGTACAGTCACTCAATTGTGTCCTATTCTTTGTGACCCACCCCATGGACTGCAGCACGCCAGGCCTCCCTGTCCTTGAGCATCTCCCCGAGCTTGCTTAAACTCATGTTCATTGAGTAGGTGATGCCATCCAACCATCTCGTCCTCTGTCGTCCCCTTCTTCTCCTGCCTTCAGTCTTTCCCAGCATCAGGATGTTTTCCAATGAGTCAGCTCTTCACATCAGATGGCCAAAGGACTTCAGCTTCAGCATCAGTCCTTTCAGTGAATATTCAGTGTTGATTACCTTTAGAAAATTACCTTTGTAGGCAAAGTAATGTCTCTGCTTTTTAATACGTGGTTAAGGAGTAGGGTGGGGTAAAAGGAAAGTAGGTGTGGCCCCTAAAGAAATAGGAGTACTCCTGGAGCAGCAAGATGGAAAAGAAACCTGGGCCTGGAGAAGGCTGTGAAGTCCTTCTTCACCCACCTGCCACCCTTTGTGGTATCTCATCCCACTGCACCCCAGGGAAACAGTAGGTATTCATGAAGTAGTTATTAGGTGTATTAATGAGTAATGGAAATTAATTCTGATGAAACAAAAGTAACACTTAACATTTAAATTAACACTGTTTAAAGTAAGTACTATGAACCTCTCTTTGTACTGAATTCTTTACATGAATGACCTCATTTAGTCTCACAATAGCCCTGGAAGTCAGAAACTGGCACTGCCCCTTTCTGACAAGAAGGGCGTCTGCTCCAGCTGGCGCTACCAACAGGAGGCCCAAGAACATACGTTCTCAGAAGGTCCAGCGAAGGTCCAGCCCTCCTATCCTCCCTTCTTCTGACCTGGAAAAGAGACCACACACTTGTCCAAGGTTAAATCCCTCAATCTGGCTGTCTCCAACCTTCTCTCATAACTCGGCCTCTTCTCTGTCTTCAGTCCCTTCCTACCCAAAGTTTTCTTGCCGCCAGGGGAAAAATGTCCATGGTTTTCCCAGTTAAAGGAAAGAAAAAAACCCTTTTTACTGCCATTTCTATTAGCCACCATCCATTTCTTAGGCCTCTTCTTAGCCAAGCTCCTTGAAAATATCATTGTTTGCTCAACCTTCAGCAGTACTGGAATCCACTGAAACACCCCTAGTCACCACAACCCCTAACAAAAGGGGCACTTCCTCGTCTTATTTCTTCTGTTGACCACTGTCTTTCCCAACGCTACTGGATGGCCATCGCCCGCTGTGGCCCCTCTGAAGGTCATTCCTTCCTCTCCCCTCTCTTTTCCCACAAGCCTCACCCCACAGGATGGCCACCCCATGGGCTCCTCAACTCTGGCCCCGACCTGCTGACCTGCTTCTCCACATGTATTTGACTCTAACAAGCGACTAGACCACGTTGGATTTCAAATGAAAACCTGTCAAAACTGGAACGGGAAGCTTTCCCTGGCCTCAGGATTATTTATCTTGCCTAAACGTTCCACCAACATGCAACTGTCAGTGTCAGAATTTGGGAATTGTCTTAGACCTGTTCCTCTTCCTCCTCAAACTGTCCTGATGGAGTACTGTCACTTTAAATACCAGCCCCAGCTCTATTTGCAATTTTGTAAGGAATCTCCACCCTGTTTTCCATAGTGGCTGTACTAGTTTGCATTCCCACCAACAGTGTAGGAGGGTTTCCTTTTCTCCACATCCTCTCCAGCATTTATTGCTTGTAGACTTTTGGATCGCAGTCATTCTGACTGGTGTGAAATGGTACCTCATTGTGGTCTTGATTTGCATTTCTCTAATAATGAGTGATATTGAGCATCTTTTCATGTGTTTGTTAGCCATCTGTATGTCTTCTTTGGAGAAATGCCTATTTAGATCTTTGGCCCATTTTTTGATTGGGTCGTTTATTTTTCTGGAGTTGAGCTGCATAAGTTGCTTGTATATTTTTGAGACTAGTTGTTTGTCAGTTGCTTCATTTGCTATTGTTTTCTCCCATTCAGAAGGCTGTCTTTTCACCTTACTTATAGTTTCCTTTGTTGTGCAGAAGCTTTTAATTTTAATTAGATCCCATTTGTTTATTTTTGCTTTTATTTCCAGTATTCTGGGAGGTGGATCATGGAGGATCCTGCTGTGATTTATGTCGGAGAGTGTTTTGCCTATGTTCTCCTCTAGGAGTTTTATAGTTTCTGGTCTTAACATTTAGATCTTTAATCCATTTTGAGTTTATTTTTGTGTGTGGTCTTAGAAAGTGATCTAGTTTCATTCTTTTACAAGTGGTTGACCAGTTTTCCCAGCACCACTTGTTAAAGAGATTGTCTTTACTCCATTGTATATTCTTGCCTCCTTTGTCGAAGATAAGGTGTCCATAGGTGTGTGGATTTATCTCTGGGCTTTCTATTTTGTTCCATTGATCTATATTTCTGTCTTTGTGCCAGTACCATACTGTCTTAATGACTGTGGCTTTGTAGTAGAGCCTGAAGTCAGGCAAGATGACCCAGCAATCCCACTGCTGGGCATACACACCAAGGAAACCAGAATTGAAAGAGACACATGTACCCCAACGTTCACTGCAGCACTGTTTATAATAGCCAGGACATGGAAACAACCTAGATGTCCATCAGCAGATGAATGGATAAGAAAGCTGTGGTACATATACACAATGGAGTATTACTCAGCCGTTAAAAAGAATACATTTGAATCAGTTCAAATGAGATGGATGAAACTGGAGCCGATTATACAGAGTGAAGTAAGCCAGAAAGAAAGACACCAATACAGTATACTGACACATATATACGGAATTTAGAAAGATGGTAATGATGACCCTGTATGCGAGACAGCAAAAGAGACACAGATGTATAAAACAGACTTTTGGACTCTGAGGGAGAGGGAGAGGGTGGGATGATTTAAGAGAATGGCATTGAAACATGTATACTATCGTGTAAGAAACGAAGTGCCAGTCTATGTTCAATACAGGATGCTTGGGGCTGGTGCATGGGGATGATCCAGAGAGATGATATGGGGTGGGAGGTGGGAGGGGGATTCAGGATTGGGAGCTTGTATACACCTGTGGTGGATTCATGTCAATGTATGGCAAAACCAATACAGTATTGTAAAGTAAAATAAAGTAAAAATAAAATAAATAAATAAATACCAGCCCCAAGCCGTCCCTCCCAACAGCCTCAGCCCAGCCCGAGCTCATCCCTCAAGCTGCTGCCAAAACTGCTCACTGCCAGCATGGGCGTTCTCACCCCTCACAGGCCCACGCTCCATCCCACCCAAGGTTCTGGATTCCTCTCTTCCCCCGTGCAGCTCCATCAGTTTTTGCCTTACATATGTTGCTGGTCGGTTATTAAGCACATACACTTTAAGAACTGCTATGTCCTCTTACAGAACTGATCTCTTTATAATTATGTGATGCTCCTGTCTATACCTGATCATCGTTCTCACGCTGGAATCAGCTCTGGCTGGAATTAACATGGCTACTCCAGTTTCCTTTTGAATCTTGTTAGCTCTTTGCATCCATTTACATTTTTGAACATTGAGATATAACTGATATTATGTCAGTTTCAGGTGTGCAACATGATATTTACAGACAATGCAAAATCATCACCACAGTAAGCCTAGCTGACATCCAACACCATACACAGTTATAAGATTTTTTTTTCTTATGACAAGAACTTTAGGAGCTACTCGTGCAGCCATTTTCAAATGTGCGTATGGTGTTATTAACTATAGCCATCCTGGGTACATTACATCTCTGGGATTCATTAACTGCATAACTACAAGTCTGTACATTTTCACCCTTTTTGCCACCTTCTCCCATTCCCATCTCCTGTCTCTGGTAACCACCAATCTGCTCTCTCTATAAGCTTGTTTTGTTGCTGTTCTTTTTAAATTCGACATATAAGTGAAGTCATATGATATTTATCTTTTTTTCCTGACTTAATTTAGCACAGTGCATTATATTCACAAATGATGACTGCCTTCATTTTTAATGCCTGAATATGTTATGCCCAAGGTCCCAATCCCCAGAACTGAGAGAACAAGACATCCACAGCAATGCAAACGCAAAAAGGCAATTTATTGCTAGCTCGAGCCAGGGCCCAAGTCACATCCAGCGCAGTGGAGTGAAACAAGGGCCCCGAGCCCTGAATTACAGCAGTATTTATAGGTTTAAGACAAAGACAGGGAGTTGGCAGGGGCAGATTGGTTGCAAGGGTTCCTTAGCATCTACTAATTGGCTAGATTTTTGTGCGCGTGGGCTTTCTTAGGGGGTTTTCATCCTCGTCCTGATAAGCTTGAACCAGGCTACAGGGAGTACACTGATTGGTCGAGTCCTGGCGCTGGCAGAGGATGATCTCAGCTCCTCCTTGGCAATATCTCAGCCCCTCTGTAAAGGAGACTTAGGCCTACCTTGGCCCCCTGAAGCCTGTCATGGCACCTGTTTGGTCCTAACAAATAGTATTCCCTCGTGTGTGGGACACACATACCATTTTCTTTATCCATTCATCCACCGATGGACACTTACATTGCTTCCATGTCTTAACTACTGTAAATCACGCTTCAGTGAACACTGGGGTGCATATACCTTTCCAAGTTAGCGTTTTTGTTTTCTTTGGGAGTAGGATTGCTGGACCATATGGTAGTTCTATTTTTAATTTTTTGGCAGCCCCTCCATGCTGTTTCCATAGAGATCCGTCACTCTGTCATGTCCGACTCTTTGTGACCCCAGGGACTATAGTCCACTAGGCTCCTCTGTCCAAGGGATTTCCCCAGTAAGAATACTGGAGTGGGTTGCCATTTCCTTCTCCGGGGGATCTTCCTGACCTGGGTATCAAACCACATCTCCTGTAAGTCTCCGGCACTGGCAGGCGGGTTCTTTACCACTGAGTCAGCTGGGAAGGCCCTCTCATCACCTGTACCTTTTATCTTCTGCCACTGTCCCACAGTTCTTGGATACTATGTTCCCTTTTCATTATTCCTTTTCTCTCTCTCTACACTTCAGTTTTGAAAGTTCTACTGACCATTCTTCCAGCTCATGGATTCTTTCCTTGGGCATGTTCAGTCTGCTGATGAGCCCACCAAAGGCACATTTCATGTCACAGTGCCTTTGACTTCTATCATTTCCTTTTGCTTCTTTCTTAGGGCTTCTCTCTCTCTCTGCTTGCACTACCCATCTGTTCTTGAATGTTGTCCACGTTTTCCTTTACAGCCCCCCCGGACACTAACACAACTGCTTTCTATTCCTAATCTGAGTAATTCCAACATCTCTGCCATACCTATGTCCAGTCCTAATGCTTGATCTGTTCTTCAAATTATGATTTCTGCCTTTTAGAATGTGTTGCAACTTACTGTTGAAAGCCAGATATGATGCCCTGGGTCCAGGGAACTGAGGTGTGCAGGCCTTTAGCACGAGGCTTTACGTCAGCCTCATGAGGATCTACACTGTCTTTGCTGCATGCGTGGCTGTAGTCGTCATAGACAAAAAGTTTTCTCTGTGGTCACTGCTTTTGTCTGCCCTGTTGTTTCTGCCTTTCCCAAGAGGCTTCTTAAAGGAGGTCTGAGATGTGTGGCCGTTTCGGTTTTACTCCCATGACAGCACAAGGAGACCTGGTGTGGAGGTGAGGTGGGAGGTGAGGGGCGAGGCAGATGTCCTAGAGCCCACCATCAGGTCTCAGGGCTTCCTGAGCCTGAGCCTCTGGACTATGACCCCCTCAAGTGAGACAGGAAGACCGGAGGAACCTGGCGAGGGCTCTCTTCCCTTCTGGCCAGGTCTGCTGGGCTCTAACAGCTGTGTTCAGTCCTGTCTTTTTGAGATCCCATGGACTGTAGCCTGCCAGGCTCCTCTGTCCATGGAATTCTCCATTTCCTCCTCCAGGGGATCCAACCCATGTCTCCTGCACTGCAGGTGGATTCTTTAGGGCTGAGCCAAGAGGCTCTGATAAGACTGGTAAGATAGTTCCCTGAGGGCAGGACCTGTTAAGAAGTAAAGAGTGCCCTGGTGTCTTTCAAAATGGTTCCTGTTCCCTCCCCAAGCTAGGTGCCTAAGGGGAATTTTCTCTGATCTTTACTGTGAGAATCTGGTGGGGGTCTGAGAGGAAGCCTCACAAAACTGTACCCCCACCCCCAAGGTGGGGCCCCTGGGACCTTTAACTCTCTGGCTTGTCCGCACTGAGCCCCAGCCTTCTGGCTTCCCTGATGCCTCAGTCGGGAAGGACAGCAGTGCAGTGCAGGGGACCTGGGTTTGATCCCCAAGTCAGGAAGATCCCCTGGAGGAGGAAATGGCAAACCACTCCAGTATCCTTCCCTGGAAAATCTCAAGGACAAAGGAGCCTGGTGGGCTGCAGTCCATGAAATTGCCAAGAGTTGGGCATGACTGAGCGACTAACACTTGCACTTTCAAAGCCCTTCCACCCAGTTCTGGTCCCAGTGTAGCTTCTACAAGTTGCTACATCTGCTCGCCTGTCTCTCTCTAATTGTGGGGCAGGGATGTGCCCTAGGACTTCAATTCTCTGTTGGACCGAAAGGAGCTGCTGATTTTGTTTCTTTGGCTTTTTTCTTGTGAAAATAGAAGTGCCTTCCAAGTTCCTTGTATGTCAGACCAGAAATGAAGTTAGAACTCCTATTCTGATGGCTTCATCTGGGCCTTTTAACTCTTTCTATTACTCTCCTTGGGCCCTTGTTTGCACCATTCCTGCAGCGGGCCATGGTGGCTCTGGGAAGCTTACCATCCACCATGTCTTTTTTTCCCACATCTGATTACTGTCCCATCTACAAACCATCCACATGGGGACCTGGGTCTTTCTTTCTGTTCACACTCTGCCCTGAGATGACAGTTGGCTGGGCTTAGGTATTCTATCCAAAAGCATGGGCTCCCTGTGGCCAAAACCTGTTTCTTGGACGTTTGGATATTCTCCTAGTACTGAGCAAAGCAAGAGAAAGGCAGCAGGGCTCTCTGCTCCTCACTAATAAAAAACTCAAAACTTATTGATATTTACTCAATTAAACACTCAAATTTCCTCCATTTATATAAACTAAGTCTGAGGAAAAAGTGATCTAGCTCTAACCCAATGGGCCAGACCAGAATTAAATAAAATGGGGGCAGCAAGGGACACAGAGGCTGTAAGGTCACCAGGGCAGGATGGGAACCCACCCTGGGGCATCACCACCACACCCCTCATTTCACTTCAGGTGGGGCTGCCTCAGAGAGGGAACAGATTCGGAGCAGCAGCTGATCAGCCCACCCCTCCATCCTTTCCCCAGGTTAGGAGGGTTCAGAGTTTACAGGGGAACAACTCTAAGTACTGTACTCCTATGGGTACCTGGGGTGGCTGTGCTGCTGGATCCTTCTAGGTGCCCTTCACATTTAATGGGAAAAATAATCCTTCTTAATGCACACTCAGCAATGTGTCTAACGCACACAGCCCTGTGTGGACCACCTGGAGTCATACTGAGTGGACTGAATCGCATCTTCCATCAGCCCAGGTAGAGGACGTGGCCTTGCAAACCTCACCCACAAATCCCAACAGCAGCCTGCTGATCTGGACCCTCAGGACGACTCAGTGGGCAAAGTCCAGTTGGGCTGAGCCAACCAGCAGGGCCCCTGTTCTGCCGTGAGTCTGCTCCTTCAGAGAAGTTCTTTCTTGAACAAAACTTTGAAAAGAGGGAGAAACATGAAACCTCCTATTTTTCACCTATATTTTTTACACAGTAGAATTGCAGTATTCAGCTGCCAACGCTAAGCCGAGAACCATAAAGAGAGATCTCGAGCAGTTCCTGTGTGCTGGGGTTTTCAGGCTGTCTCCTATTCCAGTAAGTGGAATGCTGGGATTCTGCACAGGGTCATGTGACGGCCAGGCAGCACACAGCTGCCCTCTGGCACCGTATGTAAATGAACTCAGTCACCCTCTGGGTTTTCCCCTTTCCCGTCCCTGCTCTTTGCGGAGGACTCAGAACCATAGGGACTAACTAGCAGAAGTTTGCTCTGTGCTTTAACAGCAGGCAGAAAGCCAAACGACAAATACAATGACTGGATTCATTTTTACAAGCAAACACTGGAACTGAATTCACCCTCGTCCGGGAAGAATGCCTGCCATCAGAATGAGCAGGAAATCCAATTCAAAACAGGGCGTGTCACCTTAATTCACAGCAGGGCCTTTACACCTTGACTGACAGCCTTTGGAAATAAGAGCTTCCGTGTGTTAGTTTCACTCAGATGATCTAGAAATACTGCACAGGACCTCTGAATGCCCACAGCCAGGCCCTGGAGTGGCTGGGAGCTCTGCTCCGCCCCCTCTGGATACTGATTATCAGTCTTGGAAGGCAGTAAAGTATCTAGTTCCACCAATCCCTTCCACTCAGCAACCCTCTCTGACACTGTATCAGCCCGTTCTTGTCCCCTGGGTCACCTGAATAACTTCACAGGGGTTTCAGAGCAGGAGGGAGGGAAGACCACTATAACCCCAGAAACACACCGGGGGTTTTACGTGCCCATCTCCCTTGCCTCTGGCTGCCAGGGACAAACTGGAGTGCTGGGCCTACGGTTTCAGGAGGGAGGGATAAGAGAGACAGGAACTCGCCCTGCTGCCACAGCATGGCTGGCCCTGACCTAAACGACAGTGACTCCAGGAGTCAGACACGTGAAACACAAGGGGCCAAGTGCCCCTCACAGAGATTTCCATTTGGGCATACGGGAGGGGAGTGTAGAGGGGACAATATAAAGAAGCAAAGGCTTCCCTGACTTCAAGGTTTAATGAGGAATAAGAAGGGGGGAAATGTTTCTTATCCCCACAAGGACATTATTTTATATGAATTCAAGAGGTGCTATTACTATTGGAAGACAAACTGAGAGGCTTCTTTAGGATATACAGCAAGGAGCAATAAAGAGCGAAGAGTGGCAAAGCTGAGTGCAATCTGCTACACACCAGGGATCCTGCTGGGAAAGACTGAGGGCAGGAGGAGAAAGGATGAGATGGCCAGACAGCATCACCAACTCACAGGACATGAGTTTGAGCAGGCTCTGAGAGATGGTGAAGGACAGGGAAGCCTGGCGTGCTGCAGTCCATGGGGTCATAGAGTCAGACATGACAGGTTCAGGAGTTAGCGGAAGGTCAAGGACAACAGCGCTGAGCTGACAACCCTGAGGCTGGTGGCTCAACTAAGGTGAGAAACAGCTCAAGTGTCACAGCCACAGCTCCAAGTCTCTGTGTCACACAGCAGGGCTCTCCCCTAAAGCACCATCATCAAAGCTCCAGACTCCCAAGCCAGATTTTCAGGCCACGCAATTACCATTTGCGGTCACAATCTCACCAAAGTCCATCTGTGTGCGACGCCTCCACCTTACTGATTTGGTCAGGGTCAGAGAAACAGGAGTTCAGTAAAGCACCATAAAATAGAACTTAGGTGAATATACACCAAACTAGTAGCCAGGTTCAAGTTGTGAAAGAAAAAATTGCCTTAAAACTTAAAAAAAATTCCTTATCTTAAATGTTGCTTTTAAAACAATGTGGCAGAAACATTATTAGATTACAGTAGATTTCACTAATAATACATAATAAAGAGCTTTCCCAGAATATTACTACCTGGAAGAAGAAGAAAAAAAAAAATTATCCAAAAACAACGACATCCAGAAAATAAAATACTTTTTAGCATTAAAAAATAATAATATAAACTTGGATTTTAAAACCAGGTTTTAAAATTCTACAAATAATTTCTACTTTTAATGGTCTTTTCAAAAAAGGAAAACAATAGAATATGGTGCATACAACACAGTGGTATTTTGTGATTTCTGACATGAACACACCTGCAGCCCAGTCAGTCCTGCAAACTTGGAGAGACCAGTCAGCCCAAGGCTACTCTGGAAGCCAGAAACCTCTGAGCCGGGCCTCTGAGCTCACAGGCCCTTGCCTTTCCATGCTGGCTCTGACCAAGCCTTCATCAGCTTTTTCTGCCACTGACAACCAAACAGGGAAAATAAATGAATTTTACAATGGTTGTTTTCCTCACAAGTTTGGAGAAAGAGATAATGCGAGGGAACATGTGTGGGTATGTATAGTGACATGTCACAGAGCCACACAGCCAGTCAAAGCCACATGCTTACCGAAGCAACGAGTAGGTGGGACAGCGTGATCCTCTCAGGGCTAAAGTCATTTCTCTACTGCTCACACACGTCTAAGATCTAGCAGCATCCTTCATTAACGTGAACCGCTACCCTAAAACTAACTGAAATGCATCTACAAAACCCACCTGAAATGCTTTCAAATACAAAATGGATCGACCCTCTATTAGGACAACAGAAACATCTGGGTATTTCTTCTAAAATCCTCCTCATCATTTCCGTATTTCCTTCATTTATACCAACATACATTCCATAATACCCAAGACAGAAATTTCCGGCTTTAATCATTTGCTCTTGAGGAGAAAGTAATAAGGAAAGGAAGACAGTTACTACTATTTATTCATCAAAGCAACTTAATCAAACATCCACAGTAAAAGTGAATGAGCTCACCCTCAATATGCACCTGGAGCCCTCTGCTGGGTCCCACCCACTCTGCCTCTGACTTGACGCCCACTCTGAGGAGCCTCTCTACTGGGGTAGGACTGGGATCCAAGAGGCAATCTCAAAATGCTACCCATACCCTTTTCTCTGAAAAAGCAAAGTCTGGGAAAGGCCATGACCACAGTAATATGGAAGTCACAGAGCACATCAGGAAAAGGTCCCTACCAAACCCTGTGAGCCTCAGCCAGTTGGTTTAAATTTCTCAAGGCCATTTCAACAGACTACCAAAAACTCAGGAAAACCTGACATCCCTTGCCCTCCACGTGCTCCATACTAGAGCAAGTCTAAGACAAAGATGGGGCTTCTTTCTGAAGCCAGGTAATCAGAACTCCTTTCTAGGGGCCGACCTGCCCTGTACATGGCTCTGCAAGCCTCAAGAGTGGTGGCATGCAGCGAATGACCTCATCTCCCTGACTTCAGTCTCCTCATCTGAAAATTTCAGACAGTTATGCTTCTCTTATACCTGTGTTAAGGATGAACAGAAGTAACATCCATGAAACATTACATATGGTGAGCTTTTTCTCAAAAGAACAAGAACGTTCATGCCATCAGCTGCGTGTTGTCTTGGGTGGTCATAGGGCAGACCAAGAGAGGTGGGAATCACCCCCGGGGACTGAGAGGAGAAAATGCAGGGAACAAATATTCTCAAGTCAAACTCTAAAATGAACAAACCATTCTTCAGTTTGCTTGATACAAGCACAAAATTCAACAATTTAAGTTTTGTTTCATTCATATCAAACAAACACTCAGAATGCGTGCCAATTTCAAACTTACGGTTAACAAAGGGGAAGCGGGGGAGGGATAAATTAGGAGGCTGGGATTGACACAAACACTCTACTATATGTCAAAGAGATAACTAACAAGGACCTACTGTGTAGCACAGGGAACTCTACTCAATACTCCGTAATGACCTACATGGGAAAAGAATCTTAAAAAAAACTAGATAAATATATACATATACATGTATCAACGACTCATTTTGCTCTACAGCAGAAAGTAACACAACATTTAAAATATATTATGTATAATTCAGCTTAAGGTAAACAGTTGTCGGATTTACCAAATAAAATATAGGATGGCCATGTTTTATTCCTAACTACACTTCAATAAAAACTTTTTTAAAGCTGTGCCAATTTTAACATGAAGTAAAAAGGTGACCAGAACAGGTGACCTCCTTGGGGCCAATGTCAAACTGATCATTAGCAAGCTTTGTTGTCGTTCAGTTACTCAGTCATGTCCAACTCTTTGGGACCCCATGGACTGTAGCATGCCAGTCTTTCCTGTCTTCCCTGTCCTTCACCATCTCCCGGCATTTGCTCAAATTCATGTCTGTTGAGTCAGTGATGCCATCCAACCATCTTGCCCTCTGTTCCCTTCTCCACCTGCCCTCAATCTTTCCCAGCATTAGGGTCTTTTCCAGTGAGTTGGCTCTTTGCATCAGGTGGCCAAAATAATGGAGCTTCAGATTCAGCATCAGTCCTTACAATAAACATTCAGGCTTGATTTCTTTTAGGACTGACTGGTTTGATCTTCTTGCAATCCAAGGAACTTAGGGGATCCTTAAAGACCTAGCTGATCAATAAAGTACTTAAAAAAAAAAAAAAATCATCTCCCTCTGTTATGAGAAGCATATTGCTCTAAAATTCCTTTGTAGAGTTTCTCAAGAAAACTGAGCAACAAAGAAAAGTGAGTCAAAGTACCCTCCACTGTTGAGATCCAAGCATGGGTTGTGCATCTGTAGTGAAGTCGGGTGGCCCTAAAGTAACAACCCTGCCTGAAGGTGGGATGAACCTGTGCTGACTGTATGAACAACAGTCAAATCCAAGGGCAAGAGAAGAATTTAAAAACCTGCCAGATGTTGTGTTCATGGACTGGGTGGGCTTGTTATCTTTGAAACTGATCACACACTTTGTTTTAAAATTTTTAATGATTTTGTCCCCCGATCAAGTGTATTTATCTATAAATTATTCATACATACACAGAAGCAAGGCACTGATTTAGTTCAAGGTTTACTGACTATCAACACAGCAGAACAGAATATAGAGCAAAGAAATAAATCCTAGGAAACAGGAATATAATAAGTAGTAAGAGAAATATTTAGAGTCAGTGATGGAAAATTATTTAGGAAGTGAAGCTGATAAAATTATTTGGAAAACATTAAAATTGATCCCTATCTCATATTATATACCAAAATATATTAAATTGTTAACTATAAACATATTTAGGCAATAAATGTAAATAATGAAATCATTAAATTACTAGTACAAACATTTTATTGATTTCATCATTTTCACATGCCCTCACGGTCTAGACCTTTTCTTTTCCAATTACCTAATGCCTACATATAGCTTTAGACTGACTTCCCAGGTGGCGCAGCTGGTAAAGAATCCACCTGCCAATCCAGGAAACCAAGAGATGAAGGTTCAATCCCTGGGTCAGAAGGTTCTCCTGGAGGAGGAAATGGCCACTCCAGTGTTCTTGCCTGGGAAATTCCATGGACAGAGGAGCCTGGCAGGCTATAGTCCATGCAGTCACAGACACAACTGAGCACAAACACGCACATAGTTTTAGATTAAAAGCTTGCTTTTTTAAGAAAATAGTAAGTGTAAGTGAACATAATCATTTTTCATACTTAATGAATATAACACAAACACAGCAAAAGAACATGTTGTTGAAGGGTTGCTGCTGCTGCTGCTAACGCGTCAGTCGTGTCCGACTCTGTGCGACCCCAGAGACGGCAGCCCACCAGGCTCCCCCTTCCCTGGCATTCTCCAGGCAAGAACATTGGAGTGGGTTGCCATTTCCTTCTCCAATGCATGAAAAGTGAAAAGTGAAAGTGAAGTCGCATAGTTGTGTCCAACATTCATGACCCCATGTACTGTAGCCTACCAGGCTCCTCTGCCCACGGGATTTTCCAGGCAAGAGTACTGGAGTGGGGTGCCATTGCCTTCTCCATGTTGAAGGGTTACCTGACTTGAAAAGAGCTTTTTCTACTTCCCTGAGCCCTGAGAACAGTGGTCCCAGCCTTCAGTCACAGATGGCAATTAC
Organism: Oryx dammah; assembly: GCF_014754425.2. NCBI lineage: Eukaryota > Metazoa > Chordata > Mammalia > Artiodactyla > Bovidae > Oryx > Oryx dammah. The sequence goes on from NW_024070203.1 coordinate 31,379,789, forward strand.
AACAAGAAACTGCGTTTATGGGCTGAAGAGGCCACAGTTGGAGTGAAAATGGTCGGATGAGGAACTCTTCATCTTCTTGGAGACTTTTAATTGTTTTCTGGGTTATTTTGGAATTTCAAAGTGTATCATGTGCTCAACATTACTAGTCATGATGGAAACGCAAACCAAAACCAGGATGAAATACCACCCCACACCCATTAGAATCGCTATTTTTTAAAAAGGAAAATATCAAGTATTGGTGAGGATGTCGAGAAACTGGAACCCACTGCTGCTGGGAATGCGCAATGGCTGGGCCACTGTGGAAAACTATGAGTTCCTCAAAAAGTTAAACACAGAATGAACATATGCTCTATTATTTTCACTCCTAGATATATGCTCAAAAGAACTGAAAGCAGGAACTAAAACAGGTATTTGTAAATCGATGTTCACAGCAGCATTTTCCACAATAAATGAAAGGTAGAAACAACTCCAGTGTCTGTTAACAAATGAATGAATAAAATGTGGTCCATCCACAGAGTGGCATGGACTTTGAGGATATTAAGCTAGGTGAGAGAAGTCAGACACAAAAGGACAAATACTGTGTAATTCCACTTATATGAGTTACCTAGAATAAGCAAGTTTATAGAGATGGAAGGTATAACAGAGGATACCAGGAGCTGTGGGGGGCGGTTGGGGAAGGAGGTGGGGAATTATTAAATGAGTACAGTTTCTGTCTGAGATGATGGAAAAGCTCTGTACACTGGTGATGCTGGCAACATGTTACAAATATACTTAATACCACTGAATACATATAAAAATATTAAAATAGTTTATGTTATGTGATGTGTATTTGCTACAGTTTTTTTTTAAGTATTCATGGATTATGTGTATACATATATGAGAGTTTACAAAGCAAAGAATGTAGTTTTGTCTCAAAGTACAGAAACATCACTTATTCAGTCAACAAATATGTTAAATTTCTAGACACTCCTGGGCTTCGTAGATTATTGGAGAATCCCGTGTGGATGGTGTGAGAGGCCCTAGGTGCCTCTGCATCACCTCCAGCCTCAGGGCTATTGGCTACGCCCTGCAGGTGCTCACCCAATTCTCAAGCAAAACACCTACCAGAGGTTGGCAAGGATCTTCTCTGCCATGTAATTAGTGAACACACATCTGGAAAAGGAAGAAAACTATTTCTGCATTCTGAAATATGAGCATCTTTCTGTTACTGATTCCTCACAACCACCTCTCAAAACAGGTCAATGACTCCCTTGGCACAGCTCAGCAGAAGGTGACACTAGAGGTGGTCAGGAGACGGGACAGGAGCTCCCGGAACAAGTGCTCAGTGGGGCTTCCGCCTGCAGGCCACCTGCAGAGTTCCCCGTGCCTCCCCAGTGGCAGGGGCCCGCCTCACCAGAAGGACACCTACTCTTCCTTCTGTCAGCCTTCACACAACAGGAAACAGTTTTACAACATGCTCTATGATTCCATGGTGAGTGTTAACAAAGAGCCATTCAGTCTCTTTAGGAGTGTGTGAGAAGGGTAGACTCAGACACACGAGGCGACTGTCATGCTGTTTTGTGAGATGTACGTGTGTACGTAAGGAAATGACTTGACGTAGGAAGTATCATTTAAATTTCTTAAATTTCCTCTGAAGCAGTCCTGAGTAACTGTCACATATACTGGGGTACTTCCCTCATCTCCCTTATAAGCTTGTTGTTTTCAGCACTGCCTACTCAAATTACTTTCAGCCATCAAGTTTGACATCCTCAGAATCATATTAAAAGAGGCAACCCACTCCAGGATTCTTGCCTGGAAAATCCAATGAACAGAGGAGGAGCCTGGTGGGCTAACTTTCATGGGGTTGCAAAGAGCAGCTAAGCATAGCGCAACCCGACAGAATCTAGCATAGATCTAAGTACATCCCTTCTTTGTGTCTCACTGTAACTACAGAATTCTACCACAATAGCCATAACAGAATGCTGCACAAACCATGAACATGCGCTTCCTGCTCTGGGCCTACATGCAGCACTGCTGCCCTCAGAGAGGAACTAAGAGCACATCTTCCACAGCACCTATCACCCAGCACTCAGCGCCTAGCGCCCAGCACCCAGCAGCACCGGCCTGGAACAGAACAGTTACTCGGCGAGTGTTTGTGGAATTGATGGATGGATACACTTTGCATTAGATGAGATTAGATATGCATTTAGAGGTGAATTTTTGTTATAGATAGCTCCTCTCCCTCAAATTTAGCAGACATCTCCATACCAAATGAATGAAAAACAAATTTCAACCAGTAACTTCAGATTTAGACAATTTAACACACGTAAAATATTCAGGACAGAGCCAGGCACATTTAACGCAACAAATTCTAGTTTTTCTGCTAACTTCTGCCTGCAAATATTTGAAGTTTTAAATCATTACTATTAGTTTCAGAAACTTCCAATTATAAATACAAAGAATTCAACACCTCTTTCTGGACCAACCCCCTCAATGCAAGCACCACCATCACTAACATTTCATAGAGCCCACAGCCAGACACCATCCCAGCCTGAGGGCATGGGGTTCCTGCCGGGGTGGGGGCCGGGCAAGATTCAGAGAGAACAACAGTAGGTGACTACAACAAAAACAATCTGGTTTCCAAATTCTAATAATAGCCTGTAGAAAAACACACATTTACACACATACCTAACCCTAGAACTTTTAAAGCTATTAGCAAGGTTAATAGTCCAACTAACAGCCTCTCTTCCACCCCCACTGCTACATCTAAAAATAAAATAGCGCATTACCCAGGCATATTTTGCTTACTTCAACGAGGAGCTCAGAAAACCCCCTCATGACTTACTGCAGTGGGATCAGTCCACTGTACACCATGAGTCAGCACTTCTCCACATTTCTGGAAATTCCTTACCAGAGACATGACCTACAACAGGATGCCAACTTTCCATTTCAATATGTAACAGGAAGTATTCATAGTTCACCTAAACTGAAGAACTGTTTTAATGTAACTGTTATGACACAGAAATAAGAGAATCTACTGAAAGGTATTGTTTAAAAAAAAAAGAAAGAAATTTTTTACTTTAACACACACAAATTGTGATATGGTAAGCCAGGACAATCAATGTGAACAAAGTACTTCAGTGCCTAGAAGACAGGAAAACACAAATTAAGTTTAAATTTAACTCAGTTACTGTCCAATTTTCTGTTGCACACACTACTACAGAGTTGAACGACTTTTGGGAAATCTGTGTTTATTATATTAAGGGTCTGCTATGTTTTGTTTTGAATACCTGGCTTGGCCAGTAACATAATATTCAGAAACAACAACGTTAATGCAAATATTTTCAGGAAAAAAAACTTCTGTAGCATATACCTTAATAGAATATACCTCTCCCCTAATTAACAGATTGAAGTTACTACATTAACACATTACAGAGACTTCATGTTTCAGAAGTCATGTTTCCGAAGACTGATTTTACACAGCCTGTTCATTAACCACAGCACCTGGGCCTCAGTGTGCCATTCCCCCACTTTACACTCAAAAAGGTGCTTCTGCAGATAAAATATCAACTACAAGAAGTTGTTTTTCCAGAATTCTTAAAGAGAGTTTCAAAACTTAAGTTCAATAAGAAGCCAAATAACTCAGCTATTACAGTCATTAATAAATGCATTTTAACATTCGTGCAGCATCAGAATGTTAGACATCTGGTTCTAATTTCAATTTTGGCTCAGAATAAAAGTGCCTCCCCCACAATAGTTTGATTATAAACTGTTCTCTTCCTCCTCTTTCTTTTTCTTCTTTGGAAGCTGTTATCCTTCATTCTTGCTGGAAGCCACCTGACCACTGCCAGGAAGAGGAATGCAGAACATTCCCAGGAGCGGCTGTGACGTCAGCCCCGCATTCCAACGCTCTGTGGTCAGGGCTGTCGGGAAAGCCAGCCTCCAGCAAACCCTCCAGTGAGATAACAGCGGAGGCCTGCACTAAATCTCATTAAGAACGCCTTCATGTGATGCTCTAAACGACAGTTAAGATGGCAGGGCACTGAGTGAACTTATAAAGTACATGTAACACTAATCTTCAAAATTTTTATGTTTCTTGGGAGAAAAAAATACAGAAAATGATTTAGCAACAATGATCAACAGACTGATCTTAGGCTTAGCCATTACTATGCAGATCAAGTAAGATGGACAAAAAAATAGGCTGGGTTTCAACCTGCAGAACTTCCTCAACTGAACAACCCCACAACCTGTCTCCAAATCCTCTTATAGGAGGAAGAGATGGAAGCCCTATTCAGAGACTTCTAAAGCAAGCAGTGGATGCATTTAGAAATCGGAGAAGGCAGTGGTACCCCACTCCAGTACTCTTGCCTGGAAAATTCCATGGATGGAAGAGCCTGGTAGGCTGCAGCCCATGGGGTCGCTGAGGGTCAGACACGATTGAGCGAGTTCACTTTCACTTTTCACTTTCATGCATTGGAGAAGGAAATGGCAACCCACTCCAGTGCTCTTGCCTGGAGAATCCCAGGGAAGGGGGAGCCTGGTGGGCTGCCGTCTATGGGGTCACACAGAGTCGGACACAACTGAAGCGACTTAGCAGCAGCAGCAGCAGCAGCAGCAGATGTATTTTCTCTGGAGAGAATTACTGCAGAGATAGAAACTGAAGGTGTGAATATTACAAAGAAAATATAAACATGCACATACTCTTTTTACATACAATTTTCATTTGTAACTTCCTAGGTTTCTGTCAAGTGTGTTTGTTAACTTACTTGCAAATATATTCTTAAATATATGCTGTAATTAGGGACAACCAGTATCTAACACAACTGTGAACTGTAGTTTCTGGATAGAGACATGTGTGCCACACTGTGTGAACCACTAGGTGTGTGTTGAAAAGAGACAGCACAAGGTAAGAACTCAAGGGATTCAGGTTCTAGTCCTAGTTCTGCCTCCAGAGAAGTAATTACCTTTCCTGAACCTGTTTCCTCATCTGTAAGAATCTAGTTCTATTTATACCACAAGGTTATCTGAAGAGGAAATAAGAAAACAGACATGAAAGTACTCACAGAAGTTCCTTGATTAGCTTCTGTCTGTTAGGTATTGTAATATATCACTACAAAATGCATTTCAGGGATGAAATTGGGGATTCATCACAGTTGCCAAAGTGTCTGTCTTTAATTAGAACTATCCTATAAAAGCCCTACATCAAAGCCCCAACTCAAACTTTCTGCCTGCTGCACAGCCCAGAACAGAAATCAGAATATCTGGATGCTAGCAACGTGACAGTAAAATACAGAAAGAAATAGGAAGACTGAGAGACAGCTGTCATGTGTCACGGTCACCCACCTCTTAACCTGACCCCTCAGGGAGCCACAGAGAAGGTCAGCGTGGCAGAGGCTGCCCTTGAAATAGGCTCCCGGATTCCCACGAGGTAAGGAAAAGTGGAGCCAAGTCCCCAGCGGCAGTCAGGCAGAGCACACATCAGGACCCAGAGGACCTAAGTTATTTAACACGCCCTGAGGTACAGGAATATTGGTGGAGGATGGCTACTGAGAGGCTTGTGGAAGAGCTGAGAAGCTCAAGAAACTCCCATATAACCTCTCAGGTAACTGACAGAGGCCCCGCCTGATCAAGCACCGTAAGTCCCAGCCTGAGTAGGCAGCAGCCCAGAGCCCCTGATTCAGAGAGCAGCTGGTCCTTCAGGAAAGAACCCTTCACTGATATCCCAATCCTGTCAGTTAATTCTTCCTTCTACTCCTTCCCAAAGTGTTATTTTTGGGGACAACTGTGTACTGAAGAAACAGAAAGCTAGCCCTTTCAGGACTTATGGGTCCCTGTCCCTGATGTAATGTTGATCCTCGAGGACTCAATACCCCTGTGCTCTACTGGTCAAGTTGAAGGTTCCATGAGTGACAAACACAAATGAAGTCTGTCTTATGATTATCTGCCCAGATCCTGAGTTTGTGGATGGAACATATACTCAGAAACAGGAAGAACTTTCACATCTGCACCTTGATTCATATAATGAGAACTGCTGTGATGCAATGAGCTGAAAAGAAATCCGAAGTTTCTCTACACTGCAAACTACAATGAAAGAGATACCGCATCTTGCGAAGGATCACCTCAGAGACTGAAAGAAGCACGCTGCGGATTCCTCTCTCCGCTCCTGTTTGGCATCAGGCCTCTTAGAAGACAGCTTTGAGGGTAACAGCAGTTACCACAGATTTTACCAGGCAGATCGAGCTGTGAGTTCTACTGGAGAGAATCAGCACACTGCCTGCCCTGCTTGGCAGCTACTGATCTCAGAGCTGAATGTGTATGTACAGGTGTGTTTCTCTGTCCCAAACAGCAGAGAAAACAGAAAGCTAGTTGCTTTCACCTGGCCGACAGCAGGCCACTTCCATCTTGCTGACATTACATGATGTAAACTCCAGTTCTCGCCATAGCTCAGCCTACAGGAACCTCATCATCTCACTGTTTCACAGGATGAGAGGGCATCATACAGATAGAATTTGTTAACAGAAAATAAAAGGTAGCCTAGGACACCCTGGCAATACAAGCATGTACCACTGGACAGAAGATAAATACTAGAAGAATTCAGAGTAAATTTTGTGCCCTGCACAAAATTTCCAAAGGTGCTATGATGTGGAAGCATGTTAAGGTATTTCCTCCAAAGAGAAAAAATGTTGCACTCTTCATCTGCTACCACCAAAAAACAGGCACAAATCTATTCCTTGATTCAGTATCTCTCATTCCACCCTCCTGTGTTCTCTATCTCCTGAGTGACCTAAAAGGCTCAGCATTCAGCGAGGTGAGAGAAAGCACTCCATGTGGGCCAGGATACAACAAGGATCTCTGACCTGGTCTCAGTGACCAATGGAAATGCCTACAGCTGATTGAGACACTTGGAGCCAAACCAGAAGAGCAGAAGGACCAAAGGTCTGGGGGCTAAGATATGCTTTAGTCAATAAATAACTGGTTTCCTTTCGACAGGAAATCCTGGCTTGCTGCTGGCTCCCAGTGGTGACAGGACACCTGACTATATTAGATAACCATGCAGCCTTGACAAGGGACATGAGATAGCCATGGACGTATCATGAACTGGCCACTGTCTGATTCAACTAGTATTAGGGATGGATACATCCAGGAATACCATGTCTGCAAGTGAAAGTGGTGTATGCAGCATACTAAGGGTGAAGACCATCTGAAACTAAGTTCCACAAACAGGAAGCTTGTACTCTTGTTTTACCTACTTCTGCCACACCAGCCATCCTTTCCTCAGCCCACACTTATGGCCTCATAGGAAAGTCTGCATGACAAGTAATCTGAAGAGAAAAAGTCAGGTCTGGTTTTCAGATGGGCTGACGTGACAGGGGGCAGTGGCTGGAAATAAGTGTGTTAGCCAACTCATTGGAAAAGACCCTGAGGCTGGGAAAGATTGAGGGCAGGAGAAGGAGACGACAAACGATGAGATGGTTAGATGGCATCATTGACACAACGGCATGAATTTGAGCAAACTCTGGAAGATAGTGAAGGACAGGGAAACCTGGCGTGCTGCAGTTCATGGGGTCAGAAAGACTCACACACAACTTAGCAACTGAACAAGAAGAATCATGAAACAGCCATCTAATAAGCACAAATCTATTCCTTGAAAGCTGGTTTGATTTCTACATGAAAGGTAGGAAAACAGTAAAAATCAAAACAAAGTGCGACGACAAAATATACTATCCTGCATGAGTACATTCTACTCAGAGTATGTTTCCGGAATACTTGGCAGGGTATGAGCAGAACAGCAAACCGCACCAGTATGCCTTTGCTGGACCACCAGTCCACCTTCCTCAACAGCTTTCCCTAACGTAGGGGCTTCAGGTAAAGACAACGCCAACCCAGCTGCCTCTATACGCAGGGCAGCATCATAGGAGAACAATACCACGGCTTCCCAGCAGTCTCCCAACAGTCTCCCACTCTCCATGGCAACTTCCTCAGGACCTGAAGAGCATCTATGAATCATCCACTTCCAGAACATGAAGTTGCTTCCCCACAGATCCAACTGCTACTGCTAAGTCACTTCAGTCGTGTCCGACTCTGTGCGACACCATAGACGGCAGCCCACCAGGCTCCCCCTTCCCTGGGATTCTCCAGGCAAGAACACTGGAGTGGGTTGCCATTTCCTTCTCCAATGCATGAAAGTGAAAAGTGAAAGTGAAGTCATGTCCAACCCTCAGCAACCCCATGGACTGCAGCCCTCCAGGCTCCTCCGTCCATGGGAGGAGGAGGAGTACTCTTTCCAGGTAAGAGTACTGGAGTGGGTTGCCATTAAAGTAACTTAAATAACTACATGTCCATGACACTGTTAGTAAAAATGGTGATAGACACAATGCAAGCAGATGTGAGAGTCAAGAATTTTGAATGTTATGACCCAGTCAGAGGCCGACCCAACTGCCTGAATCAAACAGCTACACTTAAACTGTATTAATTCTGTTCCCTCATCTATAGTATGGAAATGACAAATTCTACAGACATCCCACAAAAGAGAGCAGGTAACAAGTTAATTCTGTATTGGACTAGAGTCATAGTTATTAAATCAATTATTTCTAAAATCCTTAGGCTTCTAGATGCAGGTAAAATCAAACAGGCATTTCTGTTTTCTGTTACCAGAAAAAAGAAAAGGGTCTGAGGTCAACTTTGGAAAGGGAACAGAGTCAGAACTGTTTTTACATTACTGTCTTCTCTGAAGGAAAAAAGTATGCAAAATGATAAGCTGATCTGTTCATAGACATTGTAGAAGGTAAGAGCTGACCTTCAGCCCAATGAGAAAGTGGTTCAGCGTTCAGAACCACTGAGAGGGTGATGCTGTGACTGGGGTTAGAGAAATCCCTTACGTATTGGTGTTCCCACTATTCTAGTCTTTGGATTATTCTTTCAAGATTACATTCCTAAAACAGCTAAGGATGGCATTTTTAGTGAGCATAATTACTGAGTAAGCTATTAATTAACATATGTTCATTTTCAACGTTATTTTCAAACTTCCTCAAAATATCCATGAATGTTCCAAAAGGTTTTTTAAAAAAAAGCCTGATACTATTAAAAAAAAAAAAAAAAAAAACAACTCCATAATATGCTTAAGATTTGTGGTCAAACATATATCTACTTCCCAATCATCAACCAGACTAGTCTGATTTTTTTCCTCCTGGTCACTTTTCTCCAGCCATTAAAGGATGGTGATGGAGTCCCTACAGTGTCGCCATGCTGGGCTGAGTGAGAGTATGGCTCCTGTGAAAACTGCTGGAGACCCAAGGATCCTGCTTGCGCAGAAGTACTGTTCCTGTCTGCTTGGTGCTGACTGATCAGGAGAGCACTGCTGTTCAATGAACACTACCTGTCCTGTAAGCTTGTGGAAAGAGGGAAAACTTCCCAAGCATTTTCATGTTAGCTAGGCTAGGAAGATCTAATAACTCAGTGCTTTCACAGCTATAAATACTAGTACACATATTCCCACTACCATTTCAATTCCTCAAAAATGAGCTGGTTATCTAACCTCAAGATCTTCTGAGAAAACAGGGATCCATGGGCAGAGGAGTCTGGAGTCTGGTGGGCAACAGTCCATGGGGTCGCAAAGAGTCGGACGTGTCTGAACAGCTAACGCCTTCACTTCACTATGGTCACATGGTCTTGCAAAGCCAACTTCCACTTCTACCACCAATCACATGTGCCCTGCCCTCAAGAAGCTCACCATGGAGGGTCAGACAGAAGTGTGACTGAATTGTAATAGAGGCACGTGGAAGGCACTATGTGGCGTGTAAGACCGAGCAACCAAGCGTGTCTTGAGTTGGGAAGAAGAGGCAAGGAAAGCAGACAGAGAAGGGGCAGGAGAGGTGCAAGTTGGACGTGGACCTGGGGTCATGAAAAACCCTCCAGTAAGAAAGAACCATACCTACGAAGGCAGAGGGGTGGTATGTCTGTGTGTGGACTCTCAGTGACCACAATTAGCCACTGTCATTTTGAGAACAAGACCATGCAAAAGTCACCCACTATCTATTCTGGCTTTTGTCTTTGTTTCACAGATTATCATTATGTTAAAAATAATAACAGAAAAAACAACTTCAAAAAATTAGGAAAAACTTCATCATTCTGGCTAGAACGTGTGTGGATAAGGCATGTTATGCTTCCATGATCTGAACTCCCAGAAGGCAGAAAGCATGATTGTTTCCAAGACCTTTCAACTAAGAATAAATCTACACTGAATTATGAGATATTTCCTGGGTTCATGGATGTGCTTTAATCTGACAGGTCACGATGCGTCTGTTTATCTGACAGAACTCGTATGCTACATGGAGTGTTCCAAGAGGGAGACACACCAAGAGAGCCAGGCAGCAACACTGGCCGCACTTTCTCCACCCAGGAGCTCAGGGGCCGTGCCCTGTGCTCACTAACAGCCCACCTCTAGAAGACCACGGCCAGAAAGCAGACATATTTTTAAACAAGGAAACTTTTCTTTTTGCTTTTCCAATCTTTATTTTTATGATAAAGAGTACATGTGGGCCAACTGGGAGGCTGCATTAGACATGAAGCATTCCATTCATTCATTAATGTATAATATTTAACCAAAGGCTTAGTGCTGGAACCATAATGTTTCTAACAGGCCTTCACAGCACTTGTGCCCCTGCCAGGAGCTGCCTGTGTTGCTGGATCAAAATGACTGATGTGTAGCTTCTCTGAAAGAAATCAACCTTGCTCAAGACAGAAAAAGGGCAGTATCCTCTGACCTCAGTAAGTCTTCCTCTTTCAGAACAAATCCACAGGACACTTTATCCCTAGAACTTCACTTAGCTTACCCTAACTGTGTCACCTCAGTAAGCAGTGTTGAACTCAATGCTCTCTACTCTGTTACCTAGAATCTGTTACCTAAAATACTCACCAAGGTTACTTCCTAATTCTTCACAGAATTTTCAAAATCACTGTGTGAAGTTGAAGCCTCTGAACCACACAGTTATAATCATGTTTTATGTCAAAGAGAAAAACATGTAGAAACAGTCTGGTTCAAAATGGAGTATTTATTATCATTTATCTTCAGTCATCTTATGGAAAAGCACAGCAGATTATCCCTGCCATGCAAATCAGCAATTATGTATTTACTTTGTGATAACTTAATGAAATATAAACTTGTAACCTATGTATGTTTCTATATGTGTATTATATTGGTCAATTTTTAAATGTATCAAAAATTTAAATAAAGTAATGAAAGTTACCTGTGATATCCTCAGCCTGTTTGGAAGAATTTAATTAGAGACTAATGCTCACTCACTACAGACACAATGAAAAGATCCCTCCTCTGGGGAAGAAGTTAAAGATCTTTACAATGACAGTGACAATGTTAGGCACTCAGCTGTGTCTGACTCTTTGTGACCCCATGGACTGTAGCCCACGAGGTTCTTCTGTCCATGGAATTCTCCAGGCAAGAATATCGGAGTGGGTTGCCATTCCCTTCTCAAGGGGGTCTTCCCCACCCAGGGATCGAACCTAGGTCTCTGGCATTGCAGGTAGATTCTTTACTGTCTGAGCCAGCTGAATTCAAATCTAAGAATTTATTGATGAATGAAATTTTTAAAATGCCAGTAGGGGTGCTTCCCTGGTGGTCAAGTGGTTAGGAATCCGCCCTGAAATGCAGGGGATACCAGTTCAACCCCTGGGCCAGGAAGATCCCACAGGCTGCTGAGTAACTGAACCTGTGAGTCACAGGTGCTGAAGCCTATGTGCTCCTGAGCCACGCACAAGAGAAGCCACCACAGTGAGTCCGTGAACCACAAGCAGAGAGTAGCCTTCGCTCTCTGCAACTGGAGAAAGCCCACACAAAGCAATGAAGACTCAGCACAGTCAAAAATAAATAGATAAATAATTAAAAAAAAAAAACTGCCAATAAAATCAATATCCCTGAGGGACTTCGCTGGTAGTCAGTCCAGTTGTCAAGACTGTACACTCCCAGTGCAGGGTGCTCGTGTTTGATCCCTGGTCGGGGAACTAGATACCACATGCCACCACTAAAGACCCCATGTGACACAGTGAAGACTGAAGGTCCTGCCACAGCCAAAACCTGGAGCGGCCAGAACAGACAGTTAAAACTCAATAACCCTTAAGACAAGTCTGTGCACACTTTCCCTCTTCTTTTTGTGGTAAAAATTAATATCCTATGCAGAAGAAAACAAACATGGTATCCTCAAAAATAATTTCTGAGCCACTAGTGACCACTTATGCCCTGGAAGATCAAACCCCTATTTCATCTTACTTTTATGATTTTTACCCCTCCAACAAAATTAGCAAGTAAGCATTAAATTAGTGTGTATTATCCTACTGTTACATAATCACCATTACTAAAATTACATTTCTAAGAAAAAATAAAAACAGAAACAGCCAGATTTTATAAAAACATAGCCCTTAAGCAGAATTCTTGATGTGGACCTCCTCCCCCACCAAATTATCAAAACTCTGTTGCCAGAAGTACAAACAAGCCATGAGAGGCAGTTCAGAGCTTCTGTTACATAAAACCTATGTCGAATCATGGCTCCCTTCCCCTGGCATCACCATGTAATAAAGTGATAAAAATGTTCCTGATAACAAAGTCTTTTGAGACACACTCACAGTTGGTGACTGCACTCACCAGGGAGGATAGATGTGGACAACATCCTGTGGACGCCCCCTGAGACAGCGGGCAGTCTCCTTGGTGAAGAGAACCTTCAGGCTGGCCCCCGCGGCCCCACCCTGAGAAGGGCCGTCAGCCTGTAGCTCTGACAGCTGCCTGCACGTGGCGACGTGGACAGTGCACTCCTCATGCAGCTCTAGAATCTTCACAGTTAAGACACCAGATTTTATACCTGGAAGGAGATGAACAAAGGCAAACCCATCATTTCATAAAGCATGTTTTTACTCTAAAACTTGAACCCTTTCAAAAACAACAACAAAGGGAGCATGACCAGGCTCCCCCTGTCTCACACGCCCCTCCACTTCATTACCTGCTCTGATTGCCTACTTGCAAACGATGCAGTATGACTGACCAGCTGCAAATACTGTAACAATCATACAGATTAACAACTGTGGATTTCTGTGGAATAATGGGAGTTAGGGCTCGAGACTGAAGTGGATGGAATTTGATCTGGATTCGGTCACTGGCTCTCTTATTGAGTTGGCCCAGCTACACAGCATTTCAACACCTCATTTTTCTCATATGTAACATGGGGATCATGCCGCCTGCTTTGATTAATATTTTTAAGAATTAAGTAAGATAAATAAAGTTGACAGTGTGCATAGCCTGTAACCATATAGCAGAAATCCCAGATATGCACCCAAGGACTCTGTCACATGCTCCCAGAGATCGAGACAAGGCCGCACAACTCAGTGTTGTTTGTAAGAGCCGGAAACCAACCCAGTTATCAATCGGTGGCCAGTGGGTGAGCTGAGGGGGTGGACAGAGGAGACTCCACAGCAGCTACGTGAGTGGACCTGATCTGTGTCTATCAGCTCGGAGAGACCTCAGTAAATAAAAGGGCTAAACAAGCTGTGGGCAGCCTAACACCCTAATGTTATTTCTCTCAAACACAAAGACCAATAAAATATCATTAAAGACACAAATGTCAGACAGTTACAGAAATATGGACTAGTAAAACACACAGAAAACTTGTGATGACTGCTGCATCAGGCGAGAAAGGAGTTTGCCTCAGGAAGGGAAGCCAGGAGACTTCAAACTTATCTGCTGTACTGTTATAAAAATACGTGAAGCGGAAGAGACAAAAGATTAATGTGCTGTTAATCCTAGTTAGTGACTACTTATTACTTTTATTACTCTCTGCTTTTTAATTAAAAAGTAAATGCATTAAATGAGATGAAACCTAAGTGTCTGGCATGTGTCTTATTAATAACAGATACTAATACAAGTTTCATTGCCACTTTAGCTAACTGGTTAACGAAAGGCTTTAACAGGGCCAAGGCTGTGGATATACAGTTTAATTTTGTTCCCAATTCTAAAAACAAACAAACAAAAAACCCCTTTCACTTTTCTCCTTCATTTTCCCCTCTGCCCCAAACTGTTCCATACTCTCCTCTGAGTGCCAACAGCAAGCGTTCACGTATGAAGTAAGGTCACAGCACCTCCCCAGAGCACAACAGGGAACAAGGATTTCTAAGGTATGTGTCTACCCTGAGGAGGGGCAGGGGTGGGGTACGCGAACAAGCACAATGGTAGGCTGCACTGGTCCCTGCAGGGAGTAAAAACACACCATAAAAAACAGCATTGCCCAGGAAGGGACTCGGCTCTGCCACTACAGGAGTCTCCAAGTAAAAGGCAGTCCACCCTCAGCAAGCAGACAGGAAGAGAAGTCAGCATATGTGGGGTCGTTGTGGGGCACACATTTTCTGCCTGCGCTGGGCAGCAGAGCCAGTAGGAGGAGTCAAGTTCATTGGCAGCAAAGAGAAAAGCCCTAGGGTTAGGGCTAGCCACAGGAACATTTCTGGACATATTTCAGGAATTATTATTAACCTGTACGCGCCCTCAGGGCTCACCCCCAACACTATCCTCTGCCACTGGCAGCGGCTGCTGCCCAGGGCTCTGAAGCCTGTGCTCTCCAGTACCCACTGCCCCGCTGGAGTTCAAGGGCCAGCGCCTGCCCAGGCAGCACCGTTCTCCCTCCGGTTACCAGTCACTGTTATGTGCAGCTGATCACAAAGTGACTTAGGTTTTCAATGGTCTGCCTCCAACTCTACAGTCCCTGACAGATTTTATGGAAGGCCAGACACTACAGAGACACGTAAATAGTATTACAGTAGAAATACCTGTAATTCTGAGTCACACTGCTACTGACTGCAGCGTCTTTGAAGATTTTTATGAGAACTCCTGACAATACCTAATAAATATGAACCCTGATCTGACCATTACCACTGGACACTTCCTGACTAACAGGTCTTGGCTGCAAGTGGGGCTGGGGGGGAGGGGCTGTTAAGCTCCTCCCACAGGCCAGCGGGGAAGCTGAGGTCGGCTTTCCTTGAAGAAAGGAAGCAGGGTAACCTCCCCTTCCTCGGCCGGGAGACAAAGCCTGGACAATCCAAGACCAATTATGCCTTCAATGCAAGTTTCAATCCGAGCTCGGCAGATACTGGTTTTACAAATGACCAATTTTGCAATTACATGGAGGGAACACAAAAAGGCTATTCTGTGACAGTGGGACAACAGTTTTTCATAAACCCTGTTGAGACTCGGTCGAAGCTTCTATCTATGTTGTCAAGGAAGTGTTTCCTGAATCCCAGCCACAGGCAGTGTTCCTTCCCTTAGAAACCCTCAATTGCCTTATCTACACTTATCTTTCTCATGAGAACCCTCCTTTTAAAATGGAGACGGTATCAGCTATTGTCTAGAACACTGCAAACACTGAGAGAGACACAGAAAGCCTACAGTGCAGGGCTCGGTTGTTACCTGCGCAATAAAGGCGGCCACTGTCATCACAGTGCTGTCACAACACTAACTTTCCAAGGCCTTTCTAAATCTATTGATGTTCTCGTGCCTGAGCCACAATAACTCTATGAAATAGGTAAGGAATATACTAATCTCCCGTTTTGACCAGTAAGAAAACGGAACAAGGCAGCTGCTCACATGACTTCTTCAGGGCAGAGAGGATCACTGGCAGGACTCAGGGCTTAGGGTTAGGTCAGAAAACAGTGTTCTCACAAGTCCTGGAAGCACTGTCTTGAGGGTAAATGCCAGTGAAAGACAGGAAACTGCGGATGCTTTTACCCCTGTTTTATTATACTAAAACACGGGACTTGTTTAAAACATTTTTTTTTTTTTAGGTACACCAGGTTGAGAAATGGACTCCAGTGAGGCTTCTCACTGGCAGGACACAGTCAGGATTTCAACACTGGTAAGGAAGAGTGTAATCTGACAGAAACCAAACTCTGAGGCAGAAGAGCTTGAAGACCACACACAGAGAGCACACACAGCAACACAGCACCAGAGTGGGGCAGGCTTGAGAAAGACCACTCACAGAGGAAATACACCACCAGGGCTGAGCAGACGGAACACTCTGCACTACAAGGGAAAATAGGTACCTTACAGGTAAACATCTGCTGAATGAATGCATCAATAAGAGACTTATATTTATCACCTAACGGCTCTAAAAAAAAGTCTTTGCTTTTAAATAAAAACAATTGAGCAAATAATATAAGAACACAACGTATTTTTGATACTTGAATTGATTTATCTGAAATATACAGATGACTAGAGTCCATTTATAATACATGTTAATTCCAATCTTTCTCAGTGGGTTACATTGATGAATTAATATATATATATTGTGAGGACAACTTTCATGAATACCTACATAAAAATACTATGCAAAAAACTAACAAAAATTATAAAAGAAAGTACCAAGCGAGGCAAATTGCTATGTGGGGAGAAATATTGAAATCATCCTCCTATTGAGACAGAAACATCTGTAATTTTTTATTATGAAATACCTTTCATAATGGTTGCATTAACTTTAACTTGATCCATTAACTTATCTAAATGTTGACCACAGAGTAATTTGGGATTTTCCCTATATTATTACTCTTTGTTTTCACAGATATTCCAACAGGCTTGGACTGCAAGGAGATCCAACCAGTCCATTCTGAAGGAGATCAACCCTGGGATTTCTTTGGAAGGAATGATGCTAAAGCTGAAACTCCAGTACTTTGGCCACCTCATTGAATCACTGGAAAAGACTCTGATGCTGGGAGGGATTGGGGGCAGGAAGAGAAGGGGACGACGGAGGATGAGATGGCTGGATGGCATTACGGACTCGATGGACATGAATCTGAGTGAACTCCGGGAGTTGGCGATGGACAGGGAGGCCTGGCGTGCTGCGATTCATGGGGTCGCAAAGAGTCGGACACGACTGAGCGACTGAACTGAACCTATAAAGAGTCTGGCTTTAAAATACATGTCCTACTATCCTCTGAAACTGGTACCTTTTCTCTTCTTCAGGCCAAATCATCAGTAGGTGCCCATCATTACTTTTTCCCTCAGTCCTCACACCTCATGTACACACATAAACACACATGCACACATGAAAACACACATGTGCACACACAGGCTGGGGTGGGAGGGCAAGACAGTAGAGCAAATTGGGGGGCTTTAAAGTTCACTTGCTTCCTGTGCAGACAGAGGAGCAGGTGTGTGTGAGATGGGCAAGGGACAGGGGACAATAGTGATATCAAGATACCAGTGTTAGGCTTAGTAAGACTGAGATGCCTCTTAGTTATTACAACAGCCTGGCCCTAACTGACCTCCTCAGTCTGGTACCTGACTGCTCGGCCCTATCCCAAGGCCCTCCAGAGCTGACTCTTTCCGCGTAAATTCGATGACAGCCATTCCTGTTCTTGAACCCTTCAGGGCCTGACCACTGAGTAACCCAAACAACGGTCCACTGTTTAGAAACGCTTTTGTAACCAGTTACTTCTCCCTGCTCTGCCCTCAAGTTCCACAGCTCTCAAGAAGCTTTAAATTATTGCTATACTCACAATTTAAGAAAGCACTTCATCACCATCTCCCAGGTGAATGCTCTGACCACAGTTGTTTCCCATTCAGCAGTTTATCTCCGTTATGTCATCACTGTAGCTCTTACTTACCAAGATTTTAACACATAAAATAAATAATTTTATCTACTAAATCATTAACTTTGCACTGCACTTGAATAAATACCAATGAAGTATGTATGAGCTGAATGAATTCCAACAACATAAATCGGTGTAAAGAAATTTGGGACCTCTCTTCTGTTCTTGAATTCACTGCCGACCAAGATGGTTGTGACCTCCCTCCCCTCAACTGGAAGTGATGTGTACCCAAGGGACGCAAAGTAAACTGCAATAAACACTACAGTCCAAAATCAAAACCAAGTGGTATTTGATCTATTCACTCTATTGTACCATTGCTTATTTTCATTAATATATACTGAAAGTTGAATTGTATTTATTTGTACACAACTGTACTATCTTTTCTTTTGAGATGTTACAACTATGCCTGATTCTACCAATGATCTCAAACACCCAGGAAGAGTACAGGCCTGTGAGTGTTCAGTTACTATGTCTTTAACTGCACTGTCATTGTTGTGCTTCAGTCATTAAGCCGTGTCTGACTCTTTGCAATCCCACCGGCTGCAGCACACCAGGCTCCTCTGTCTTTCACTATCTCCCAGAGCTTGTTCAATTTCATGTCCATTGAGTCAGTGATGCCATCTAGCCATCTCATCCACTGCTGCCCCCTTCTCCTTTGCCTTCAATCTTTCCCAGCATCAGGGTCTTTTCCAATGAGTTGGTTCTTACCATTAGGTGGAAAGGAATGGAGCTTCAGCTTTAGCATCAGTCTTTCCAATGAATATTCAGTGTTGATTCCCTTTAGGATTGACTGGTTTGATCTCCTTGCAGTTCAAGGGTCTCTCAAGATCCATCTTCAGCACAACAACTGGAAAGCATTCTTTATGGTCAGCCTTCTTTATGGTCCAACTCACATCCATACGTGACTACTGGAAAAATGATAGCTTTGACTAGATGGACCTTTGTCAGCAAAGTAATGTCTCTGCTTTTTAATATGCTGTCTAGATTGGTCATAGTTTTTCTTCCAAAGAGCAAGCGTCTTTTAATTTCGTGGCTACACTCACCGTCCTGAAGATTTTGGGCTCCTCAAGATACTGGAGCCCAAGAAAATAAAATTTGTCACTGCTTCCACTTTTTCCTCTTCTATTTGCCATGAAGTATTGGAACCAGATGCCAGGATCCTAACTTTTCTTAACGTTGAGTTTCAAGCCAGCTTTTTCGCTTTCCTCTTTAGCCCTCATCAAGAGGCTCTTTAGTTCCTCTTTACCTTCTGCCATTAGAGTGGTATCATCTGCATACCTGAGGCTATTGATATTTCTCCAGCCAATCTCGATTTCAACTTGTGATTCATCCAGCCCCACATTTTTCATGATGTGCTCTGCATTTAAGTTAAGAGACGTTACTCTACAGGGTGACAATATACAACCCTGTCATACCCCTTTCCCAATTTTGAACCAGTCTCTTGTTCCATATCCAGTTCTAACTGTTGCTTCTTTACCTGCATACAGGTTTCTCAGGAGGCAGGTCAGGTGGTCTGGTATGCCCAAGTACATTATTATATTGTTACTAATGCTTGATACCTCAAATTTTAGTTTCTGAGTAAATGTGGTAAGCTGCCATCAAATTCATTTCACAGATAATTTCACAATAAAATTCATAAAGCTCTATCTAGGAGCTCTAGATAACAATACCTTTTAAAAACTAAATTCTGAGGAAATTTATATCTTAATCCTGTAAAAGCACAATTATTCTTTGTAAAACTTATGCTCCCCCATAAAATTTTAAGTCATCTGGCAATGATGAACAGACACATTTCTTAACCACAACTGCTTACTGAACTGTAAACAATTATGCTTTCACTTCTTGATTCTACATTTTTTTTTTGTTTTGGCCTTTTCACCCAGTTTAAAATATTCTCTTCCAAAAGCCACAATAATTCTAAGCATGAAACAGAAATCCGAAACCCAAGTCTTAAAAAGAAAAAAAAAAACACCAGACAGGACAACATGGCCTGAGAGACTGTGATGCTCATCACAGTCCCCAGCAATGCAAACAATGGAGAGAGCACGTCAGCCCCTGGGATCACAGAGACACAGGGCGGCCACCAGCTGTGTCAGAGGACCTGTTCTCTGGGGTAGCCTGCACTGTTCTGGAGAGGGTAAATGGGCAATGGAAGGTCTCATTTTTTAAGAAATTCAAGTAAGGAAAAAGCATACAGAAGTTCCAGGAAAGCAACAGATCCCTCAGCAAAGTTCATACAAAACCAGAGAAAAGGGAGTACTCCGGAGTGCATGCCTGTGTCCCCCTAAATCCACATGTGGAAGCCCTAACCCCACGCTGTGGCTATATTTGGAGACAGACCTCCAAGACAGTAATTAAGGTTGAAAGAGGTCATGGTGGGGAGGGGCTGATGTGACAGCATTAGTGAGGGTCCTTGGGAGAACAGCGGAGAAGGCAATGGCACCTCACTCCAGTACTCTTGCCTGGAAAAATCCCATGGACAGAGGAGCCTGGTGGGCTGCAGTCCATGGGGTCGCTAACAGTTGGACACGACTGAGCGACTTCACTTTCACTTTTCACTTTCATGCATTGGAGAAGAAAATGGCAATCTATTCCAGTGTTCTTGCCTGGAGAATCCCAGGGACGGGGGCCTGGTGGGCTGCCGTCTATGGGGTCACACAGAGTTGGACATGACTGAAGCGACTTAGCAGCAGCAGCAGCAGTTGGGAGAACAGAGCCACAGTTTCCTGTATCTCTTTGCCGAGCAGAGATGAAAGGCCATGCGAGCACATGCCCAGATGGCTGCCGTCTCCAAGCCACGAAGACAGCTTTCACTAGAAACTGACCATGGTGGTACCTCAATGCTGAACTTTCAGCCTCTAGAACAGTGAGAAAATAAATGTCTGCTGTTTAAGTCCTGCAGTCTGAGGCATTTTGTACAGCAGCCAAAGCCGAGTAAGACAGATTTCAGTACCATGAAGGGGGCTGCTGCCATAGTAAATATCTGAAAATGTGGATGCAGCTTTGTAACTGGACAGTGGGAAGAGACTGGAGAAGTATGATGTACATATTAGGAATACAGATGTTAAAGGTGATTTTGGTGAGGTATCAAGCAGATGTGAGGAACAAGTCATGGACAGTGGAGGACAGGGGACTGCTATGAATCAAATGTTTCTGTCCCCACAAAATCTTTATATTGAGGTCTCTAACGTGATGGTGCTTGGAGGTGCAGCTTTGGGAGATGATTATACCAAGACAGAGCCCTCAAGAATGGGATCAGCACCCTTGTAAGAAGAAACACAGTGAGGCTCTCCCTCCTCGCCTGTGAGCACACAGCAGAAGGCAGAAAGAAGCAAAACTTGAAGATCTGTAAAATTCTCAGCCTGTCCATATTGCAAAACAATGAAAAAGCATAGTGGGACGAGGATACCAAAGATGTAGCTAAACGATCACTCAGTAAAGAGAGTTTGTGAGCACAGACACTACCAGTCTGAATCAGAGGAGACAAAGACCATGGGAAATGAAGGAAGGCTGCGAGCCTAGTTCGTAGGGCAGAAAAGCTAGCCTGCAAATATGTGTCACCCTTCAAAAAAGGGAATGATGACCCTAAAGGCCACCCAGAGATCCCAAGGGCTGCCACTCTCACCACAAGGCCGGGGCAGGGCTGATATGCCTTCCTGTGCTTCCAAGGGCAGGGCTGCGTCTTGGGTTTGTGGGGAGAAGATGCCCTTCTCCGTCCCAGAGGTGGTGTCTCTGCAGAGAGCCCTCAGTGAGAGGTCCAACAGAGCCGTGGGGTGACACCGTCCTCCAGGGGGCCTGGATGGCAGAACACTGAACCAAAGAGGATTTTCCTTGACCTTTAAAATTAATAGAATGTCCCTTGGTAGTTTCTGGGCTTGCTTGGGACTTATCACTGCATTCTTCCTTCCTGTTTCTTCCTGTGGAAAGGCAATGTCTGTCCTACACCTGACCGCACTGTATCCAGAAGCACATGACTATGGTTTCACAGCTATTGAGGAATTCTGTCTCAGGCTGGAATCGAACCTCAAGTCTCACTTACATCTGATTCAGACATCTAGACAAAACTCTGGACTATAGAGCCGATGCTGGAAAGGCTTAAGGGTTTGGGGGCTGTTGGGATAGAATGAATGCATTTTGAATGTGAGAAGGACATGAACTATTGAAGGCTAGGGCAAAATATTTGAGACTGGATGCTTCGGTCCCTCAAAATTCATACACTGAAGCTCCCTAGCCTCCCAATGTGGATATAGTTAGAGACAGGGCCTCTAAGGAAGGGTCTAAACTTAAATGAGGTCATAAGGATTGGGGCACTGATTTTAAAGGATTACTGTCCTTTGTTGTTGTTCGATTTCTAAGTCGTGTCTGACTCTTTGTGACCCCATGGACAGCAGCACACCAGCTTCCCTGTCCTTCACTATCTTCCGAAGCCTGCTCAAAGTCATGCCTTTTGAGTCGGTGATGCCACCCAAACCATCTTACCCTGTCATCCCTTATCCTTTTGCCTTCAACCGTTCCCAGCATCAGGGCCTTTTCCAATGAGTTGGCTCTTCACATGAGATGGCCAAAGTGCCCTTAAAATAAGAAGAGAAACTAAAGAACCAGATCTCTCTCTCTCTGCATAAGCACACAGCCAGATGGCAGCTGCCTAAAAGCCAGGAAGAGAGCCTCGCTAGAACTAGATCTTGCCAGCACCCTGATTTCAGAATTTTGGCCTAAAGAGCTCTGAGCAACAACATCTGCTATCCAAGTCATCCAGTCTGTGGTACTAAGTTATGGTTGCCTAAGCTGACACAGGGTCTAGTACGGGTTAGATTTCCAAAGGTGAGCTGTGTATGGGACCACCTGATGTGCAAACTGACCCTTCCATGCTGAGTACACACAAAACAAGGTCTTCTTTATTGAAAAACTTCCTTGTTTAAAAACTTTCCTTCATAGCATTGTAGGTAATATTTTTGGCTCAGAAAACAGTATTAAAATGGTGTTCAAAAATCATATTGCCCACCTCCTAGAATAATGGAAATAAAAACAAAAATAAACAAATGGGACCTAATGAAACTTAAAAGCTTCTGCACAGCAAAGGAAACTATGAACAAGATGAAAAAACAAGACAACTCTCAGAATGGGAGAAAATAATTGCAAATGAAACAACTGACAAAAGATTAATCTCTAAAATATATAAGCAGCTCATACAGCTCAATATCAGAAAAACAAACAGCCCAATCAAAAAATAGGCAGAAGACCTAACTAGACATTTCTCCAAAAAAAGACATACAAATGGCCAATAAATTCATGAAAAGATGCTCAAAAGATACTTAATATTATTCATTATTAGAGAAATGAAAATCAAAACTGCAAAGAGGTATCACCTCATAGCAGCCAGAATGGCCATCATCAAAACATCCACAAGCAATAAATGCCAGAGAGGGTGTGGAAAAAAGGGAACCCTCTTTCACTGTTGGTGGAAATGTAAATTTATACAGACACTATGGATAGCAGTATGGAGATTCCTTAAAAAAAAAAAAAAAACTAGGAATAAAACTACCATATGACCCAGCAATCCCACTACTGGACATATATCCTGAGAAAACCACAGTTCAAAAAGACATATGTATCCCAGTGTTTATTGCAGCACTAGTTACAATAGCCAGGACACGGAAGCAACCTAGATGTCCACTGACAGGTGAATGGATAAAGAAGATATGGTACATATATACTATGGAATATTACTCAGTCATAAAAAAAAAGTATGAATTTGAGTCAGTTGTAGTGAGGGGGATGAAGCTAGAGCCTGTTATATGGAGTGAAGTCATAAAGAGAAAAACAAATATTGCTTATATGTATACATGCATTAGCATATATATGGAATCTAGAAAAACAGTACTGATGAACCTATTTGCAGGGAAGGAATGGAGATGCGGATGTATAGAACAGACTTGTGGATACAGTGGGGGAGGGAGAGGGCGGGATGGATTGAGGGGCAGCACTGACATATACACACTGCCCTGTGAAAAGCAGACAGCCGGTGAGAGGCTGCTGCATGACGCAGGGAGCTCAGCCAGGCGCTCCGCAACGACCTAGAGGGCCAGATGAGCGAAGGGGAGGCAGGCGCAAGAAGGAAGGGATAGATGTATAATCATGACTGATTTGCACTATCATACAGCAGAAACCATCCCAACATTGTAAAGCAACTTCCTCAAGATAAAAAAATTTTAAAAATCACACAGAAAACAACTTTTAAAAGGTCATAGGGCTGTTAAATATCTCTATTTTTTTTTATATATTTAACATCAGCTATAAAGCAATCAAATGTCTTGAGAAAAATTTTAGGAACCCAACTACAAAACAGCAAATTACTACTTCTGGATAGTTATTAACTAGCAGAGTCCTCTAGAAATCAGGGCTCGCATCCACCTTCTCTAAGCCAGCCTGAGGGAGGCTAGAGTGCGTGTGCATCTGTGCAAAGTGCACACTCACTGTCAGTCCAACATGCTGAAAACCCTGCAGCAAAAAGAACTAAAGACACATGTACTGACATGTGGACAGATCCAGGGTGTCCCTAAGGACCTGTTACTCTTGATACTTACTCCAATAGCAACCCTAATCCCCTCCGACTCTCTGAGAACTATTCGTAAAGGATATTCTAGTGAAAAACTTCTAATCCATCAGTTAAGCCACTTTAAATTGGGTCAAAATAGGCAAGCTTCCCAGATGGTGTAGTGGTAAAGAATCCGCCTGGTAATGCAGGAGATACAAGAGATGTGGGTTCGATCCCTGGGTCAGGAAGATCCCCTAGAGGAGGAAATGGCAACCCACTACAGTATTCCTGCCTGGCAAAGTCCATAAACAAGAGCCTAGCAGGCAACAGGTCATAGGGTCACAAAAGAGTTGGATATGTATTAGCACACACACAGGCAGTATCAATAATTAGACAGAGCAGTGTATGTTCCAGCAGGAATTACAGTAAATTCACAACTACTAAAGCAGAGCAGGTTATTTCAGGGGTGGGTGCCATCCCCTTTCCAAGGACATTGTAATAGACCCTAAGAGGGAGGAGAGGGAAAAGGAGAGCAATCAGCTGAAGGATTAAAACGAGATGACATCAAAAAGTTTATCGTCTCTCCAAGGACATGCATGGAGAGACCCGGGAGTACAATAACCAGAGAGACTGAGGGGGAGCACTCGGAGGATGACTTCATGCCGGAACAGTGAACAACGGCAACACAGGATCTCAAAGAGAAATCACCAAAGGTTTAGCTAAGACAAACTTTCTCAGGAAAGAAAGAGGCACAGATCAAGTGACCTGCAGGGGCCTTCAGCTCCAGCACAGCTAGGACCATTTCTGCACACCGGTGTCATGGAAAAATTTTAAATGGACCACTGACAGCATTTATTTACTTCATAAACACCTGCTGAGTCCCCGGGCACAGCTCAAGGTTGGGGTCAGCCCAGCACATCCTTGTGGCACTTTGCAGAGCTAGGATTTACCTTTACTTGGAATACCTACTAAACAACAGGATGCCAGCAGTGTAACTACCAACAGAGAAAAGTGTACTGGGCCTGGTGGTCAAGTGGCTGTCATGAAAGACATGGCAGGTGGAGGGCAGCTGTGACAGGTGTAGGGTGGTACATGTGTGAGAAATAACCAGTTGGGTGGGCCAAGACCCAAACCAAGAAAGCTCATACCACAGGCTCCGATGGTGATGGACACCTACGCCAATACAAGAGGCAGTCAATGGACATTTTTTAAAGCAGACAAGTGACAGCAGATTTGCCTCTTAGCATAATGACCCCAACAGGCTGAAAATGAGGACAGGCAGGGGCAGGGAGACCAGGCAGGGGCTGACGCAGTAATCCAGGCACAAGGGGACAGGGG
Organism: Oryx dammah; assembly: GCF_014754425.2. Taxonomy (NCBI): domain Eukaryota; kingdom Metazoa; phylum Chordata; class Mammalia; order Artiodactyla; family Bovidae; genus Oryx; species Oryx dammah. Next base: position 31,405,272 of record NW_024070203.1, read on the forward strand.
CCTGAGCTCGTGGCAGATGGGATTGCTGAAGAGGTCTGACCTGAGAGAGAGCTGTGAGGTAGAATCACCAGCACTGAGGGACTTAATGGGTTGAAAACATGTGCAAGAGACCATGGGGAAAAAAAAGAAAGCCCATGGAAGACACTCGGTGTGTGGGCTGGGGTAGCAGGTGGCAGGCACAGTGGTCCGCTGGGTCTGCAGGCACCGAGGTGCCGGTGGTGCTGGCGCTGGGCCAGGACAGTTTCCAGACTGCCCAGCAGTCCTGAGAGTGGGGGGGGTTGGCATGGAGATCCTAGACTATCCAGGAAGGGGACACAGAACAGAAGAGGTCAAGGCAGAAGCCTGACAAACACCTGCTGAAGCTGCACACAGAGGAGGACTCACACAGGAGGAAAGTGTACACAGGAGGAGGCAGACCAGGAGGCAGCGTGTCCTTGATGGCAGGGCGACCGGCTGTGTGAAGGCTGCATGAACACAGCTCCGAGGAATGACCACTTCCGCATACTGGTGGAGATGGAGCAGCGTCACAGGGGATGGAAGCGGGTGTGCTCAAGTTACTATCCTCGTAAATCGCTGTCACAGTAAAAAGGCAGTTTCCAATTTGTTTTCCAAACTTTATAAGGCATTTTACTAATTCAAGAACTTACTTATTCTGCATGCGGGCTGCAAAGTTTCCTAGCTTAGGAGCATTGTGTGATAAGCAGCCGCCCACTCTAAAACCACCTTCCTGCAGCAGCACTTATGGGGCACAGCTGGGGAGCAGGCCGCCAAGTCGGCCGGCTCACTCCCCTTCCTCACCATCTTCCGGGGAGACAAAGGCAGTCAAGCCTCGACTCCCACTTTCAAGTAGGCTCCTTCAGGCACCAAGGTCCCAAGTGGAAATTACAACCTCTCTGAAAGTAAAAATGAGCTGGTAGAGTTTGGAAAGACAGACTGGTGAAAAGGTTATGATGACACACTCAAGATTTCACATCAGGACAAAGGCCGACACGATACTGAACTAGGCTGGAGGGTAACGCTTTTCTAAAGGTCAAAACTAGCATTTTGAACATACAGATAGTTTTTGTCATTAAAGAGGTCCCAATTTAACTCTATGAGTGAATTTTTATTCATTGAGCCACATGTGGAATTCAACAGCAGATATGTGTTATACACTATATAATTCATTTAGAATGGGCTAACTTTGCAGTCTTATTTTTGGATAATTTACAGAAGAAAACAGAAATAAAGATTCTTTTAAACCTCAGATCTATGAGAAAAGAATCTGTAGAATCACTGTTTTTCTTTTCATATAAAAAGAAACGGAGAAAGCACAGATTAAATAAACTTGCGGGGAATCTGAAAGCATCATTTAATTCTGCTGTGCCACCAAATCTCATTACATAGGTTTTTAGGCAGAAAAACTCACAAGAGATGAAAAATAGATGTGGCAGAAACAGCTAAAGGGTGACACACATTAGCTGGAGAGTTGAATTTGGTGTCAGTATCCCTTCCTGTCTCTCAGGTCCCATCAATATTTTAACATAATTATGAAATAACTTGATCATATGAACTCTTTTCTACTAACTTACAATGATCACTAGAAATTACAGTCATTTGGGACATGAAGTCACAGTTCTAACAGTGGGTAAACTGGTATCATAGTTTGTTTCCTGACTTAAATAACTCAAAGAGTATTAATGTGAGTTCCTCTTGCCCATGACTACAAAGAGCAATATTAAATACCACTGCCGTCCCTAAATGTGGGTTTGGATATAAAAAGCGGAAAAAATAAAGCTTAGACACTAATCGGCTTTCTGGTTTTATTGGTCAGAGGGAAGCTAGAAATACTCCAGAGGCAGCTCCCTTGACCCCAGAGGAAAGCGGAAGTTAAGAAAAAGAACTGCAGCTAGACCTCCTCAGCACCCTGGAGCTGACCCACACTGAGCAGGTCACAGGCAGGGTCCCTTCACTTGAAGCAAAGGGTAAATAAGTAAGATAGACCAAGGAGTTGAAGAAAACATTTTAAATGAGATTAAGACTTGGACCTAGGAAACTGCAACCTGTTTCAGACCATGTCATTCTCATTCCATAAATCTGAACAAACATGTATTGTTTTTAAACTTGTCATATTATGTCAAAAACCCCATTCCTCACAAAAACTAAAAATTTAACAGGCACAATACTGCCAAAAATCAGACAAATTAAATAAACAGCCAACCACACGCCTCTCTTTCCTAGCTTTAAACTCTCAATACTAGAATACTTAGACCAAGTCATATGTATTTTCTATCAAGTATTTTTTTCAAGTAATTGAAGGATCTTAGTTTACCAACTAACTAGGTTTGGCAGAAAAAATCAACCATTTACTAACACCAAGACACTTTTTATTTATGAGAAAATACTGCAATGAAGAAATTAAGAAGGACATGGCAACCTACTCCAGTATTCTTGCCTGGAGACTCCTCAAGGACAGAGGAGCCTGGCAGGCTGCAGTCTGTGAGGTCGCAAAGAGTCGGACACTACTGAATGACTAAGCACAGCACAACACAAGGAGACAACACATATCTACAAAATCCCTGGTTCTTTGGGCTCACATCACTGTCACTGTATAAAAAATGCTGGCCCTGTCATTCCTTCTTCCTCTCTTGACCACTCAAGTAGGGAGTCTTGAACATGACCCTGTTTCAGGGGCCTCCCAAGTCTTAAACGGGTCCCTGGGAAGCACTGAGAAAGAGGCAGGAGCCAGATTTCTGGCTTCTCACTCCAGCAGGGCTGAGGGAACCCCACTCCACAGGAGACACTACTCTGGATGCTTCCGGTGCCTCAGGGGCACAGCAAAGGGCGAGGAGGGCTCCAGGAGCAGTGCCCAGGGACCTGCTGTGCCCCTGGAGATGAAACTTCTGAGTGCTCACAGCTAATGATGCTCAAAGACTTGGAACATCCTGTTACTCCGCATTGTAACAACTGCCTCACTGAGAAAATCAACCTCAGTTTTAAAAATATTTTTTAATTGGAGGATAGTTGCTTTACAATGTTGTGATGGTTTCTGCCATACAGAAACGCAAATAAGCCATAATTATATATATATATATATATATATATATATAATTCTCCCCTCCCTCTTGAGCCTCTCCCCTTCTCCCCCTATCCCACCCCTCCAGGTCGTCACAGAGCACCAGGCTGGGCTTCCTGTGTTATTCAGCAGCTCCCCATTAGCTCTCTGTTTTACAGGTGGTGGTGTATATACGTCAATGCTACTTTCTCAATTCATACTTCCTTTCCTTCCCCACGATATGCCCACAAGTGCGTTCTCTGTGTATCCATTTCTTCCCTGCAAACAGGTGCATCAGTACCATTTTCCTAGATTCCACATATGTGTGTTAATAAACAGTATTTGTTTTTCTCCAACTTACTTCACTCTGTATAGTAGGCTCTAGACTCAGAGGGTTTCATCACAGAGATACCCCAGGAGTCCATCCCTGAATTTCAGCTGTTCACTACATGTCAGTTCCTGGGACTGGGGAGACAGGGAATTACCTCTATTTAATATTTACAAGTTTTTCTCTTATTTATCAGTTGCTATAAACATACAGAAGTGAGAAAATACTTTTTCATATTGAAAGGAAAAAAAGTCTTCTGCCAGCCCACAAAGGAAACACCAAACAGTGAAATGTTCTTCCTAATATATGCCTATAGTGAGGTATATCAAAAGTAAAGAAAAAGACACAACTTATTAGAAATATCAAGAAGAGGATTCATAGGTCTGAAAAATAAGAACTTCATCAAAGAGAAAAACAAAATCCAAATTCTTAAATACGAAGACTTCTAAAAGAACAATCTATTGGAATTGGTCTTATTCATGTTTTCAAATTAATAGATAATTTTTGTCTGTTTTTTTATTTTGCTTTTCTCTTTTACTTATTATATCAGTAAGTACCCTCTATTCTCAAATGAAAGAAAAGAAAACAAAAGGAAGATTCCAAATAAGCTATCTGGTGTTGATGAGCCAAACAAAAGCTCATCTGTTCCCTTCAGTCTCAGCACCCAGTCATACTTGTTTCACTTGGTATTTTTCTTGTCCAACCTCCAGAAGATACTCTCTCAGCTCTATGCTTGATCATCTGGTTAATTCACTGTAATGAGAAGTTGAAGCAGCAACTTTTAAGCTGCATACTGCACCTCATTAGAAGGGTTCTACATCAATTTAGTGAGACAGGACTTGGGATACTATTGAAGCTAGTGTTTACTGAATGTCTGTTTCAGGTATGTGTATGTGTGTGTGTGTGTGTGTGTGAATGATATGTGTGAATGTTTCAGGT
>NW_024070203.1:31409582-31436667 GCF_014754425.2 Oryx dammah
AATGTTAGGTTAGTGTTTACTGAATGTCTGTTTCAGGTGTGTGTGTGATGTGTAAATGTTGTGTGTGTATTATGAGATGCAGTAAGATGTACTGCTTACTATGGGTCACAGTCGCAACAATCAGAAAGCTACTGAAACACATAAAGCAAAAACAGATATAATACAGAACCCTCCAACTCAGATCTTTGGCACCTAGAGACAAAGGGGTAAAAGTAGTAACGATCAACTTTATATATTTTCATGTAAAAACACTTTTACCTGGCATATTCTTTACTCACATATACCTGTGCAAGCCTTACCTGAAAGTGTCTTTTGGTAAGAAAGACCCTGATGTCTCCACAAAGAAATGGTGGATCTCTCTCGATTCTGCAGTCCATTAAGTCTTTCTGCTAGCCCGCCTCTGTTCAACAAATTATAATGTATTAAGTTTAGTGAAAAGAAAAGCTTCAGAAGAGTTGGAACATTTATATTTTATACCCTCCAATCAGGGCATGCAAGTTCTAACTCATTTGGCATTACATTCTCTTCCTACAGGTCAAATCCTTCTACGTTAGTTATCTCCTTTTAAAAAGACTTCTTGGATGATCAGTTTTCTGATTCTTAGAAATGTGGGCTCCTCTGAGATGAGTCTGACTTTCTGACTACTCTTTCTTAGTTAACTTATCCATACATATATACTGATTATGTGTTTTCTGCTATGCCGAGCCAAGCACAGGTGCCAAGGATGTGAAGAAGGCAACAAGCCACACCACGGTGGACCTTATAGTCTAATCTGCAGACAGGCAAAAAGATAAGTGTAAAATGGGTTCAGAGTTGTAATCAAGAATAAAACCTGCACCCAGTTGACAGGCAGGACACTCAAATAATTGAGGATCCGGGTATGAGCTCATTACTTGACCTAGAGATAAGTATTAACTGTAAATACAGCAAGGATATCAACATTATACAAAGGAAAAAACTTCCATGAATGGCAGGAAGATGACTCATAATAAAGGATACACAGGCACTTCACAAGAGACCCGATCTATCAATGAATAAATAGATATACAGATCAATTATAAAGCTCATTTGGGTTTTTCCATGAACTACCTACATTCAAAAGTGTCAGCAGTTCCTAACATATCTGTGACCACAAGAGAAACCATCATCAGGTGTTAATCACCATTTGACTATGTAAGTCATCAGTGTATTATCTCATAAAATTATGTTCACTGATCATTTCACTACATTATCTCATTTTATTCTAATAATATTCCTTTGATGTAGAAACAACAGATATCAACACCCAACTCATACATGAAAAAAGTCAGAGCTTAGAGAGAGGTCAGGAACATTCTTCAATATTGTATAACTAGCCAGATGAGGAAACAGAAAGGACACTGTGTTTGGCATTTAGTCAATCTTCAAGAAATACTCGTCACTTCCATTACTGACTGTTAGATTTTTACTTGCACCCTGCACTCTTTCCACAGTGATTAAAAGACCTCATTTTAATATACATTATATATATTATCACTACAAATTACTTCATTTTCCTATTAGGTAGTTTTTTTTCTACAGGCACTAATTATTTCTGAATATGTGTGTGTGAGAGCAGCATATATTACAGGAAATTTTTAAAAATTCTCACAATTATATATATGCCAAAGCATCTCTACTTTATACATATGTAAGCCTTTCTTCAGATCATTCTGTTCACATGAAGTGACTAAGCAGGCACTATTGGCATCCTCACATTACACATGACAAACAGAAGCACTGAGAGTATAACACTGCGCAAGGTGAGACATCTGCTGAGGGGCACAGCTGGGTGAACACCAGGTCTGGCTCCAGGGATCACAAGCTCAAGACTCAGTAACACGCCTACTGCCTCTTCAGGAATACCTGCTACTTAAAGATACTAAGAATACACAGAAAAGCAGAATACCGTATTCTCTGCACAATTATCTATTTACCAAATGTTTGTTTTCAAACTTATGACTTTAAGGGAGAAGGAAAAAAAAAAAGACAAAATACAGTCTGAAAGCATTATCTTACAAGTGAACTTAGGATTGAAAGGTAAAAATGAAGAGGAAAAATGAATGAATGCAAAACTGTCCTCCACATGTGGGAGCATCTGAAGCCTGAGAGAGAACCTACATTCCTGCCCAGGCTTTGGTCACAGGATTCCTCTGTTCCAAGAATTCCTGTAGGGAATTCTGAGCAGGTACACCAGAACTCAGGAATGGAAACACCATGATCTCTAGTCAACAATCACAATTCCAGTAAAAATCGCTTGTATATTAAAAAAAAAAAAAAAAGATTCAATAAGGTTCTGCTATAATATACACAAAATAATTTTTTTCTTTTTCAATTTTATTGAGCCATATTTGACAAATAAACTTGTAAAGTACATACGGTATATACAGTGGTGATTTGATATATGTGTACCTGTGAAAGCATCCTCCCCTATTTACTCAGCTGATAGATCCACCACTTCACATGTTTATCTTTTTTTCTTTTTTGATGTAAACAGTTAAATTCCACTCTTGGCAAATTTCAGTTGTACAATGTAGTGTTCTGAATAACAGTCATCATGTTTACATCAGATCCTCATAACGTACTCACTTTATGACTAAAAGTTTGCACTCTTCTCGCATGAATACGTTTCCAGAAGTGGGACTGCTGGATAGTATGGAAGAATCTACTCAGTTTTCTCAGATACTCCCTACTGTTTTCCTTAGTGGCTGCACCATTTACACTCCTACCAACAGCCCACAAGGGTTCCCGCTTCTCTGCATCCTGGCCAGCACTTGTCATTGACTGTCTTTTTAAAGACAGTCATTCTGACAGGTGTTAGGTGGCATCTCAGTGAGCTTGGACTTGCATTTTCCTGATGACAACTGATGTTGAACACCTTTTCTCACATCTTTGGTCACCTGAATGCCTTCTTTGGAAAATGTCTATTCAATTCTTCTGCTCATTTTTAAAAGCGGATGGTTTGATATTTTTGCTATTGAGTTGCATGAGTTAATTATGTGTTTTGGATATTATCCTTTATCAGAAATCATTTGCAAGTATTTTTTTCCATTCTGTAGGTTGCCTTTTTCATTTGCTTCTGGTTTCCTTTATTCTGCAGAAGCTTTCTATTTTGAAAAATTCCACTTGCTTATTTTTTCTTTTTTTAGATTTTCTTTTGGTGTCAAATCCCCAAAATCAATCACCAGGAAGGAGATTATCACCTATGTTTTCATTTAAGACTTCTACATTTTCAGGTCTTCCGCTGAAATCTAACACCTGAGTTGTTTTAATGAGTGGTATAAGACAGGGGTTCAGTTTCATTCTTTTGTATGTGGCTGCAGAATTTTCCCAACACTATTGAAATGACTATCCTCTATCCATAGTATATTTGTGGCTCCACAGTTATGAGTTAATTGACCATATGTGCACAGGTACTGAAATTTGCCAAGAGTGGAATTTAAATGTTTACATCAAAAAAGAAAAAAAGATAAACTGTCTATCATACTCCACTACCACTTTGTAATATGGTTTGAAATCTGGAAGTGTGGTGCCTCTAACTTTGCTCATCTTTCTCAAGACTGCTTTGGCTATTTGGGGTCTTTGTGGACCCACATGAAGTTTAAGATTGGAATTTTGATAGGGGTTGCACTAGATCTGTAGATAGTTCTGGGTAGTATGGACATTTTAACCATACTAATTCTTTCAATCCATGAGAAAAGAACAACTTTCCATTTATTTTTATCTTCCTCAATTTCATTCACCAATGTCATAATTTTAAGTGTATTTTTTTTTTTTTTACCTCCTTGGTTAAATTGAATCCCAAGTATTTTATTCTTTTTGATGGAACTGTAAAATAGGATTGTTTTCTTAATTTTTATTTTGGATATGTTTGTGGTTAGCATACAGAAATGCAACTGATTTTTGTACACAGAGATACTAGGGACTAGTGGTTCCAGACCAACACAATGAATTTATTATCCTAATAAAGCAAATCACAAGAAACTTTTTGGTTTCCTCATACATGTAAAAATTAAGTTTACACTACACAGTACTCTATTAAATGTACAACAGCATTAATGTCTTAAAAATGTATATATCTTAATTTTAAAATGCTACTAAAAATGGCAGAAAAACACAGGGTTGCCACAAACTTTCAATCTGTAAAACAAAAATACACAATATTTGTAAAATACAATGAAGCAAAACACAAAAAAATGAAGTAGGCCTATATTGAGTTTGTATCCTTTACTGAATTTATTTACTACTTCTCACAGTTTTTTCAGTGAGTCTTTAGGTTTTCCTGTCTAGTATCATGTCATCTGTAAATAAGACAAGCTCTAATTCTTCTGATATTTAGATGTCTTTTATTTCTCTTTCTTGCCAAATTACTGTGGCTAGGACTTTTAGTACTGTGTTAAATAAAAGTGACAAGAATGAATGAACATCCTTGTTGTTCTTGATATTAGAGGAAAAGCTTTGACCTTTTCGCTGTCAAGTATGATGTCTGCTGTCGGTTCGCACTTTGTGGTTTGTACGATGTTAAGGTGCATTCCCTTAACACCCAGTTTGTGGGAAATTTTTTTCATAAACGGATGTTGATATCTATAAAAACATTTTCTGCATCTATTGAAATATGATTTTTCTTTGTCTATCTTATTAATGTGATATATCATGTTGACTGATTTGTGAAGAGTAAACAATCCTTGAATCTCTAGAATCAATCCTAATTGATCTTGGTGCATAATCCTTTTAACACATTGTTGAACTTGATTTGCCAATACTTTTATTAAGGATTTCTGTGTCCGTGTTCATTAGGGATATTGGTCTATAATTTTCTTTTCTTCAGGTGTCCTTGTCTGATTTCTGTATCAGGGCCATGTAAAATGAGTTTGCAGTTGTTTCCTCCTTTTCTCTCCTTGGAAAGAGTTTGAAAAATATTGGCATTAATTCTTCATTGACTATGAGACAGAATTAAATAGTGAAGCCATCTGTTCCTGGATTTTTCTTTGTTGTGAGGTTTTTGATTACTGACGGTAAAGAATCTGACTGCAGTGCAGAAGACCCAGATTTGATCCCTGGGGAGGGAAGATCCTCTGGAGAAGGGAATAGCAACCCACTCCAGTATTGCTTGGGAAATTCCACGGACAGAGGAGCCTGGTGGGCTAAGGACGGTGGGGTTGAAAAGAGTCAGACAGGACTGAGTAACTCTCACTTTCTTTCAATCTCACTAATAGTTCCTCTGTTCAAATTTTTAATTTTACCTTGATTCAGTCTTGGTAGGTCAAATGTTTCTAGGATTTATCCATTTCTTCTAGGTTGTCCAATTTGTTGGTATATAATTGTTTATAGTACCTATCATAATTCTATTTATATGGTATTAGTTATAATGATTCCCTTTTTAGTTCCAGTTTTGAGACTTTTCTCCTTTTTTTATTGTATCTAGGTAAGTGTGTGTCTATTTTGTTTAGCTTTTCAAAACAACATTAATCATTTCCACTAATCTTTTCAATTGTCTTTTCAATCTATATCATATATTTCCCTACTGATTTTTACTATTTCTTCTACTAACTTTGGGCCTAGTTGTTCTTCTTTATATGATTCTTTTAAGTGCTGTTAGATTGTTCATGCACTGCTGACTTCATCATTATGAAATAATTTCCCTTGCTTCTTGTTACAGTTCCTGGCTCAAAGCCTATACAGTATGATATAAGTAGAGCTACCCCTTTTCTTTAGGTTTCCATTTTCATGGAATATTTTTTTCCATCCCTTCATGTTCAGTCTGTTTCTCTCTACTTAAAGGTGATGTTTCTTACAAGCGGCATTTGGTTGGACTTTTCTTTAAAAAATCCATTCAGCTACTCTTTGTCTTTTGATTGGAGAATTTACTCCATTTACACCAAAAGTAATTACTGATAAATATGGATTTATTGTCGCCATTTGTTCATTGCTTTCCAGTTTTTTGTAACCCTTTGTTCCTTTTGTCTTCTCTTTGTCCCTTTCATTTCAATTTGTTGATTTTTCTCTATGATATGTTTTGATTCCTTTCTCTTTAACTTTGTTATCTATTATAGGTTTTTTACTCTGTGGTTACCACGAGGCTATATAATACATCTGGTATTTAAAGCAATCTATTTGAAGCTGATAACAACTTAGGTTAAAATGCTTACTAGAATTCTATACATTTATTTTACCCCACTCTGACATTTTACGTTTTTGATGGTACAATTTACATGCTTTTATCTTATGTATACATTAACAAAGCACTGTAGTTACAGTAATTTTAAATATTTTTGTCTTTTAATTTTCATACTATATTTAGAGGTGATTTACTCACCACAACAGAATTAGAATATTCTGAATATAACGATATATTTACATTTACCAATGAGATTTATTCTGACATGTTTCCCATTACTTTTAACATCCCTCTTTTCAGTTTGAGGAAGTCCCTTAGCACTTACTGTAAGGCTGCTGCTGCTAAGTCACGTCAGTCGTGTCCGACTCTGTGCAACACCATAGATGGCGGCCCACCAGGCTCCCATCCCTGGGATTCTCCAGGCAAGAACACTGGAGTGGGTTGCCATTTCCTTCTCCAGTTCATGAAAGTGAAAAGTGAAAGTGAAGTTGCTCAGTCGTGTCTGACTCTTTGCGACCCCATGGAAGCCTACCAGGCTGCTCCATCCATCAGATTTCCCTGGCAAGAGTACCTGGAGTGGGTTGCCATTGCCTTCTCCTACTGTAAGGCTAGATTAGTATAATTGATGAACTTCTTCAACTTTTTTGCTTCATCTCTTGTTCAACTCTGAAGGACAACTTTGCTGGGTACAGTATTCTACATTGGCATTTTTTCCCCTTTCAGCACATATCATGCCACACACCTCTTGTTTGCCAATGCTGTGCTAAAAATCGACTCATAGTTTTACTTGTGTTTCCTGGTACATACAACACTGATGTTCCCTTGCTGTTTTTACAATGATCTACCTTAACTTTTGATAATTTCATTATATGTTTTGACATGGGTCTGTTTGGATTCAACTTACTAGGAATTTTCTAGACTTCCTGGATCTAGATATTTCTTTCTTTACCCTTCATAGGTAAGGTTCAGGCATGATTTCTTTGAATGAACTTTCTGCCTGCTTCTCTCTTCTCCTTCTAAGACCCCTACAATGAAATACTGGCCCACTTGATGGTATCTCAAGTCCCTGAAGGTATCTTCAGTCTTCTTCATTCCTCTCTCTTTTTGGTTCTCTGTTTGGATGAATTCTCCTGCCCTGTTTTTGAGTTCACAGATTCATTCTTCCATTGGATCTACGCTGCTGTTGAAACCCTCCACCTAATTTTTCAATGAAATTATTGCATTCTTCAGCTTTGTGACTTCTATTTGGTGCTTTCTTATATCTTCTATCTCTTAAAATTTTCACTTTGCTATTGCATTATTCTCCTGACCTCAGCAAGCATCCTTAGGACTATTATTTTTGAACTCTTTTCAGGCAACTCATTTATGTCTCTGTCCTTAAGGTCTGTTTCCAGAGTTTTCTATTGTTTTCTTTTTTTTTTAATGTATTTCTCTTATTTTTTTCATTTTGCTTGACTCTATGTGTTTAGGAGAACAACCTTATTGTTCAGCCAGGCCTGAGTTCTTGGTTCTTGCAAACTTTTGTGAACATCCAAGATGTCTTCTTTGTTCTCAGTGGTTCCTGGAAGTTGAGAGTGTGCCAAGAGCTATCAGTGTCCCAAAGGCAGAATCTCAGTCAACAGCTTTTAAAGTACACAAGTAACCTTCTGCCGGGAAATACTGGGAGCTGGGCATTTCCGTGCACTCCTTCTGTGCTGAGCCCTTTGGGAACAGCCAGATAAGAACTGCTTCTTTATTTGCTACTGTCCTGCTCAATCCACAAATGCCAGTCCTGCTGGCCATCAGACACAGGCAATCAAGGTATGTCCTCTGGGTGGCAGTCACAAAAGCTGAAATGCCAGACATGTGCACAAGCCTCTTCTAGGAGACACCATCAACCCACAGCAATGTGGAGAGAGAATGAGAAGACGGCACCTGCTGGCCTCCCATGTATCCAAGGAGAATGGCAGTCAGCAGCCTAGATGTGTGATAAATTAGAACCTGATCCTCAGGTAATCATGCAGTAGTTTGAGCATTCTTTGCCTTTAAGCATTGCCTTACTTTGGGATTGGAATGAAAACTGACCTTTTCCAGTCCTGTGGCCACTGCTGAGTTTTCCAAATTTGCTGGCATATTGAGTGCAGCACTTTCACAGCATCATCTTTTACGATTTGAAATAGTTCAACTGGAATTCCATCACTTCCACCAGCTTTGTCCACAGTGATGCTTCCTAAGGCCCACTTGACTTCACATTCCAGAATGTCTGGCTCTAGGCGAGTGATCACACCATCGTGGCTATCTGGATCATAAAGCTGTTTTTTTAATAGCTCTTCTGTTTATTCTTACCACCTCCTCTTAATATCTTCTGCTTCTGTTAGGTCCATACCATTTCTGTCCTTTATGGTGCCCATCTTTGGATGAAATGTTCCCTTGGTATGTCTAATTTTCTTGAGGAGATCTCTCGTCTTTCCCATTTTATTGTTTTCCTCTATTTCTTTATATTGTTCATTGAGGAAGGCTTTCTTATCTCTCCTTGCTATTCTCTGTAACTCTGCATTCAAATGAGTATTATCTTTCCTTTTCTCCTTTGCCTTTCACTTCTCTTCTTTTCTCAGCTATTTGCAAGGCCTCCTCAGACAACCATTTTGCCTTTTTGCATTTATTTTTCTTGGGGATGGTCTTGATCACTGCCTCCTGTATAATGTCATGAATCTCCATCTACAGTTCTTCAGACACTCAGTCTATCAGATCTAATCCCTTGAATCTATTTGTCACTTCCACTGTATAATCATAAGGGATTTGATTTAGGTCACACCTGAATGATCTAGTGGTTTTCCCTACTTTCTTCAAGTCTGAATTTGGCAATATGGAGTTCATAATCCGAGCCACAGTCAACTCCTGGTCTTGTTTTTGCTGACTGTACAGAGCTTCTCCATCTTTGGTTGCAAAGAATATAATCAATCTGATTTTGGTATTGACCACCTGGTGATGTCTATGTGTAGCATCTTCTCATGTGTTGTTGGAAGAGGGTGTTTGCTATGGCCAGTGCATTCTCTTGGCAAAACTCTGTTAGCCTTTGCCCTACTTTGTTTTGTACTACAAGGCCAAATTTGCCTGTTACTCCAGGTATTTCTTGACTTCCTACTTTTGCCTTCCAGTCCCCTATGATGCAAATGACATCTTGTTTGGGTGTTAGGTCTAGAAGGTCTTGTAGGTAGACAGCATATTAAAAAGCAGAGACATTACTTTGCCAACAAAGGTCCATCTACTCAAAGCTATGGTTTTTCCAGTAGTCATGTATAGATGTGAGAGCTGGACTATAAAGAAAGCTGAGCACAGAAGAATTGATGCTTTTGAACTGTGGTGTTGGAGAAGACTCTTGAGAGTCCCTTGGACTGCAAGGAGATCCAACCAGTCCATCCTAAAGGAAATCAGTCCTGATATTCACTGGAAGGACTGATGCTGAAGCTTTGAAACTCCAATACTTTGGCCACCTGATGTGAAGAACTGACTCATTGGGAAAGACCCTGATGCTGGGAAAGATTGAAGGCAGGAGGAGAAGGGGATGACAGAGGATGACTGGTCGGATGGCAGCACCAATTCGATGGACATGAGTTTGAGCAAGCTCTATGAGCTGGTGATGGACAGGGAAGCCTGGCTTGCTGCAGTCCACAGGGTCAGAGTTGGACTGAGCAACTGAACTGAACTGACCCTCTTGCAACAGCTTTTATCATATGCAAATAGGCCTCTTTGGGAGAAAGAATTGGAGATGTTTTTCTCAGTCACTGTGGGCTGAGCCCTAGAGGAATAGCCACAGGTAGTCCTAGTAAGTTCATTAAGAACTATATCTATGTTTGCTAAAGTCTGGTGGCATGACCAACTGGATATACATGAGTTTGAGTAGGCTCCAGAAGTTGGTGACAGCCAGGGAAGCCTGGCATGCTGCAGTCCATGGGGTGGCAAAGTGTTGAATACAACTGAGCGACTGAACTGAGAGTCTGGTGGGTCTCACAGACACAAACCCTTTTGGCTTTTAGAGCTAGGTGTTTGGGGGGCTAGTCCTTCCAGTGAAAGTTTTAGAAGTTGAGGTGCTACATACTGGATCCAAATTTTCTGCTCCTCACAGAGTAGTTGGGAGTTACAAGTTCCCCACTGATTGCGTGTTGCTGAGCCAGGGTGGGGTCTATGGTGAGGATCTCATAAATTCACTAAGCAAGTTGCTGCTGCTGCTAAGTCACGTCAGTCATGTCCGACTCTGTGCAACCCCATAGATGGCAGCCCACCAGGCTCCTCCGTCCCTGGGATTCTCCAGGCAAGAATACTGGAGTGGGTTGCCATTTCCTTCTCTAATGCATGAAAGTGAAAGTGAAAATGAAGTCACTCAGTCGTGTCTGACTCCTTGCAACCCTATGGACTACAGCCCACCAGGCTCCTTCATCCATGAGATTTCCCAGGCAAGTTAAGACAGTCCAATTATCTTTTATATAAAATAAATAGATTGGTACCATATCTGAAAAGATTACTGGCATCAATTCGACAAGGCTAAATATTTCTACAAAATGTGAAGTGAAAAAGAAAAAGATTCAAAATATTCTAACTAATCTCCAGAAAAAGAATCACTACATACTTTTAATACACTCTTTGAAGAAATCAGGTAAAGAGAAAATAATTTAAATAAACGTACTATACAATACCTTCAAGTTTGTTTTCTGTCAAATATAGTAAGCACTGCAAAAAAAAAAAAAACCTGACCATAAGACTGGTGTAATACGGCCTTATTATTGACAACCTAACTAAAATTTCAAAGCAATGTTAGATTGACTTTCATTAGGTACGCCTCAAACAGTGCCATGTATCAGTAAAAATAAAAATAGGACTTCCCTTGTGGCTCAGTGGATAAGAACCCACTTCCCAACATAGGGGACATGGGTTCAATCCCTGGTCCGGGCAGATTCCATACGCCAAGGAACAACTAAGCCTGTGCGCCACAACTACTGTACCCACACTCCAGGGCCCACAAGCCACAGCTACTGACGACAGTGCTCCTGGAGCCCGTGCTCCACAAGAGAAGCCACTGCAAGAAGAAGCCTGTGCACCACAACAAAGAGTAGCCCGCACTCCACGCAACTAGAGAAAGCCCACATGGAGCAACAAGGACCCAGTACAACCATAAATAAATAAATTAATTAATTAATTTTTAAAAATGAATAAACAAGGAAGAAGGCCCAAAGAGACTGAATTAACATTTCCCTGTTGGACAAATCACAAGGAGAGAGGGCCAATGTTCTCCAGCCTTGAAATGCCAACTACCTAACTTGATCCTTGCTAGCTAGTCCTTATGAGGTTTAAAAAAAAGAAAAAAAATCCTTTTAATCGCATTTATAAATACTTCATTTGTGCTACATAATGGAAACCTGTAACTTACAGCCGCCTTTTTCCTCACTGCAGTTTCATTTTCCACACACTGCCCCCCCCCCCCATCCCCGGCTGAACTGCTGTGACAATGGCTCATGGCCCTTCCCTGTGATCATCAAGATGTCTGTATCCGCAGCATCTTCATAAAAGTTCACTTCAACACGTCTTTCTTTCATCATTACTAGACAACTAGTTAAGAGATTTTCTCAATTGAAAACACGATGCTCTAAACAGAAGAGCCTATGAGCCGAAATATGTGACCTTTCCCCTGCTTCCGAACCAGGTCAGCAAACCTGCTCCAGGCAGCAACCATGGGCCTTCAGGAAGTTCAGTAAAGCTCCTCCTAGCGTCAACAGAAAGTCTTCCAGTCTGATGCCTGAGACAGACAGCCCTAATCACACCAATCACACTCTTAGTATTTCAACACAGTAACTCTGAAAGAATAACCACAAAACAGACATCTCTCAGTTATCACTTAGAAATCACAAGAAGAAATCAACTATTTGCATATTGCTGGAGTTGCTTCAGTCATGAGCAAAGGACATTTGAATCCCTTTAATTAGATTCCTTTCCTGTTTTCTCAATAGACTACGATATCATTCTCATTTAAGGGTATTTAATAACTTCTTCACTCTGGGCATGAGGCATTCTGTCTTACTTTACATCAAAAAAAAACAACAACAACAACAGTGAACAGGCATCGATAGATCACCAGACTATATCCATTCCACTGGATCAGTCACATCCTTCTAGCCTCCCCTCTGCTCCTTTATTCAAAACAGGTCTCCTTCTCCCATTTCCATCCCTGGACACGGACAGCGATTATTCCTAACCTCTGTCTCCACTGGGTCTTCTCTATTATTTTCTAACTCATCTCACTTTTTTCCTCTGGGATCTCTTTTAGACACTGGATTCCAATCAAGCCTGATCAAACATGTGCCCTCAGGTCCCTGCCCCTCTCCTGCTTTGAATTGCATCTTCTAGCAGAGGGTGACACTGTTCTCTAGAACTCAAGCTCCTTGCTTCCTCCCCAACTGACCCAACACTAACACCATCACTGGGCTCTCCTTGGTGTGTGCTGTACTTGCCTCCGTGAAGTACACACCCTCAACAGATCCCAAACCATGTTCTTCATTAGTGCGTCTACACGCTCTGTTGTGCTCCTGCGCACATTCTGCCGGCCCTCTGCAGCCTAGCTTCTATGGTTCTTCACACAGAGGCCAGTTTCAGGCCTGTAAATCCTTGCTCTCGCCAACTACAATCATAAAAGCAATCTCAATACTCTTTATTTCTATTTACCTCTTTAGACATACCTCACTCAAAAACAAGAACAGTCATTTACTTGTATTAATTGTCTAAGATAGCACTTGGAACACGGTTACTAAATAAAATTTGATAAACCCAAACAACCAATCTCCATTAAGGAAAACAGTTACATAAACTGATTATGATCGAAACAGTGGATGTTCAACTTAGATGAACAAATCCGTAAGTCATCTCCAGAAATTAGGACTCTAGAACTGCTCATCAGAATTACAATTCTATTCTATAAATCTTCCTTCCCACATAAATAGATATTTTTAAATTAACATTTTAGGTATTTGGATTTTTTAAGAAAAAGAAAAACTGTTTTATAAAGTATTTAACCTTAAAAGCTTCTTCCTCTTTGCTGAACTTTCTGGAGTCTTGGGAAGTTTTGTCTGTTTCTTGGGTGTCTGTAAAATGGTCTCCGTAGATTCTACCCTCAGGTTTTTTCCTCTCTCTGTAACCTGTCTTCCATTTGACCCAAAATCCATGTGGTATTTGTGAGAGGATTCTGAATCAATGACCAAGACGTTCTCAGAGCTGTCATCTTCTTCACTATCTGATGAATACTCTAAAATCTCTGTAGGATTTATCTGAAAACAACAAAAAAAATTAAGAGAAATGCAATTAACTTTGGAGAACTGTTTATTCAAATCCGTATTTATACCATGCCCATTATTCTACTTCCCCGTGATTATATTCATTGAAATAACTTTGCAGACATAATATTTGTATCTTAAACTTCTTTCTTGATACAAAATCCAAACTAAGCAAGCCATATACCCAAAGAAGATATTAAACAAATTGTAAGCCAGATACTATCTCACAGAATCTACCAAATCTAGCACAAACATTTCAATCTTCCTTCAATAAACTAAAAGAAATGTGCCACACATTTGTCAGTCTCAAAAACTGAACTAATAACACGAACCTGAATGCTATTAGTCATTTAACACCTACTGGGAAAAAAGTAATCTTTTGATTCTGAATTTTAATGTGGGGTATAATAGTAATTTACTATTTGTTAAAACTCAAATTTTCTTTAAAACTACCTCTTCAGATGTAACCCACTTAATTGGCCAAAGAAGTCTCTAAGGATAAAGATGAAAAATTGAGTTTTCCCATAAAATTCCAATGAAATATTTTCCAGAGGCCAGTTTGAAACTGCTAATAAAATTAAAACACAGAAATCACTTGCATTCTTATATACTAACAATTAAAACTCAGAAAGAGAAATTAAGGAAACAATCCCATTCACTATTGCAATGAAAAGAATAAAATACTCAGGAATAAATTTACCTAAAGAAACAAAAGACCAAGCATACAGAATAAAACACTGATGAAAGAAATCAAATATGACACAAATAGATGGAGAAATATACCACGTTCTTCAATTGGAAGAATCGATATAATAAAAATGAGTATACTACCTAAAGCAATCTATAGATTCAATGCAATCCTTATCAAACTACCAATGGTATTTTTCACAGAACTAGAACAAATAATTTCAGAATTTTTATGGATATATGAGAAATGCTGGACTGGAAGAAACACAAGCTGGAATCAAGATTGCCAGGAGAAATATCAATAACCTCAGATATGCAGATGATACCACCCTTATGGCAGAAAGTGAAGAGGAACTAAAAAGCCTCTTGATGAAACTGAAAGAGGAGAGGGAAAAAGTTGTCTTAAAGCTCAACATTCAGAAAATGAAGATCATGGCATCTGGTCCCAGCACTTCAAGGGAAATAGATGGGGAAACAGTGGAAACAGTGTCAGACTTTATTTTTGGGGGCTCCAAAATCACTGCAGATGGTGATTGCAGCCATGAAATTAAAAGACGCTTACTCCTTGGAAGAAAAGTTATGACCAACCTAGATAGCATATTCAAAAGCAGAGACATTACTTTGCCGACTAAGGTCCGTCTAGTTAAGGCTATTCCAGTAGTCATGTATGGATGTGAGAGTTGGACTGTGAAGAAGGCTGAGCGCTGAAGAATTGATGCTTTTGAACTGTGGTGTTGGAGAAGACTCTTGAGAGTCCCTTGGACTGCAAGGAGATCCAACCAGTCCATTCTGAAGGAGATCAGCCCTGGGATTTCTTTGGAAGGAATGATGCTAAAGCTGAAACTCCAGTACTTTGGCCACCTCATGTGAAGAGTTGACTCATTGGAAAAGACTCTGATGCTGGGAGGGACTGGGGGCAGGAGGAGAAGGGGACGACAGAGGATGAGATGGCTGGATGGCATCACTGACTCGATGGACATGAATCTGAGTGAACTCCGGGAGTTGTTGATGGACAGGGAGGCCTGGCGTGCTGCGATTCATGGGGTCGCAAAGAGTCGGACACGACTGAGCGACTGAACTGAACTGAACTGAAAAGGCCCCAAATAGCCAAAGCAATATTGAGAAAGAGGAACAGAACTGGTAGAATCAATCTTCCTGACTTTAGGCTATACTACACAGCGACAGTCATCAGGACAGTATGGTTCTGGCACAAAGACAGAAATATAGATCAGTGGAACAAAATAAGAAATCCAGAGATAAATCCATGCACCTATGGACACCTTATCTTTGACAAAGAAAGTAAAAATATACAATGGAGAAAAGACAGTCTCTTCAACACGTGGGGCTGGGAAAACCAGTCAACTATGTGTAAAAGAATGAAACTAGAACACTTCATAATACCACATACAAAAATAACTCAAAATGGATTAAAGATCTAAATCTAGGACCAGAAACTATAACACTCTTAGAGGAAAACAGGCAGAACACTCTCGGACATAAATCACAGACAGATCCTCCATGATCCACCTCCCAGAGTCATGGAAATAAAAACAAAAATAAACAAATGGGACCTAATTAAACTTAAAAGCTTTTACACAACAAAGGCAATTATAAGTAAGGTGAAATGACAACTCTCAGAATGGAAGAAAATAATAGCAAACGAAACAACTGAAAAAGATTAATCCCCAAAATATACAAGTAGCTCATGCAGCTCAACACCAGAAAAATGAACAACCAAATCAAAAAGTGGGCAAAAGACCAAAACAGACGTTTCTCTAAAGAAGACACACAGATGGCTAATAAACACATGAAAAGATGCTTAATATCACTCATTATTAGAGAAATGCAAATCAAAACCACAATGAGGTATCACCTCATGCTGGTCAGAATAGCCATGATCAAAAAGTCTACAAACAATAAATGCTGGAGAGGGTGTGGAGAAAAGGGAAACCTCTTACACTGTTGGGTAAAAGGCAAACTGGTACAGACACTATGGAGAACAGTGGAGATTCTTTTAAAAAACTGGAAATAGAACTTCCAAACGACCCACCAATCCCACTGCTGGGCATACACCCCAAGGAAACCAGAACTGAAAGAGACACATGTACCCCAATGTTCACTGCAGCACTGTACAATAGCTAGGATATGTAAGCAACCTAGATGTCCATCAGCAGATAAGTGCATAAGGAAGCTGTGATACATATACACAATGGAATATTACTCAGCTATAAAAAGGAATGCATTTGAGTCAGCTCTAATGAGGTGGATGTACCTAGAGCCTATTATACAGACTGAAGTAAGTCAGAAAGAGAAAGACAAATAACGTATATTAACATATATATATGGAAATTAGAAAGATGGTACTGATGATCATATATTCAGGGCAGCAAAGGAGACCAGATGTAAAGAACAGACTTTTGGACTCAGTGGGAGAAAGCGAGGGTGGGATGATTTGAGAGAACAGCATTGAAACACACGTATTACCATATGTAAAACAGATGGCCAGTGCAAGTTTGATGCATGAAGCAGAGCACCCAAAATTGGTACTCTGGGACAACCCAGAGGGATGGGGTGGGCAAGGAGGTAGGTTCAGGATCGGGGGGACACATGTATACCTTCGACTGATTCGTGTGATTGTATGGTAAAAACCATCACAATACTATAAAGCAATTATCCTCCAATTAAAATACATTAATTAATTAAAAAATAAATGCAGTAAAATAAAATCCTCTTTTCATCGCACATCAAAAAAAAAAGAAAAGAAAGAAACTGGTCCTATGCACTTTTTCCCCTCTTAATGTCTTGTTTTTCAGAATGTTCTATTAATTTTTGTTTTTGTGCTATCTTGATAATTGAGAGAAATACCATCATGGCATGGTGGATAGAACTGTTCTGTAAAATAATATAATTATATTATAATATAATAATAATATGCTTGAGAGCATAATAAATATTTACCTTTGGAATTAAAAAAAAAACCAGGAACTATGTTAGAATGAGTCACTGAGTCTTTTTCCTAACATTTCCTATACTTTCTTCTACTCAAATTTCTGAACTACCAAATAAGAATTTTTGTTTTGAACACCAGATTATAAAACAGGACTTCACGTCAAGAGCCAAATCTAGGGCTTCCCTGGTGGCTCAGTAGTAACTAATCCGCCTTCCAATGCAGGAGACACAGGGTGATCCCTGGTCCAGGAAGATCTCACATGCCTCAGAGCAACTAAGTCATGCACCACAGCTACTGAGCCTGTGCTCTACAGCCTGGCAGCTGCAACAACTTAAGGCCCCACACCCTAGAGCCCATGCTCTGAAGAGAAGCCACCGCAGTGAGAAGCCCGAGAATCTCAACTATAAGGTAGACTCCTTGCTGCAACTAGAGAAAAGCTCACACAACAGTGAAAACCCAGTACGGCCAATAAAAAAATAAGTAAATAAATGGCAAATCCTGGAGAGAAGAATCAAAACATTTTTTTCTAATGCTTTCTGTCTTTGCCCAGAAACATGCTAAAACATTTAAATATGGTAGATATTTTCCTATTACTTGATTTTGCAAGTCACTCTCATTGTTTTAATGTCAGCAACAATATCCCTCAACATTCTAATTTTCCAGTTTATTAGTAGCTGCTCCTAATTTAACAACTACACTAAATTTTTAACTCATTAAATGTAAACTCTACATTTAGTTAAATGGGTTCTGTTCCCCATCAATTCACACTGCAGCTACAGGAACCCTCACAAGGAGCCCTTCCTATTGGTGGTCAGCTTGGACTGTGTCATTGGCACTGTAGCAGGCACATAGACACACGTGAACGAGGTTATCATTTGTGAGTATGTGTGTGCACATGTGCACTGGGATGTGTGTGTGTGTGTAGGTTAGCATTACAATTTTCTTCATTTACTAATTTACAAACAAAGCAAAAGATTTATCACATTTGGCCTTTTGAGAATCTTATCGTTAAAATCTTTTTAAGAGCTTAAAAAGGACCTCACCTATTCCCACATCTCAAAAGTTTGGGTAGTCACCTGTTACCAGGTGCCATTTAAAATATGAAAAAGTAAATGAAAAAACTGTCAAAAGAAGAGCTTCATCCCACAATCCTCTCCACAGGCTCAACTGTGTGTCCACCTTACTGTGTTACTGAAGTGTTCAGTTACTACACACTGCTCGTCAGGGGCACATGTTCCCCCCAACCCTGCCCTGCCAGACACAGCTTCTGAGTAAACATGAAGAACAGGCCACAAAACAACCACAGTAGTGGACCCTGAAAACTGTTTCTCGACATGAAATTTTCAGATATTACTTAATAACTCCCAATTTAATTTCATGTTTTTGCTATGGAATGTCTTCTCCTACAGCACTCTAAAGTTGAGCACTTCCCGCTAGAGCAGGGCTGCTCAGCGTCAGCACCGCTGCCATTTCACCATGGATAATGTGGGGGCTGTCCTGTGCACCGCAGGGTGGTTAGCAGCATCCTGGCCGCTGCCCACTAGCAGAATGAGCACTGCCCCTCCAGCCATGACTGTCAAAAGTCTCCAGGCGTCCCCTGATTGAGAGCCAAGGTCCTAGAAAAAAGTCAATAAATAACCAGCTACACGTGGCCTGTGCCAGGGACTCACATGAAAAATGGAAAGGGATAGAGTGCTTTGTGGAGATGGGGGGGTCAAAATGAAACAGTCACGGAACAAACTGGTGGAAGTACTGCAACAGAAGTGTTGTTCAGGCTGCACAGGAACAGGTAAGAGAACAAAGCCAGCTGGGGCACAGGGAGAGGGGAAGAAGGAAACAGATGCCACTCGAATCAGGATTTGCCACCTAAGCTGAATGCTAACTGCAGGTTATTAGGCAGAGAGAGAAGGAAGTGCCTTCAGGGACTAGGAAGAGCACGACCACAAATAGGAGGCCAGAAAGAACAGAGCACCCGCCGGGTAATCTCCAAGAAGCAGGGGAGATGGGTGTCGAAGGCCGAGCAGACCACAGCAGGGCATGCTGCTGTACTCTGAGGCCCTTGCAAGCCACGGGCAGTTTTACCAGGGGCAAGGCAAGGCACGTGCTGGTGTGGAGAGATCACCCAGACAACACTCTGAAGAACAGACTCTACTATGGAAAGGTAGAGAGAGCAGCTAGCAAGAAGTCTCCTCCATAATCAAAGCAAGAGATGAAGATGTGAGAGGTGGCAGGAGGAGACAGCAGCAGACTGGAAAGAAAATAATGAAGAAAATGTAACAATACTTGAGGACTCCCAGATGTCAGAAATGAAAGTGAAGGCAGAGTGAAAGGAGCACCCCAAGCACCTGGTCTGGGCAACAAGAGAGGTACATTTATCAAGAAAGGGAATTCCAGAAATATATCTGAAACAGGACTGTTCCCAATACGGAATCTGGCTTTGGTATGTTAATACTGCAATGCCTATGAAACAGCTGAGGTAACAATGACCAAGAGGCAGCCATGGCTTGACAGGCCTGGAGCTTAAAGAAAGAGAGTCGACGTGGAGATCCAAGGGCAGGAACCATAGGGACAGAAACTGTGCGCTCAAGTATGAGAGCTCAAGGGAAAGACGGTCCACAGAAACCACGTAACAGAAGAGCAGCTCCAGGCTGGAACTGTGGGAATATCATCAACATTTAAGCTGTACTCGGGTGAGAAGAGACAGAAAAGGGAACTCACTTGAGAAGGAAGAGATTGCACAGATACGAACCCAGCACCATCTCAAGCTCAGCCTTGCCCTCAGTCGCAGGTTATCTTAAGCAATATATTTAACTTTCCTATGCCTGTTTCTTCATCTTCAATTTGGAGAAATAATAACACCTAACACATTAAGCATTTCATTGTCATTTAGTCGCTAAGTCGTGTCCGACTCTTGCAACCCCATAGATTGTTGCCCACCAGGCTCCTCTGACCATGGTGTTCTCCAGGCAAGAATACTGGAGTGGGTTGCCATTTCCTTTTCCAGGGTATCTCCCCGACTCAGGAATCAAACTCAGGTCTCCTGCACTGCAGACAGATTCTTTGCCAACTGAGGTTTTAAGGATTTAATAAATGTATTAAATTTTACATTTATTTTCTTTTTAAAGTTTTTTTCTTGATCCCTAAGAGGATCTCTGTAAATGACAATGAGGAATACAACAATTAATGTCTTCAGCAGCTGATCAAACATGAACACTGCCTTAGCCAGCAAAAGAAACCATGTATTCTTCATGTCGGCACGTCCAATTTTTAAGAGGAAACAAAAGCCATAACAAACATCTTAAGTAAAAGATGGCAAGCAGCAGCACTTCAGCACATTTTCCTTTAGAAATGCTCCCCAAAGGCTGAAATCCTGAAGAGTGTGGAGGACCTCTCCTCACATGGACACAGGGAGAAACGGCCGCTCACGAGACCCCAGCTGTCTTAGCCCCAGCCTGACAGTAAGGAACTCACAGTCTCACAAAGCATGCTGAGTGCATGAGCGGACGTGCACCGTGTGTCCCTGTATATGCAGGCAGAGGTGCACGTGCATGAGATAGGAGGAGAAGGAAAGAATCAAAGACCACTCACAGGAGTCTGCAGGTTCAGAAAACCCAGGTGACATTTTATCTTTACTGTAGAAGCTGATTAATGAGAAAGGAGGGCTATGAGTTTGGGAACAAAAAAAGACTCGGTTTTGAATCACAGGTCCCCTATTTTACTGTTTCGTAGTTGCACAAGTCACTTCACTGGCTCTGTCATTCCTTAGCTAAATGGAAAAATTCTTCCAAAAGTATTTTAAGAATGAGAGATAATGACTACTTATTATGAAATAATTTAAGCACATGGAAAACTCTAAGAAATAAAAAATACCTGTGCTCATTACCTAATCACTCTTCATCAAATATTAACACAATACAAATTTTTCTTCAGTTTTTTTTTTTAAAGGCAGTTGAAAATTCCTGCATCTCTCTTCATATTCTAGTTTTCCTCCATCCTAGAGGTAACTCCCTTCTGAATTTGGCATTTCATCAACATCCTCTTTTTATTATAAAAGAATATTATTCTCTCTTTATTCTTTACCACATACACAAATACTATAGAGTATTATTTTGTAAGCTTTCAAACTTTATATAAAATTTTTAAATGGTATCCTCTGAACACAGCTCTGAATGACCTATTTTTTCCACCAACTTTTTTTTTCCATCATCTTTTTTAAAATACTTATGCATGTTCATACATGTAGCTCTATTTCAGTGCTGCCCAATGAAAGATACATAACTTAAAACGTTCTAGTAGCCATGTTAAGAAATAAAAAGAAACAGATGAAATTAATGTAACGACATTATTTAACTAAGTATATAAAAAATAGTATCACTTCCTTCTCAGGTCTCACCAGAATCACCTTTAGCAGTCCCTTCACACCAGTCTGTTTTTGTGTCTCTGTACCTCGAAACTCTCCCAGCCTTTCCCCACATCCAGTTCTGAAGCCACTTCTGCACTTTAAGGTATTTGCTATAGTGGTACCACACTTCTTAGCACTAAGCTCTAGATGAGTCTGCTTAGGGCTGCCAGAGCAAAAGACGAGAGACACGGGGAGATGGAGAGACCGACTTCCAGCAGGTTCCTTGGGAAAGCTGACCAAATAAATGGAGCCCTCTGAAAATTTTCACATATAATTACTTTCTTCAGGTCTATAATCCATTACAGAATAGTCCTGAGCAATCTCAGGATATACTAGCATGGTTCTAAAACGTTTACTCCTCCTCTTTAACTATATTTGCTTTTTGTTACTTGCAACTAAAAATTAACTATCTGCTAAATATCTCAATTCTTTACAGCCAAAGATGGAGAAGCTCTATACAGTCAACAAAAACAAGACCAGGAGCTGACTGTGGCTCAGATCATGAACCCCTTATTACCACGTTCAGACTTAAATTGAAGAAATGTAGGGAAAACCACTAGACCATTCAGGTACGACCTAAATCAAATCCCTTATGATTATACAGTGGAAGTGAGAAATAGATTTAAGGGCCTAGATCTGATAGATAGAGTGCCTGATGAACTATGGATGGAGGTTCGTGACATTGTACAGGAGACAGGGATCAAGACCATCCCCATGGAAAAGAAATGCAAAAAAGCAAAATGGCTGTCTGGGGAGGCCTTACAAATAGCTGTGAAAAGAAGAGAAGCGAAAAGCCAAGGAGAAAAGGAAATATATGAACATCTGAATGCAGAATTCCAAAGAATAGCAAGAAGAGATAAGAAAGCCTTCTTCAGCGATCAGTGCAAAGAAATAGAGGAAAACAACAGAATGGGAAAGACTAGAGATCTCTTCAAGAAAATTACAGATACCAAGGGAACATTTCATGCAAAGATGGGCTCAATAAAGGACAGAAATGGTATGGACCTAACAGAAGCAGAAGATATTAAGAAGAGGTGGCAAGAATACACAGAAGAACTGTACAAAAAAGATCTTCATGACCCAGATAATCACGATGGTGTGATCACTCATCTAGAGCCAGACATCCTGGAATGTGAAGTCAAGTGGGCCTTAGAAAGCATCACTACGAACAAAGCTAGTGGAGGTGATGGAATTCCAGTTAAGCTGTTTCAAATCCTGAAAGATGATGCTGTGAAGGTGCTGCACTCAATATGCCACTAAATTTGGAAAATGCAGCAGTGGCCACAGGACTGGAAAAGGTCAGTTTTCATTCCAATCCCAAAGAAAGGCAATGCCAAAGAATGCTCAAACTACTGCATAATTGCACTCATCTCACATGCTAGTAAAGTAATGCTCAAAATTCTCCAAGTCAGGCTTCAGCAATACATGAACCGTGAGCTTCCTGATGTTCAAGCTGGTTTTAGAAAAGGCAGAGGAACCAGAGATCAAATTGCCAACATCCGCTGGATCATGGAAAAAGCAAGAGAGTTCCAGAAAAACATCTATTTCTGCTTTCTTGACTATGCCAAAGCCCTTGACTGTGTGGATCACAATAAACTGTGGAAAATTCTGAGAGAGATGAGAATACCAGACCACCTGATCTGCCTCTTGAGAAATCTGTATGCAGGTCAGGAAGCAACAGTTCTAACTGGACATGGAACAACAGACTGGTTCCAAATAGGAAAAGGAGTACGTCAAGGCTGTACATTGTCACCTTGCTTATTTAACTTACATGCAGAGTACATCATGAGAAACGCTGGACTGGAAGAAACACAAGCTGGAATCAAGATTGCCGGGAGAAATATCAATAACCTGAGATATGCAGATGACACCACCCTTATGGCAGAAAGTGAAGAGGAACTAAAAAGCCTCTTGATGAAAGTGAAAGAGGAGAGTGAAAAAGTTGGCTTAAAGCTCAACTTTTCAGAAAAAGAAGATCATGGCATCCAGTCCCGTCACTTCATGGCAAATAGATGGGGAAACTGTGTCAGACTTTATTTTTGGGGGGTCCAAAATCACTGCAGATGGTGACTGCAGCCATGAAATTAAAAGACGCTTACTCCTCGGAAGAAAAGTTATGACCAAC
Source organism: Oryx dammah (assembly GCF_014754425.2). Taxonomy (NCBI): domain Eukaryota; kingdom Metazoa; phylum Chordata; class Mammalia; order Artiodactyla; family Bovidae; genus Oryx; species Oryx dammah. The sequence continues at coordinate 31,433,181 of NW_024070203.1, forward strand.
CTAGATAGCATATTCAAAAGCAGAGACATTACTTTGCCGACTAAGGTCCGTCTAGTCAAGGCTATGGTTTTTCCGGTAGTCACGTATGGATGTGAGAGTTGGACTGTGAAGAAGGCTGAGTGCCGAAGAATTGATGCTTTTGAACTGTGGTGTTGGAGAAGATTCTTAAGAGTCCCTTGGACTGCAAGGAGATCCAACCAGTCCATTTTGAAAGAGATCAGCCCTGGGATTTCTTTGGAAGGAATGATGCTAAAGCTGAAACTCCAGTACTTTGGCCACCTCATGCGAAGAGTTGACTCATTGGAAAAGACTCTGATGCTGGGAGGAATTGGGGGCAGGAGGAAAATGGGACGACCGAGGATGAGATGGCTGGATGGCATCACTGACTCGATGGACGTGAATCTGAGTGAACTCTGGGAGTTGGTGATGGACAGGGAGGCCTGGCATGCTGCGATTCATAGGGTTGCAAAGAGTCGGACATGACTGAGCAACTGAACTGAACTGAACTGAAATATCTCAAAGTATAGAAAGTATTCCATTAAAGAAATAGCAGCCTTATTAAGTATATACTATGTGTAAGGTGTTATACAAGAGACAAAATTTAATGAGATACAGTTCCATAATGAACCTGAAATCAAAAAAAGGAGATATTGTAAGCCTGGCTCACATGAGATGTTCCAAATGAGCACAGAATAGAGCCTGTTTCTGGCTGATCAGAAACCAGCAGATGCGCTGGAAGAGACAAAACCTACACTGGGTCTCAAAGGACCGAAGAATTCTTAGCATTTTAAAGACGAGAAAAGACGAAAGAACGAACATGAGGCAGGGAAGGACCAGGGATTCGAGATACACAGACAAGTCTTGACAAATCCAAGTGTGGAGTTCACACTGGGAGGCAAGAGATAACACTATAACTGACAGACTGGGGGGTGTAGAGAGCACAAATGTCCTCTCAAAGAAAGACAAATCAAGTAAGCCATCAGCAGTGGGAAGTAGGTTCTAAATTTATTTCCTGGAATGATGATAAATTTGATGGCAAATTCACTCACATACTTTCCATGTGGCCTCTTGGTACCAGGAACTGCCCTAGGTCAGTGATAAGGTCCATGCCTTCAGATTTGTTTCCATTCCCAAACCCACTGAAGACATGTTCTAGCAAATTAAATTTGTTGTTGTTTAGTTGCTAAATCACATCTGACTCTTTGCGACCCCACGGTCTGTAGCCCACCAGGCTCCTCTGTCCACAGGGCTTCCCAGGCAAGAATACTGGTGTGGGTGGCCATTTCCTTCTCCAGGGGATCTTCCCAACCCAGGGATCAAACTCGTGTCTCCTGCATCTCCTACATCAGCAGGTGGATTCTTTACCACTGAGTCACCTGGTAAGCCCAGCAACTTAAGTTACTATAGCAGTTTAATGTGCTGAAATTCAGCACACTGGCAAGTGTAAATGCATTCACAGCCTACTACTTTAATAATTATTATTCTAAAACTGTTTGGCAACCAAATAGCACTAATGAAAATACTGCAGAGTCGGTTCAAGTAATGCACTACGGCAAATAATGTAGCAGTAATGCACTACAAAACGCCAAATTTTAGCCAAGACAGTGGTGCTGTCTTGACTGAAATAGAGGACACATTCAAGAGCAAAGAATGGAGAGAGAAGCTGTTCTTTGGAACACATGGAGTTTTAAATGATCACAGGACGAGCACAGACACACAGAGCCACCTAGCAGGAGACTGGAAATTCAGCGCCTTGACAAAGATGCCACTGGAGAAGAAATGATTCAAGACACCAATGACACCAACCCTAAGACTCCTCATGGAGGACACGAGTGAGGACAAGCTGGCTGCAGCACTCTAATTTCTGGGCTCCATGAACCGAGTCAAGGTACATTTATTACTTCATCCTCATCATAGACAACCAACCTCTTAAAGACTATCATAGGAATCACAATGACTCCATCTTACTTCGATAATATAATACTGTGCACCTAAGATGATAAAAAAGACTCCACTGTCTCTCCCTTAACATCTGCCAGTTATCTGGCAGTACATACATCTGGGTGATGAGGAAAGCAAGGACAAAATGGAAAGTATACACACACATTTATGTGAGCTGTAATCAGTGGAAAAATCAGGAATAAAAAAATTCTTCAATTCTCTAAATAAGTGGATTCTCAACATTTTTTATTTAAAATAGATTTTTAAATAAGTAGCACAAAATTTTAATTTAAAAAATTAATTCACACAATATTCTATGTAATTCATCTGATATTCTTTAAGCTGAAGTTACCTCCTATAATCCCATCCACTAATTTCTGCATGAAATGTTCAGGAAAGAGTCTCATAATTAAAGAACTAGCCCTGAACCTAAGCATCCTAGTTCCTACATCAAATCTCAACCTAAATCCATGTCTACATGCGCAGGGTCCTCCTGGATAGAAACAGCATCCACTAACAAAGTCAGGAAGTCAAGCGTCTACCTGCAAGTCTACGACATGCTGCCGTAAAACAGGTGAAACCGATCAGCCAGATGAAGCAACACTCTCCAACTCTCAGAAATTACAGCTTTCAATTCTAAAATGTATAGATAGGTTGCACCAACAGCAACAGTGGAATATCAGTAACAAACGATAACCTCTTCAATTCTAAATGACACCTTTGTAAGCTAAATTACTTACCCAGCTGGCAAAACAAACGAAAGGTAACTAAACTAAAATCACTCCTTGAGATAACCAATTACAGGACAAAAACAGCTCACTTTACTGTATTTTATGCAAAAAAACAAAAGCCTCACGCTCTTGCCTCAGCCCAGCAGGGTCAGTGAAGCACCCTGTGTGCCCGGGGCCCTGCTGTGGGGGCAGCTGTCGGCTGCACCCTAACTGGCACGTCCGTGTCTCGAAGCACTGGTTTCTGCTCTCTGAGGCTCCCACCCAATTACTGGCCAGCCCAGACCTGCCCAGGGAGATCAGCAAGGGCCAGGCCACGCCAAGTTCACCATGTTTATCCTGATTTAGCCTCCCTTTCTTCAACTCACACTACAAATGACAACAGTCGCGGGAATTTTAAGGACATAATAAGAGAAGTATAAGCTGCTGCCTGTTTAGGAGCTTTTGAATCTAATAACAACCAGTAAACATGTTTACGTAGGTTAAAAGGTGTGGGCAACAGCTAAAAAGCTAAAGAAGACATGCCCTGGCAGCTGTGATGAGCGATGTGACCAAAAACCAATACAGCTCCTAAAAACTAATGGGAATGAGGAATATTGGCAGCTGATAAATCAACAAGTTTAGTTATCAGACACTTTCCACTCAAAACTCTAAAATGAATTCATTCCTTTAACAAATCAGCTGAATGCTGCTGTGCATCAGAAATCATTCTGGGTACAATGGATCTAGTGGTGGTGATGCGGGGAGCGGGTACCAGAATCCTAACCTCTGTGGTCTTTAGATTCTGGTGGAATCATCAGACACACACACACACACAC
>NW_024070203.1:31436677-31448030 GCF_014754425.2 Oryx dammah
ACACACACACACACACACACTCATCACACACACACTCATATTACACACACACACACAATCATCACACACACACAATCATCACACACACAGAATCATCACACACAATCATATCACACACACACACAATCATCAAACACACACAATCATCACACACACACATTCATATCACACAATCATATCACACACACAATCATATCACACACACAATCATATCACACACACAATCATCACACATACACACACACAATCATCACACACACACACGTGCGCGCTCACTCACTCACTCACACACTCCTTCATTAACGTGGGCTGTTCTCTATCAAGGACAACACTGAATGTGTAGAAAAGGACAGCAAAACCATCAAGACCAGGAGTGTATCAGACTTCCAGATCCTAACAGAATTTTATTTTCTATTGGGATTAAAAATCAGTAAAAGCAACATAATTCTAGATTATACAGTCTTAAACGAATCATAGGTGATACACTTTCACTGTTTACTTGTGTGCTTTTTGTGACTGAAACTTTATCCATGAAAATCACTGCCAGCTAGTGAGAGGGAAAACAAAAGCAACAGATTTTCTCACACATTCAAGAAAAAAAAATTTTTTCTGAGGTAAACAGGTTTAACAAGCTACACCCAGAGTTACACCTCTGTAAACCACTTGGCTTGCCTTCCCCAAACAAAATGTTTCCAACCTCAAATTCCAGCCTGATGAGAACAACAGAATTCAAGTCCTACCGACGTTTTGTGGGTTCACAGAAGCACCGTTCCACCTCATCTTTACAACCAACTCTGAGGAGCCCAAGGGGAAAACAACCAACAGCAGGGGAGAGGCTCATCGTTAGAGACAGCAAGACAGCAACTGCAGCGCTAAAAAGGAAGCTGTGGGTCAAAGTTCACTGAGCAGCAGCCCAGAGCACAGAAGTGCCTGGTGGCCCAGGGCCAGCAGGGCCTCGCAGCAGAGATCCACCCAGAACCAGGATCCCCCCACCCAGAGAGTGACTACAGGTCACGAAGGAAAGCACGCCTCCTCTCAGGAAGACGGGACTCGACTGGAGTACAGACGCAGTCTGTGACACAACCTGGCTGCCTCTCTCTCTGTTTCAGACGTTTTCAGGGAAAGACACCCTGTCTTTCTGCAATGCGGTCTTCTGGCAGATAGGCAGGGGTGGCATACCTTTCTCTGGTCAGCTGGAAGCTAAGGAACATCCAATTCAGAGCACGCTCAAAACTGGAGCCTCAAAACTAACAGAAAGGCAAAATGACCGCACACTCAAAAAATTAATTTATTCATTTTCAAACAGAATAAGAGGCAAGACACAGGCTGTTGCTGGTTATGAGCCAGACTTTGCTTTTTTTCAAGGCAAAGAATTAAAATCGTACACAAACTATTAGGTACAAAATAAGACCATGGGCGTTCCCCTATGGCTCAGAGGGTAAAAAATCTGAATGCAAGGCAAGAGACACAAGAAAGGCAGGTTTGATCCCTGTGTTGGCAAGAACCCCTGGAGGAGGAAATGGCAACCCACTCCAATATTCTTGCCTGGGAAATTCCATAGACAGAGGAGCCCAGTGGGCTACAGTCCATGAGGTCGCAAAGAGGTGGACACAACAAACTAAGCAAGCAACCAAAGCTACAAGGGTATACGGTACAACATGGGGAACATAGTTAATATTTTATAACTATAAATGGAGTAGAACATTTAAAATTCTGAATCACTCTATTGTATACCTATAACTATACAACACTGTACAGCAACCACACTTCAATTTAAAAAAACTAAACTAAAGCAAAATAAAATCCTACACAGTGCAGAATGGGGTAGGGGTGGGAAGTCAGAATGGAGGGAGGAGTCTGGAGAAGGCAGATGGCTTCCAAGGAAACAAGCCAGGGAAGTGCCCTAAGGAAACAAAGGCAATGCAGTGAAAGGCCAGGACACAGCCTCACAGGCCTGGGGAGCAATCTCCAAGCACAGTGCCAGGAGGTGTTAACAGGCATGAAGATAAACGCAGAGGGGGGCTCCACAGCCAAGGCAATGTGAATAAACATGGATGAATGAAATTAAATGCTGAGCTTTCTCAGGCGCCTTTACTATACCCTTCCATCTGTGACCTCTAAGAGAGGGCTGTAGTTTTCCGTAACTTCTACTTCTGTCTGTTTAAATATTGTAGACTGAACGTAGTTTCATATTTTCTTAACAGCTGTTCTCATAGAGAAACATTACTTAGGATGTTGAGGTGTGCAGTTCTGCACGTACCAGATAGACTTCCTTTCCTACCATTTGCAAGACTGCTGGTGGGCCTCAAACCTGCGATGCTCAAGCCCCCTCCTGTTGTATCTCTGACTATCAAAGTCACAGGCTCCTTGCTTGCTCTGGGTTTGAAACCAGGAAATAGCAAGGCTCAGTGCTAGACAACAGGAAGACTAAAAGGATGAATAAAATATATACTCTGCTCTTTAGACATCTCTATCTGGCTACTTGCTTATAACCGAGTAAAACCAAAACACTCACTGTAAAGCAAATCTAAGAGCAAGTATTTCAGAGGACCCAGGCCTCGCTCCAGACACAAGGTTAGCTGAAAAGGTCCCAACTGGACTTCAGGCAGGTAGCACCTGACCGTATTTTATATACAAACAGATGCTTCTTCAAAACAATCAAACCTCATCAAAATAATCCTCACAAAATTCCTTTGAGATGAAAGAGGACAAATTAGGTAAACTGAAACAGAGAAAAATGACTTAAACATAGTTGTGCAGTCACAAAAGATAAGGGAATAATCTCAAGAATCCCCACTATCCACACAGAATCCTAAACACACTATATCAGCCTCTGTCTAGAAAACAATGCCAGGCAAAGGAATAGAGGAAAACTTATACACATATACACACACACACACACATATACACATATGTATACATATTTAACTTTGATAGCTACAGAAGTACAGGAAGGCAAAACTTAAGAGAATTCTGTCCATAGAAGAAATCTGTCCTGTATATTTTTCCATAACATGAGGGTTGATAAAGGTGATACAGCAAGCACTTTATATTAAGGTATTTAAAAGGTGTAATGTTTCATAAAGCTCATTTCATCATTATTTCAATAACTAAAAGATAATGTTTAACACAGTTAGGAATTTTATTGGCTACAATGAGCCAAAACAATATCATGGAGGTAAGTCAACTCTGAAAACGATTACTCTTTAAAATTCATGCAGGAACATGAACTATGAAAAGAAGTACCAGGCTGTTTTAGCCCCTATAAAAGCCAGAAACAGCAAAGTTGTCCACCCTTAAGAAGATACTTGATTTAAACTATGCTGCTGCTGCTGCTAAGTCACTTCAGTTGCATCCAACTCCTAGCGACCCCATGGATTGCAGCCCACCAGGCTCCTCCATCCATGGGATTTTCCAGGCAAGAGTATTGGAATGGGTTGCCATTGCCCTCTCCGATTTAAACTATAAATTCAAACAAAACAATGTTTATCTTTGTGAAGTTTTAAAGACCCATGATTCTATAAAGTTATATTGGGCTTGATACATGAAGTAATACAGATTTTCTTACTTGAAAAATAAAGATAATGCTGACTAAAAAATAATTCACTAAAAGAACATATTTGAAATACAGTTGTAACTAGCAGAACATTCTATATGCACGTGAAACTATATACATAAAGACTGTACAGCAGAACATTTATAACCAGCAAAAATTCTGTGTGTGTTTCTGAACACGTACTATGGGGTGCTCAGGAGCATTAACGCATGAGCCGAACTAACCACGTGTGCTCAGAAGGGTTGCCTTACTCACTGACTCTTGACTGGCACTAGAGAACTGACCTCTTGGAATATTCAAACTGATAGAAACACTTTTCACACTCAGCACCTTGGCCACACTGTACTGTTCTGTCTAGGTGGTCTGTGCAAATAATGTGATTCATGGCAAGCATCCGCTTTCCTTCTGGAACTGGGTTTGGTCACTGCAGCCAATCACCAGGCACTGTTACGGGGACAACCGAAACTACGCAGAACCAGTGAGCTTACTACACTCTGCAAGAGCTGCTGCAGGTCGAGATGAAGCGTGTCCTCTGCTACCCCTAGGCAAGGACTCTTTGAAGCTTATGCCTGGTCACCCAACTTCTGACACATCTTCCCCTGTGGACTGTGCTTAGTATCATTTGTTGTAATAAATCACAGCCTCAAGTATAATGACTTCGAAGTTCAATGATTCCTCCTGACAAATCGCTAAATCTGGAGAGGATCTTAGGGACTCCAGACACACAGAGTTCATAATTTTAATACACTTTCCATCATTTGAGTAGAATGAGAGGTAAAAACTAGTCTATACCATCCTGGTAATCAGATACAGTTCTTATAATAACATATATGTTACATGACTTAGAGAAATATCAATCTCCATTCATGGAAACTATTTATAGTTAGATAAATATGGTTTTAAGTCAGATCACCATCTACAACACGGGATGGCAGGTGTTTTTTTTTTTTTTTTTGGTAAAGGACCAGATGGTAAGTACTTTAGGCTTTGAGGGCCGCACAGTATCCTTCACAAATACTGAACTGTGTCACTGCAGCATGAGCACCATAACAGACAGTGCAGAAAGCAGTATGCATGGCTGCGTTTCAATAAAACTTTATTTGCAAAGACAGGTAAGGGGTGTGGTGTAGCATGCAAGCTACAGTTTACCAACCTCATTCCAGAACAAATGACTTTTCTTAATTTCTTTCCTAGATAAAGAAAACCACATATTAAAAATATAATAAAACAAAAAGTAAACAAAGGAAAATACCAAAATTCTTTCTTCATCACTCATTGTTGCTATAGCAAGACTCCAAATGTCAGTCGTGTCTGACTCTCTGCGATCCCATGGACCGTAGCCTACCAGGATCCTCTGTCCATGGGATTTTCCAGGCAATAGTACTGGAGTGGATTGCCATTTCCTTCTCCAGGGGATCTTCCCGACCCAGGGATCAAACCTGTTTCCCGCATTGTAGACAGACGCTTTACCATCTGAGCCACCAGGTAAGTCCAATGTTGCTATAATAAAACTAAAATTACCTAAATCATAAATTTTTAAAATCAATTTAGGATCTGCTGATACCTTCTGTAAACTCAGTATAATACCAAAAGTCACGAAAAGGCAATCCAGGGTAACTTCCTGGCTCTCTGGCACTGGGAAACTCTAGCCTGGGTTTTCTATTGCTTCATAACAAATCACCACTAAGTCAGAGGCTTGAGGCAACATCCATTTATTAGCTCACAGTTCTGGTGTTCAAATCTTTATTCAGGGCAAGAGAGTCCAGGCTGAAGTCTCTCCACAGAGTCCCTAAAGGACAGTCAACGTGCTGGTGGGCTGCTTCTCATTTGGGCACAGGGTCCTCTTCCCAGTCCCCACAGCTGTGGAAGACTGAGCTCCTCACAGCCTCTGAGTGAGGTTCCTGCTGCCCGTCAGCTGGGGGCTGCTCCTGGCCAACATTACTTTCCACATGGTTGCCCCATCTTCAGATCCAGCAACAAACAGTCCTGTTCCTGTGGAATCCTCACATAACCTCCTGCAACTTGTTTCTACAGTCAAAGAGTAAACATTTAATTTAGACAATAACTGATTCAGCATTGCTCAATGAATATCTCAAAGCGTGCCTAACAAAATCAAAGCCTTGAAAAATCATTGAGAGGTTTTGAAATGAGCTTTTTTATAGAAATGGTCCAACCTTAACAACATTTAACCTAAGCTTCTGAGACACTGGACCAGCACTGATGTGAACCTTAGGCGTTCAGGGACTACATGACTTTGAATGAGGTCAAACAAACATGCTTATCATGCAAGGTTCTTAATCATACCTGTAAGTGTCCCAAATCTATATAAATTCCTTCATCTCCACAACTTGCTGCCTTAATAATAACTAACACAAAAGAACAAAACAAGAAATTTCTAACAACTTGAGATCATAAACCAATCAGAGCCACTTTCTTGTTGCTGTGCTCAATCGTGTCCGACTCTTTTTGACTCTACAGACTGCAGCCCACCAGGATCCTCTATCCATGGAATTTTCCAGGCAAGAATACTGGAATGGGTTGCCACTTCCTCCTCCAGGGGATCTTCCCCACCCAGGGATCAAACCTTTGTCTCTCGCATCTCTTGCATTGGTAGGTGGATTCTTTACTATGAGTGCCACCTTGGAAGCCCGTGAAATGCCCTGCCTCTTTCTTTTCTACCAGGCAAATTCCTATTTAATGCTGAAGACTTTGTTAATCCATCCATCATCTACAAAGTCCTCTCCACCACAACTTTCTATTAAGAGTGAACACCCACACATCCACCGCTGAGGATACCCCATGGATACTCCCACACTTTGCTTAGCATGTATCTACTACAGGGTTCCTCCTAAACGACAAAGGCTTTTCTTTTGCCAACACTACACAGTGTACCCACTTCTACTACTGAATTTCTATATGCTATTTGTATACATGTCCGTCCTTCTTTGAGACTGTGAGCTTAAAAGCCTAACCTGGTTTCTTTATGCATGGCTTCAAGAGTTTAGACAGGCATAGACAAATTTCCTGTGAGAGAGAATAAGTAGGTTCTGACCACATCACTCACTGAAAACTTCTCTTTATCTGATCTCTAAATAACAACAGCAGAAATCAATTTTTTACAAATCTTCCCTGGTGGCTCAGAGGCTAAAGAGTCTGCCTCCAATGTGGGAGACCTGGGTTCAATCCCTGGGTTGGGAAGATCCCCTGGAGAAGGAAATGGTAATCCACTCCAGTATTCTTGCCTGGAGAATCCCATGGACGGAGAAGCCTGGTAGGCTACAGTCCATGGGGTCGCAAAGAGTCGGACACGACTGAGCGACTTCACTCACTCACCCTTCCCTTATGTGCTAGGCACAACAGTTCCATCTGAACAGCAGCAATGGGGAAATGAACTTTGCACCACTTCTGCAGCTGGTAGAGAAGGAAGCTAAACAGGCTCCTTCTACTTTGGGAGGAGAGCAAATTCTGTCTATGTTAGGTAACACACACAAAAAACACCCTTTGGGAGACCACAACCAAACTTACAGATACTACTCATATGAGAGGGTACCCACCTCTGCTCTGACCTATTTTTACATCCAGGAAACTACCTGTTCAGGAGAGAAATGTAAAATCAGGTCCTGTGAGAGAAGATGGGATTAACAGAAAGCAACGGACTTGAAGTGGCCATAGGAAAACAGTCGTTAACAACAGGGTCTTTTTCAGACTAGGGTGAAAATATCTCTCTTTCTACATGCATTTTGTTCTCCAGATGACAAGACTCTTAAATATACCATAGAAAAGAAGTTTTTTCTACAAAGCATCCCCTTCATAACTGCCTATCATGACACAGCAACCAAGAAACACGAAGCTTGTTCTGGGGACAGTCAACTGGTGATTTCCTGCTAGACTTTCTCAACTCAGAGGGTGATGAAACGGCCTGGTGTTGCAATGCAGTTATGGCTTGGGTGAAAACGCAGGGCATCCAAGGCAGAAGTGGCTGAAGACAGAGGAGCCCAGCAGGAAGTTGTTCCTACAAAGGAAATTGCAGGTTCTAAGATGAAGAGGAAGTCAAGAGTGAGAATTAAGTGTCTTAAGAACTTGAGAAAATACTGAAAAACTACTTGTGGTCTCACACATACTTAAAACCTTATGCAGCATATTCAGGTTATCATTAATTATAAATCTGAAACTTTGCCAATGCAGTTCAGGGTAAAGTTCACCCACAGTGGGGATTTCCAGATGGCTCAACGGTAAACAATTCGCCTTACAACACAGGTTCAATTCCTGGGTCAGTACGATCCCCTGGAGTGGAAAATGGCAACCTACTCCAGTATTCTTGCCTGGGAAATCCCATGGACAGAGAAGCCTGGAGGGCTACAGTCCATGGGACTACAAGGAGTCAGACACGACTGAGCAGGCAGATATGCCTCTCGTTTTCAGCTAAAGAAGTCAAATCCTGTCTTCGTTAACTGTCTGTGAGGAGCTGCTGTTGCCTCTGTTCCTTGCAGGGAGCTCTTCTGTAAGAATGTCTATGATGACACTGACTAAAGGGACAGAGGAAGACCACTCTCACCCATCTGCTCCTACAGTGAGAGTCCTCGCCATATTCCTCTTCATTTTAACCATGCCCTGCACTGTCCTTCTCACATACAAATGCTCCCACAAGGAGCTTCCAGTCTCCATAAAAAATGGTAGACTCTCTGAAAGTTTATTTCCATTTGCTGGTAAGATGTGTCCTAGTCACAAAGAGCATACTACTAGTCAGCTCCTTGGCAATAAATGAATGAGCACAAATGATCATTCTGAGTTTAAAACAACTTTCGCAGTGAGACCTCAGGACTCTCTGGTGGAAGCTGTTTCTGTCTCCTTCATCTGTGCATGCATGTGTGCTAAGTCACTTTAGTCGTATCCAACTCTCTGTGACCCTATGGACTGTAAGCCCGCCAGGCTCCTCTCTCCACAGGATTCTCCAGGCAAGAATACTGCAGTGAGTTGCCATGCCCCTCCTGCAGAGGATCTTCCCAACCCAGGGATGGAATCTTGCACTGCAAGCGGATTCTTTACCACTGAGCTACAGGGGAAGCTACAGACAACAGAAACTGAACAGAAACGTCATATCCCAGGATTATTGATGGGATAGGATGCTTATAAATATTCACAGAACACACCTTTCCACCATTAAGCAAGAAATAGTATTGCATATATGATTTTAGTCAATAACAGGCTTTATAAATATGAGTAGTGGCATTAACAAGACTATTCACAGGTTTCATACAAGACCATATGTGACTTTCTTTCCCAAGTCTGGAAAGTAAGTGTGACCATGTTAATTTCTCTCTAGCCCGACACAGCATGTTAACTTCTGCGAGTAATGTGAGGCACCAGAACCTGCTTTTTATTCTGATTTCCAAAATCAGAATGCCTCACGTTTTCACCTAGAGAAGTCAAATCATGTCTTCATTAACTGTCTATGAGTTCTGGTACTTACTACTTTACTCTAAATGACCTGCACTCAAGAGTGAGATCTCCCTTGAAAAACCACATTTTTGATATCTCAACAGTCACTGAAATCATCATCCTACACTCTCTATTCTGGCTTCTGAATCCCTGTGTTCTTAGATCAACATCTCCCTATCTCACTTTCATCCACAGACCAAACGCCCCTGAGCACCAGGCGCTCTGCTCACTGCTGCGGCACAGACACCGAGGCAGACGTGGGTGAGGTGTGGGCAGGGAGTAACCTGTACCACCAAGCACACCACGTGCCATGGCAGGAGGAAGGACACAGCGCTACGAGGACGGGAGCAGGGTGTGAAGCCATCCCGGGCTGGGTGCAGGGAGGGCTCCTGGGAGACAGAGAGGATGGCCCTGTGAATGCCCTAGGCCGCCAGCAGTGAGGTCTCTGGCCAGCTGCTTAACTTCATTGTGTTCGCGTATTTTCACTCTCTTAAACATGTGCTTGACAACACGCACAACCTGTGCCCTTTGAATGCTGTCCACAAGCTCTGCGTTAGTTTTCTTTCTATCTTATGTAACAAGGTTCCACAAACTCAGGGGACTGCAGTCACACTGGCTTATTACCTAACAGCTCTGCAGGCCACAAGTCTTGCCTGTTTTTCCCTTGTGTTTTTGTGGCCGTGTCAGGTGGCATGTGGGATCTTAATTCCCCTACCAGGGATTGAACCCATGCACCCCCTACACTGGAAGCAGGGAGTCTTAACCACTGGATTGCCAGGGAAGTCCCTTGCTCATTTTAACTGAGTCTTCTGCTCATGGTATCACAAAGGTGATATCAAGGCATGGCTGGGCTTAGTTCTCCCCCAGACTCTGGAGAAAAATCCAATTCTAAGCTCAATCTTCTTGTTGGTAGAATTCAGGTCCTTCTGACTTTATGACTGAGGTCTCCACTTTCTGGCTGGCTGGGGGTCAGGGTCCACTCTGAGCTCCTAGATACTACCACACTCCTTGCCCTGTGGCCTCTTCCAACTGTGAACCAGCAATATTACATAAATCCCTTTTCTGCCTCCAATTCTGACTCCCCCATCTCTGACCTCTAGGCCCAGATGGAAACGGTTTGTGGGATGAGGCCAGGCCCAGAAGATCAATTCTTGTCCTCAAGTCCACTGAGCTAAATACAAAGTTTAATCAGGGAGTAAATGCCACCCAAGTCACAGTTTCGGGGCCATGCAGGATTCAGCAGGAGTTGGGTATCAGGGGTCATTTCAGAACTTTACCACAATTTATAAAGAAAACACAAAAAGCTGGCATCAAAATACTTGTCATCAAGGAAGAATTTTATGGCAATGATGAGAAATAGAGTACAAGTTTCTTTCTATGTAAGGATTTTATTTTTCAAACTTGAGATTGCAAAAACCAAAAAATTACAGACAACAGTCAAATCTACACCTCCTGCTTTTTTATCCTTAAATCACTCATCTTTACAATGCCTGAGACATTTATATTTGAATATCTCTCTCAACCTCACATAATACAAGCGAATTTATAGCCTTCCCCTTTCTGAGATTTGTGTTACACCCGCAGGCAGCCAGTGTTCCAGGCTACCTGCCTCAGCATGATGACTTTATCTTTTACTCTATGTTCTCTGTGACAACAGCCAAACTGAAACTAATTCATTAATAGATCTTAATACTCCTTCTTCTCTCCATTCCCACGCGCACTCAGTCTGGAACAGGGTCATTAGAAACCCAACCTGACCTCCCCTCCCTGGAACTTTCTTTCCTTCTCCTGTCCATGCACAGACTGGCCCCGCTCCAACCGTGCCAGTGAAGTCCTCAGCAGCTCACTCAGTCACCTCCACTTGGGAATCAGCACGGCCCCCTTGCTCCAGTCACAGGGAGCTCCTCAGGCCAGCACTCAAGGCCAACACTTAGCATTCCCTGGGCCCCAGTCTCATACTTCAAGGCCTGCAATCCCACTTCACACCAGAGTCGGCCTCAGGGACCCCTCCCCACGAGGCCCACACCTCAGGTTCAGAGCACACACGCCTTAGCCCTAGAGGCTCCTGAGCTGGGCAGGTCAGCTCCATGGAGGCTTTTCTGGTTATAGCCCCCACCTGTCTCAGGCACTCTGTACCCACACTGCCCAGCATGAGCCTCATCTGGCTTTGGCATCTGTCACTTTAATAGGGGCACTGTGCTTCTCTACCTTGTGCAGATCTGTGTATGTTCAGTATACACACACACACACGTACACTTAACAAGGGCACTGTGCTTCTCTACCTTGTCCAGATCTGTGTGTGTGTGTGTGTGTGTACTCAATATACATACACACACACACATACATATATTTAATAGG
>NW_024070203.1:31448040-31448866 GCF_014754425.2 Oryx dammah
ACCTTATCCATATCTGTGTGTGTATGTGTGTTCAGTATACATACACATATACACACACACACAAACACACACATGTTTAATAGGGCACTGGCCTTCTCTACCTTGTCCAGATCTTTCTGTGTATTTGTGTTCAGTATACACACACACACACAATGTTTAATAGGGGCACTGTGCTTCTCTACCTTGTTCAGATCTGTGTGAGTGTGTGTGTGTTCAGTATACATACACACACACACATTCTTTTCTAGATCCCTCAGACCTTGTGCAGCACACCTAGGAAGTTAGGGAATTCGTCATTTTTCCCCTCTATCCTATTTATTGATATCTCCAGTCCTAATTTTTCATCTGTTTTTATAATCTCTTTATTGCTCCCTGCTGGGAAGAACAACCTCTTCAGAACAGAGGCTAATACAGTAGGTGATCCATTCCCCTCTCTATAGGAATGAGGTACTAGCATAACTAACAATCCAGAGTTACAAACAAGTCAATTTACTTAATGTTTACATTAAATAATGGAAAAGAGATTCTAGGAAAATAAACTACTTCTTCTAAAAATCGAGGACACACAGTAAAACCCTTAAAGTAGGGAGAGAAACATAACTTGGAAAATCTACATTTTCATATGAAAAACTGCTATGCGTGGGGGCTGCTTTGTTTCCCAAGTAAAACATGGGAAACAACCTGAACATGCACACACAGGGTAATGGCTGGAGAGAAGAGGGTCCTGCCCTGTGTGGACCGCACCACACTGATCAGTGGAAGGGGGCCTCCCGCGTTCCCAGAGGATGACCTGGGCACACTGCCTGTGCGCTCCGCGCGCAGCGCC
>NW_024070203.1:31448876-31617601 GCF_014754425.2 Oryx dammah
GTGTGTCAGGTACGGGAGGCCCCGGGCACGCTGCTTGTGCGCTCCGCGCGCAGCGCCGTGCGTCAGGTACGGGAGGCCCCGGGCACGCTGCCTGTGCGCTCCGCGTGCAGCGCCGTGTGTCAGGTATACTGGCATTGGTGTACAGAGGTCAGGGGACAGAGTGTCACACACTAACGTTTCTGGGAAAACTTAGCTATAGTAGTTGCCTGCTGGGGAAGGGGACTCTGGGAGAGAGGCAGCTGCCACCCTGCGGGTGGTACGGTGACTGCAGGAACCTGGTTCCAAAAGAGGCCTGGCGGAGCTGCTCTGCAAATGCGGGAGCAGGACAGACTGGCCCACAGCTTGTTACCAAGCTCAGTGCCCCAGAAGAAGCCTCCTACTTGCAGAAGCACCCCCCCGCCCGTGTCTTTACCTGACCTTCTCTGGCAGGGGAAGTTGCAGAGGTCACACATCCTAACACGTGTGGACCCCCTTCTGTGGCAGGTGCTGGGCTGCCCGCAGCACACACACATTGGAGAAGAGCCACAGCCTGCAGTGAGGGTGGTCAGGTGGCACCCGCCCACCCTGCCATAAAGACCATCAGATGTGCCATGTGCGACTACACGAATGGAGCTCGAGGCCATTACGCCAAGTGAAGCAAGTCAGGGAGAGAAAGACAAGTCCTACATGGTATCGTCTCTATGTGGAATCTAAACAAACAAGCCAAACTGGTAGAGGCAGAGAGCAACACAATGGTTACCAGGTGCTGGAGGGTGGGGGGCGGGACAGACGCTGTGATGGGGACAGACCTGCAGCCAACAGGAAGTAGCCCCAGAAATCTAATACACAGCAGGAAATACAGATAACAATACCGTGTTCTCATCATCAAACTGGCTTGAAGACTGACACCTAACAACTGCAAAAATTAAGAAGAAATGATAATTATGTAACATAACAGAGGTGCTAATTATCCCCCCAAGGGCAATCATGCTGCAATATACAATTGTATCAAATTAACAGACTGTACACCTTAAATTTACGGGTAGTATCTGTCCAAACTATTTCAATTAAAAACTGAATCAATTAAAAGTTAAAAATAAAGAAAAAATAAAGCCTATCCTTCTGCTACCTGCCCCAGTGCATACAGGGAAAGGCTGGAAACTCACCGGAGACTGGGCAGCAGCTGTGGACTCAAGACAAGGTCTGACCACAAGCTCAAAGTAAAAACCTAACTGCTAGAAATGGAGACACTTTTCAATAAACATTTTTGGATTATGAGGCCTGCTTTACCAGAAATGCCCCTGAGAAGACTTCATGAGAAACCTGGTATTTTCGAAAAAGTCTGTAAGATTTGTCACCACTGAAAGAAATCAAATGAACACTGGGTATTTTCCAAATGAGAATTCTATGTGGGGCCTGCGACTGATAATTAAACAACTGAGCAGACCTAGCCAGTTAGTGGAGCTGGAACCTCACCTAGGACTAGGCTCTACAAAAACAAAACCTGCTTTGAAGTTACAGGATCAAAAACACTGCTTAGGGATTTGAACTAGACTTCTGGTGATCATTCTGTAACATACATAAAAGAATCAAATCGTTATGCGGTATACCTGAAACTACTATAACGTTAAATGCCAATCATATGTCAACTTAAGAAACAAAGAACAATAAACAAAGAACCAGAACACAGCTTGAAACCAAATCAAGGGTTCCTGTGGCAGCTTCTGGCCCAAATCAGGCCAACAAGACAACCACGGCTCTTCAAAGCAAGGCCCAAACTCCAGAGTCAAGGACTTGGGAGTGAACCCCCAGCACAGAGGAACCTTGGCTTGATGGCCAACAAGGGCAGGAGCCATGAAAGAGTTCAGGGAGGTATCCGTAGGATTAAATGTGATCATTTACTCTCCTGGGCAGTATGCTTTCAATGAACCAAATGTTTTATTTCATATTAACAGAAGAATAATGCTTTATAGGAGCAACCACTAACACAGAGAGTTTATTCCCCCTTCTCCATGTTCTCCTTGAAACAGTGACCCAGGTATATTTAAAACAGATTCCTACCTTTGATTTTAGTACTCTACAGGCACTTCAGCCACCTCGCTTAAAGCCCCCCAAACAGCTGGAAGAACTCTGCTAGAAGAGAGTGATTTTCCTTAACTCCTAGAGAGGGAGGAAAGGAGAGAGGGAGGGAGAGAAGCAGGGAGGGGGAGGGCAGAAGCCCCTTCAACAGCACACTGGCAGCAGGCTACCGCACTCTCCAGACCAAATGTGAGCTCAGAGGCCCCCAAACTGAACTGCAGCACAAAGCATGTTTCTGCTCTTCTGAAGAGCAAAATCAGAAAGCGAATGCTTTTCTTAAAAGAATCATTTTAATAACATGCAGAATTCTGTGATGCTTCCAAACACAGGCATGGAAAGGGGCCATCCAACAAGCCTCCCTTCTGAGAGGTCACTGCCAGAGGCAGGGTTGTGGGCAAGGACAGAGGGGAACCCAGAAACTGAAGAGTTGGAAATATTCTCCTACCTAAATAACATTTCTTTAAATAGCTCTAATTTCTATGTCTTTTAATTCCTCAGGAGACACTTTTGCAACATGAATTAGCCCATGAGTCTCCCCTGGAGCTTACTGTAACATGACCTCTGACAAAACACACTGCATTGTTGGCTCACTAGGCAGAGGCGAGACAAGACGGGATAGGTAAGGCTTTGATCAAGTGGAGGTGATACTGACCCCCAAAACAGGAACATGGGTAAAGATGGGAGGAGGGTGCCTAAATTCTCCCTGTAATGTGTTATTTCCCACGCTATGCAGATTCATGGGTGCTCATGATTTTTTTCTCTATTTTTGTATACTTAATTTATTTCATTTTTTAAAAACAGGCCAAAAAACACAACACACATATTCTAGAAACGGCAGAAACCGGATGTGGTGATGTGTAAAGGTGTGTGGTCCAAGAGTGATGGGAGGAAGGCCCCCCAGGCCAGTCCGACAGCTCTGCAACAGTCTTGACGAGGGCTTCTGACCCCACCACACATCACAGCTACTGTGCGTCTGCAAACACGAGGCAAGTGTTCTGTCAGCACCACGCAAGACAGTCCCTCACAGCCTCTTGTTTCTGGGCAGCACAGCAGGCCTCTTCCCCACCAACCTCAAGAAGCGTGCATGCCACCTGCCGTGCTGCACACATCCACGCACACACACACACCCCCTCCAAGCTGGCCCAGAGCCCTCCACCGCACCTGCTGTGCTGCACGCTTCCACACAAGCATGTGCATGTGCACACACACACACACCCTTCACACTGCCCCAAAGCCCTCCACCGCACCTGCCATGCTGCACACATCCATGCACACACACACACGCACACCCTACACACAGCCCCACAGCCCTCCACCGCACCTGCCATGCTGCACACATCCATGCACACACACACACGCACACCCTACACACAGCCCCACAGCCCTCCACGGCACCTGTCATGCTGCACACATCCATGCACACACACACACACACACACACATGCCACACTGCCCCACAGCCCTCCACCACACTGCAATTAGGCTCACACTAACCACTATGCCTTCCTGGGGCCCCTCTGGCTACTCCAAAACCTAGACTCAGGTCAGAAGACATGAAGCACGCAGAGCCTCTGGACTGGACGACCACCACAAAGGCAGCCCAGGAGCACTGGCCGTGACCTGACAGCTGACGAGCCCTGTGTTCCTGACACCCACCTCCAAGGGCCTGCTCTTTTCCAGACCCTACTGAGCCAAACCAGGCAAGCACTCCTGCACTCCCGGAGCCCTGAGTTCCGGATCTCCCCACACACGCCAGTTCCAAGACTACTCTCCTACAAATATTCCTGCCCCTCTGAATGCCTCTCCGTCTTGGCAACGTTCAAGTCACAGAACGCCTGCAGGGCTCATTAAGGACAGCTGGGCCTCACCCCCAACTCTGATTCAGTGGTCTGTGGCTTGCCCGAGAATCTGTATTTCTAACAAGCTCCCAAGTGGTGATCTGCTGCTGGTTGGAGAATGACTTCTCTACACAGGTCTCACATCTGAATATTTGGTTTTAACTCCTGTCCACTTAATGCAGCCTTACTGAGTCCAAGCCTGAAGTCTCCCCTGGGGCAGTGAACTCCCTAACTAGGTGTGGGGTTGGCAGCCCCCACTCAGGCCCCTTCCTGGGGGCCACAGTGTGTCACAGTGTGTCCACGGTCATTGTACATCCACCCTATCTCCTTACTAATGGTCGGATGGCTGGAAGGCACTCAGTATACAAGGAACTCAATTATTAATAAAAATGATTTATTGTGATGATAAATTCATATAATGTTTTATCATTTACAAATCCTTCATCCTCTTATGTGGTCTCACTGGAACTTAACAACAAGTTCTAATAGCAGATATCACCGTCCGAACTTCAGGGCTGAAAGTGAAGTCAGAGCAGTTTTTCAACCTGCTCAAGGCCACAGCACTAGCAGTTTAGATGCCTCCTTTTGTGTAAATGTGGTCATTTAATTCATTTATCAGCAGTAATGTTTTTTTTTTACAGTTTCATCAGTATCACTTATCATTTATTTTCAATACTAAAAAGCACAACGGAATCTAAGCAAGGTGTGAAAGACACAGATGAATGCTCACCATAACACTAAATAAATGCGGAATCAGAGTCCTACCCGCCCATGAATATAAACAGCACCACAGCAATGTTCCAAGAACAAGGTGATGGGCACTGTGAAGCATCAACATTGCCTCAGATTGGCAGTCACCCGAGAAGTTTTCATGTTTGCTTTTCACCCTATGGAGTTTTTCACTTTTCGTTTTGATTTTCTTTGCATGAGCTGCCTACATGTAGAAATGGGGAGATTTTTACAGATAAATCTGGAGAGCTTTCTGGAAACTGAGAGGATATGGTGATGTGGGAGCCACATTCCAGTAAAGCAGCACCTGCGGGAGCTTCCTAACAGCTTGCAGGTCCTGTGCCCGGCAGGCCCTCTGAGGCCTGACCCTGGTCCACAGGCCTCCTACCTGGGGACCTGTGCTAAGCGGATCAATGACAGACAGAGACAGGTGAGCAGAGTAAACTCCCCAGTGAGCATAATAAACCACTTGAGTGCGATGTCCTCTGGCTGCTTAAGAACTAATGAGAAATAACCAGCCACACAGCAATGATTCTTATCGACTGTTTTCTGGAAAAGCCAGTCTCTCCATTTCTGTAAAGAGCATCCCATGCTCTTTCAAGCAGTTTTACACACATACATATGCACTGTTCAGTCTGAAAGTCAACCCTGATCATACTGCTGTGGTTTGTTGCTAGTGAGGATTCATTTGTTGAAGCAGGAAGAATACCTGGAAGGAGAAAGCTAGTGGTAAATTTCAAAATGAGAACTACCGTTCATGATGTATTCTTGACACACACAAAATACCTGAAACACATACACCCACAAATGACTGCACTCTCCTTAGAGATGGGGTCCTCTCTACCTTAAACTGGAAGACACCGACAAACTGTACAGGGCATTAAGTCGAATGATCAAATCTCAAGTTTGACTGCAATGGTTAAGCTGATTTTCAAGAAAAATGAGAAAAAGAATTAAAATATTCATTCCCCACCTTCATCCCTGCAGAACAGGCTGAGACATAAAATCACTATCCTGCATTCCTGCATTCCTAAACTCTCTTTTCAATTCTGCCTCTGTGGGTACAGCAGAAAGGGAAGGCCATCTCAGGCTCTTCATGTGCTCTGACGCACAGAACTAGAACCAGGGACTCCCAAACAAGCAGAGGCCTTGTCTGCGGTACTTTTAAAGGAATGATGCTGTCAACATTTGGGACTAACGGTGTTCTGATGCAATGTTAACAAAGGTGATACGAATTCTTCGTCTAATGTGCCACGGATAATAATATAAAAATAGAACTCGACTAAAAACTTATACTAGTAAAAGAGTCTGAGACACTACGTCTCATTCTTATTACCAGATGTCCATGAAATCCCAGTCATACAGAGTTCACATCTTAAAATGAAAATAAATTATATAAAAGTGCTGATTCTAATTACCTCCAGCTAGAGAGACTATAGAAAAGTTACTGGATTATGAATTAATAATGCAGACAAAACTCAAAAGAGGGTGTGTGTGTTCAGGTGTATACCCTACATCCTAACTTCTTAAATATAAATAACTTCGGGCAGGTCTAAAACCCACAGAAAAGAAAGATTACATGAAAATAGAACCTTTGAAGTTTCCCACTGAAGTAATATAAAGGTGAGAAAGTGCTCTTGAATTGAGAAATTCTTATGAGACAGTTTGAGCCAATGCCATTCCGTATTAGAGACAACTATAGAAAGAGCAGACGTGAATGTATTTTATTCTTCACGTCACAAGACTGCTGTGCAATGGGCAGAAGGAGATCTTAGCCTTAAATCTGAATCTTAAGAAAATCTGTTTTTGGTCCTGTCTTCCTGCCACCACAGGAAAATGTGCCAAACTCAGGAGTGAACCATACAGTGTAAATCTATCATTTTGGATGTGCAGTTATTTGGGGAAAAAATAAGATAATCATTCAATATTTTTTAATTAAATAAATAAAATGTTATGCCCAAAGCCCAGTTTACTTGTTAACAGATTTTATAAATACAGATGGCAATTTTTACCAGGGTGGAGAGCAAAAACTGCCAGAATAAAATATGTGCAAGCCACATTTTAGTGAGGAAACACTCACAAACCTACTGAATCGCAAATAAGCATATTTATATTTAATCCTTTCTAATATGATTTACTGACCTTAATGCAGCTTTAAAACACTACATCCTCAACACATAAGAAATCTCCTTTCCTTTCTTTCTCATTTTCTTCCCCAGTTTTTATTTCAGAACTCCAAATTCCAGATTTCAAATTTCTTTCTTATAAGTAAACAAAACAAAGGCACATATTTAAGGAAATAAGGCCCTTTGAGCTTTCTTTCTTAGAAGTTCAGCTCAATAAAAGAAGCAGAAATCATACAGTGGGGAAAATAAGTGCTATCTTGCTCCATCATACCACAGAAAGAACATAACTCATAGCCACAGAGAAAGGATGGATAAGATAAAAGAAAGAAGTTTGACTTAAGCAAATGTCCTCTTTCCCTTGGCTTTCAGTGCTCCACTCAGTGCTTTTTTCAGGCAGAAATCCTAGTACCTAGTGGGATATCTTTAAAACCTATAAGATACACAGGGAGCAGAGCAGTGAGCTGATGTCTTAACACAGGCAAGAGAAGCACAAGTTCTGACTAGCTAGGGGGCGGATGTCGGGACGTGGAGGCAGTGGATGTTGGGACGTGGAGGCAGTAGGTGCTGTGATGTGGAAACATGGTGGAATGATGCTCCCTCCCTCAGATCCAAAGAGCAAGGTATGTCAAAGGTCCAGCAATTTGGATGGAAGACACAGTAAAAGATGAGCAAGAAGCACAGTAGTACGGAAAATTTAACGTTTCCCTTATAATCCCTGTTGATAAATTCACACTTTCCTCTACTCCTTAAACTCCTACTTATTTAAGAATCAAAACCTTTTATATGAGCACTCAACTAAACTGAGTAGACTACAAGCAGGTATCCCCTGCTCCCACCCACCACAAACGTGCTGTGTACTGAAGTGTTTCCATTACAATTTCTCCTAGAAATATAAGTGATATAGACCATTAGCACACATTCAACCTATGAGACCCGTGTGCTTTGTTAATGAGCTCTCTACTTGGAATGTAAGTATCACAAAATTCTGGTAAAACGTTTTCAAGTGGCTAAGCCATGTGATCATGCATGCTTATTACACAGTCATTTGTTTAACTTTTTCCTAATTAAGTACAGAATCTTTCTCCGCTTTTCTCACAGTTGAAAATTTTGATGATATCAGGACACATACTTTGTTAAGTATCCTCAACTACAATCTGGGAGTTTGGATACTGACAGGCACAGTGACTGGATGAGAAATCCTGCTCCCACGACAGCACTCTGACCCCATTACTCCGTCCTGTCACCCTCACTGCAGGCATAAAGCTTTCTGATAAAAGTAGAGAAATGTAGGAGAATAAACAGACAAAAAAATATAATATCAGCAATTCAATTTTCATAAGAATGAACATTTAAATAGTGGTATTTAGTTCAGCTTTCACCACATATACAGGTATTTAACTTGAGAATATATGAGTCTTGCCAGTAGTGTTTTTACAAAGTCCCTGCCACTGTCCATCTGCATGTCTTGCCTCTGTTTCACTCATTCATTCATTCCCTCACTCAGGTAGACCCTGGACTTCAAGAAACTTCAGTCTAGCTGGGGCGAAAGGCAATGTTTGCTGGGAGCTATGACAAAGGGCACAATGGAAGCAAAAGGAAGGCTATGGCGATATAATACCCAACCCTAACTCTCTACTAACACTACAAAGTGCCTCTTGAGGAAGGGAGGAAATGCTATATTCCTTCCAGCACTTAACATTCTAAGGCTTTCTGAGAAATTCATGCATATTCCATCTGCATTAACAATATTTTATACTGTTCAGAGGTCCTTGGAAGAGTGGTAAATTAGTATGCTTGCTACATGAAGATTTGATGGAAGAAGTTTCTTCTGCTCAAGCTTTACTAGAGGCCCAAAGTAACCCATGCAGAAAAATGAGCTAAACAAATATTTATGTTACAGCTGTTGATAACATGTTTGCTTTTAAATAAGTCTATAAAGGCATATGTTTATGATTTATTTGCTTCATGGGATTATTTTTTATGATATAAAGTATGATCCCAGACCTAAATGCTCCATCATCACACGTCTGACCCGTGATGTGACTGGTATCCATTAACTGGCTGACTGTTGGTACCCAGGGAGCCGACGAGGACAAGGCATCCTGCTCGAGTCCAGACAGGCATTAATGAGTAAGACGGTGATCAGTCACAGAAAGAGAACCATTATGCGACACTGTGACCAGTCACAGAAAGAGGGTCATCACCGGACACTGGCCCCCAAGCCGCATATCCCAGCAGACAGTAAGTAACCCAAGCGTTCTTTAAACTTTGTCAGTAGCAACACCAACTCCATATCCTTGGTTAAATACTACAATGAACAGGAAAAAAGTAATCTTCTGAGGATCTAGTAAGCCACTTACAAGTCAAGATAGGTTTGCTCACTCACACACTGACAAATTAAATACTCTCAAAACAAATTGTTTAAACGTAATTTTCAGGCAAAATAGCTGTAGCTGTTAAGATTTCTGTGTACTTAGTGCATTTTTAATATAACAGAGTCAATGAATTTCTGCAACTGGAAAACAAAGACGGTAACTGAGATGGTAAACCAAGGAACTAAGAAAGAACCATTCATTCCAATGAGTGAAAGGATGAATAAAATCCTTCAAGATGGGTACTTGATAGCATTTTTCTTGCTTCTAATCCACCTTTTCCAGCTTCAATTTGCATATGTGACTGAAAAGAGCACTTCTTGAATCCTGTGTGTTCCCTTCAGTGGTGTAAAGCAACAGTTCCCATGACAGAGCAGAGTTCATACCGGGCCTGCTAGATACTCGTCTGGAATGGTTAGGAGAGCAGCGCTATTTCACTAAGTCAGACGCAGAGTCAACAAACAGACAAGAATGTGACATTAGCACAACAATCTTCGAAAACAACTGATTCTCCAAACCCACCTAACATGCCAAGACAGAGGAATGCTCCTCACTCAGTTTAGTATCTACACTGGAGCTTATCTGAATGAACTTGACCCTGGTTGGCAGCAAGCCAGTAGTCTTCGTCACTGAATGACTTAACAGAACACTGTGTTCTTGGCACAAGCACAAAAAAAGGTGTTGAAATCCACGCTAAAAAGAAATCTCAGCTTACATTTTAAATCAGTTTTTAAATATGATAATAAAAGATAGTTAAATGTGACGAAGGCTTTTCAGTGTTCTGTCCATTTTTAATTCAGGTCATTTTTTTACCTACTCCATTTGGCTCACTTTCAGTACTTCCTGGAACAATCCCTGGGACTTCCCCAGGCACTGTGAATCCTGCTCTGGCCCTTTCTGTGCTGCCTCCTCTAATGATATACCTGGAAAATTCCAATGCACCCAACGCTGGCATGGGAGGGAGGGCCAGCAAGTAAAGCCAGAAACAACGTATTGACTCACTTCCGCAGAAAGCCCTGGAGAAAAATGTGGGCCACAGTGCAGTCCTCTCACGCGATCCAGTCAGAATAAGTAAGAGATAGGAAAGTTATGTCATTCCCACACAGGTTACATTAACTCATCCACAAAGGTAAGATGCAAATGAGAAGAACACATAATCTTCAGGGAGTCTACATACTTTCAGAAAAAAATGCTTTTCTTTTCCTTTAGTTTTTGTCATCTGCTTTTTCTCCTACTCCGAAAACGCCATCCTTCGTGTAACATTACGATAGTTCATCCTCACGAACTGCAGCAGTTCACAACCAGCTCCTAATCCAGGGAAACCACAGGAGTCCTACAGGACTCACAGAGACAAGACTCAAACCACAAACACTCGGCAGTCTACACTGGTAGAAGGCCACGATGAAAGCACAGATGTTTGTTCACCCTTTAGTTTTCAGCCTTAATTTTTACTAAGTACTTTCACAGGTCTCTCATCTTACAACAGCACAAACTATGTCTTAAGATCAAAGCCTATCACGTCTTTAACTCTGACAGACAGAATTACGTGATTTTTCTTAACATAGTAAAATGTTAAAAAACTTGAACATTTATTCTTATATACTTTAAACCTTACTCTTTCAAAACTATGACAAAATTATTTGTTCATAATTATTTCAAATTATGTTTAAAGTAAGTTGTAAATAATACTAGCATAGGAAGTCAAAGGAAAAAAAACTGGAAATATATATGGTTTACCTTCTGATAAAAGCTTCTTTTTTCAATCAAATATGATTTACTCAGATGAATGTTAAAACTAATCTAAATATCTTGATATCAACTTAAGGATACATGGACCAAAACTGCACCTAGAAGTAGGCCTAGGCTTAAAATTTTGTTATAATTAAAATGTCA
Organism: Oryx dammah; assembly: GCF_014754425.2. Lineage (NCBI taxonomy): Eukaryota > Metazoa > Chordata > Mammalia > Artiodactyla > Bovidae > Oryx > Oryx dammah. The sequence goes on from NW_024070203.1 coordinate 31,459,893, forward strand.
ATTCTACTGTGGATTGAAGGTTGTTAATTGTTAACACCTGAACACTGTACTTCCTGTTCTCTACCCAGCCCAGGCCCCTCAGAGGCAGTCATAAGAACACAAAGTTCACAGATCTAGTTAAAGAAATATTTTACTCATACTCCTCAGTGTGCATTCACCCATGAAGATACACTATAAATAATACCTTTGTTTAAAGTAAAACAATGCAAGCTCAACTGATATTATTCACTCTACCCTTAACTCATGAAAACATTCCCTGTTCTCAGGTATGCTATCAATTAGTATAAAAGAACGGCAAGGCTGACATCCCACCGACAACTTGGATTCTGTTCACTGATGTAAACCTCTAGGCTATGTGGCAGTCCTGAGCTTATGGTTTTTGTAAAGCAACTGTCTGAATAAATAATTGATTTTACAAAATTCTCATGGGCTCATGAGAGCTACAGTGATTTATCAATGAAGTTTTCAAATATGGAGTAGAAAAATAGATACTCAGTGTCTATCTACTGTGCAATCATGCACATAAATATTCTTTGTGGTGTAGTATAGACATCATAGGAGAAGGCAATGGCAACCCACTCCAGTACCTTGCCTGGAAAATCCCATGGACAGAGGAGCCTGGTAGGCTGCAGTCCATGGGGTCGCAAAGAGTTGGACACAACAGAGGGACTTCACTCTCACTTTTCACTTTCATGCATTGGAGAAGGAAATGGCAGCCCACTCCAATGTTCTTGCCTGGAAAACCCCAGGGACGGGGGAGCCTGGTGGGCTGCCGTCTATGGCGTTGCACAGAGTCGGACACGACTGAAGCGACTTAGCAGCATAGACATCATATCTGTGGTTTTTACTGCCATAGTGCAAAACTAATTTCATAACTCCCACTCAAGAAAAAGTGACTACTGTTATCAGTCACAATGCTCCTAGGACATGTTGGTATTGAAACAGTGTGTGCTGTGGTTCCTCGATGCCATTTAGTCAATGTTGGTTATATCTCTACTAATGATACTCTTCCTCCATTATATCACCTAATCACTAACTTCCAATGATTCTCTCAAAGGTTGTTGTTAGATTTTGTTTACTTGTTTGAAGACCTCAAGTCTTAACCAGTGTAAGAAGGAATGTGTGAATAATTAGGCTTTCTGGTCATGTTACATTTACAGTTAGGAATTTTACAGCATAAATGTAGAACAGCACTCTTCCAACCATGCCTCTCCTGAAATCTTCAGGCCCTGACCACTACTGGGTCATTACTAGAATGTGGTCTCTTTCCTGCGGAATGTTCCTCTGGCTCCCACACACCAACACCAGGAGAAGGAAACAGGTCCTCCCAGCCATGCAAGGGTGGGGCAGAAGAGGACAGAAATAGGAAACTCATTTTAAAATACCTATGTAAATGGAACAGGCCCAAAATAGCCAAAACAATCTTGAAAAAGAAAAACAGAGTTAGGGAATACTGACTTTTCAGTTTCAAAATCTACTACAAAACTACACTAATCAAAAGAAGACAGAATTGGCAAAGGGGGAGGCATACAGATCAGTGGAAGATGATTTAGATTCCAGACATAAACCCATCCATACATAGTCAGCTGATTTTTGACAAGGAGACCATGACCTTTAAATGGAGAAAGAACAGTTTTCAACACATGGTGCTGGGACAATTGGACATACTCATGAAAAAGAACAAATTTCACCCTGCCTAAAACCAAGTAAAATATTAATTCAAAAAGGATCATACATCAGTATTTAAAAGGTAAAACTACAGAAACTTTCAAGAAGAAAACATAGGTTCAAATCTGCATGACCATATATTATATAGTTTTTTATATATGACACAAAAAAGCATAAGGAATCAAAGAAAAAAATAAATAAACTGCTGCTGCTAAGTCTCTTCAGTCGTGTCCAACTCTGTGCAACCCCATAGATGGCAGCCCACCAGGCTCCCCCGTCCCTGGGATTCTCCAGGCAAGAACACTGGAGTGGGTTGCCATTTCCTTCTCCAATGCATGAAAGTGAAAAGTGAAAGTGAAGTAGCTCAGTCATGTCCAACTTTTCACAACCCCATGGACTGCAGTCTACCAGGCTCCTTACTTCATGGGATTTTTCAGGCAAGAGTACTGGAGTGGGGTGCCATTGCCTTCTCCGATAAATAAACCGGACTTCTGCAAAATAAAAACCTTTTGCAACCAAGGACAGTATCAAGAAAGTGAAAAGACAACTCATACATGGGAGAAAATATTCCCAAGTCATGTATCAGATAACACATGTATACACTATATACAGAACTCTTTTATCTCAACAGTAAAAACCCCAATAAGCCAAGTGATAAATAGGTAAAAGATCTGAACAGAAAGAGAGAATAAAGAAACTGAAGAGAGAAATTACAAAAGTATATAAAATAGCCAATAAGCAGGATGAGATACTATTTCACATTCTTGACGGTGGCTATTATTAAGAAAACAAATGAAGAAAAAAGTCAGCGGTATGGCTGTGTTGGTAAGGATATGGAGAAAATGGAGAGACCATAAATTGCTGGTGGGAATAAAAAATGGTGCACTCATTATGGGAAGCAGTCTGAGAGTCCCGGTGAAAGTTTAACCAGAGTGACCACTGATCAAGCTATTCTACTTCTAAGTATATACATAAGAGAACTGAAAACATGTTCAGAGAAAAACTCGTACTTTAATTATAGAGAAATAGTATTCATAACAGCTGAAAGGTAAGAAAGAACCCAAATGTCCATCGATTGATGAATGGATTTTTTTAAAATGTGGTATATCAATATTTCCATTGTGGAATGTGGAATATAATATTCCATCAATGCAATGGAATACTACTTAACCATAAGAACGAAGTACTGATACACACAACACCGGTGAACCCTGAAAACAGTGCACCTAGTGAAAAAATCCAGACACAAAAGGCCACGTATTAATGACTCCATTATGACTCCAAAAAGCTTAGAATAGAAAAATTCATGGTGAATGAATATAGACTAGAAAGTTCTAGGGGATGTGAAAGGAGTGAAATGAGATTGACTGCTAATCAACGTGGGTTTCTTTCTGAAATTATAAAAATATCCTGGGTTAAAAAGTGGCAATAGTTGCACAACTTACTAAACATCATTGAATTGTACATTTTCAATGGGTAAATTTTGGGCATTTGAGTTATATCTCTCTTTTTTTTAAAGTGTAAAGATAGGTATGACGACAAAGAACCAAACAGAAATCTTGAAGTTGGAAAGTTCAATAACTAGAATGAGAGATTCATCAGAACAGTTTAATAGCAGATATAAACTGAAAGAAGAAACTGATGAACAATAGAAATTATGCAATATGAAGAACAGAGATAAAAATTAAGAATGAACAAACTTTCTGAGAAATGTGGGATACCATTAAATGTACCAATGTACATTTAATGAAAATACAGAGAAAGAAGAGAGCAAGAAGCAGAAAAAACCTTCCAAAAAGTGATGGCTATAAATCTCTTAAATTTAATTAACACATGATTGACCAGGGGATTTTTACAGAAACTAATGCCTGCAGCCAGTGATTTCTTACATAAGTAAATACTGAAATGTCTCTGGTCAATGACATTAAGGTAACAAAAGACGTACTAAGATGTCTCTGGCTGATAAGCTGTTAAGAAAGATAAATCTACACGTGTAAGAAGATGAACACTCCAAGTAGGATAGACACAAAGGGGTCCAGACACATCATATTAAAATCTGAAAGAAAAAGAAAAAGAAAATCCAAAAAGAAGCAAGAGGAAAATGACTTATCATGTACAAGGGAACTTTCAAAAGATTAATAGCTCACTTTTCATCACAAACAATGTAGACCAGAAGGCAGAAAGATGACATATTCAAAGTACTGAATTTTAAAAAAAACTATCAACTAAAACTTTTTATGTAACTATCTATCAAAATATAAGCAAAATAAAATATTCCCAGAAAACAAAAACTGATCAAAAGTATCAGACTCAAGTTATGAAATAATCTAACTGAAGGTTTTAAGCATGAAAGCAAGTGACCTAAGAATCCACACAAATTCACATGAAAAAATAGTCTCAACGAAAGCGATTACCTGATTTTTAAAAAGTATAATGCATGTTCTTTCTCTTAACCAATTTGAAAACCAGCTGCATAAAATAGTATGTACATAATTATATAACATATAGAAATGTAATGTATTTGTCAATAAAACAAAGGAGGTGGTGGGAACAAAGCTGTAATCACCAAGGAAATGTCACTAGATGGAAATGATTCCAAAGGAACAAATGAAAAGGACCAGAAAAAATTATAAATAAGAAAGATCATGTAGCACTTTATAAAAAACACTTAACTCTCCTTTCTTTTCTCTACTTCTATAAAACAGATAAATTATATCAATCACAAATTACAACAATGTCTCAATAGGTTTATAACATATACAGATATAATATGTAAGCAAAGAATTTAGAAAATAATTTTTTTAAGTCATGAAAGGAATCAAAAGTTACAGCAATCCCACTTCTGGGTATCTACCGAAAGAAAACAAAAATACTAATTCTAGAGGCTATATATGCCCCCCTGGCCTAGTTCACCAGTGTTATTTATACCAGTGTTATTTATAAGTCAAGATATGGGAATAACCTAAGTGTCCATCAATGCATGAATACAGAAAAAGACATGAGATACACACACACAAAACAGAATACTATTTATCCATAAAACAAGAATGAAATGCTGCCATCTGCAACAAGGATGGACCTTGATGGCAGTATGTCAAGTTAAATAAGTTAGAACTTATGTGTGGGGCTTCCCTGATAGCTCAGTTGGTAAAGAATTTGCCTGCAATGCAGAAGACTCCAGTTTGATTCCTGGGTTGGGAAGGTCCACTGGAGAAGGGAAAAAGCTACCCACTCCAGTATTCTGGCCTAGAGAACTCCATGGGGTCCCAAAAAGTCAGACAGGACTGAGCGACTTTCACTTTCATTTTTGGGCTTCCCCTGTGGCTCAGCTGGTAAAGAATCTGCCTGCAATGTGGGAGACCTGGGTTCAATCCCTTAGTTGGGAAAATCCCCTGGAGAAGGAAACAGCTACCCATTCCAGTATTCTTACCTAGAGAATTCCATGGACTGTATAGTCCATGGGTTCACAAGGAGTCAGACATGAATGAGCGACTTTCACTTCCTTATGCGTGGAGCTTTAAAACGTCAATAAGAACAACAAATATCCAAGCTGCAAATACAGAGACTAGACCGGTGGTTATCAGGGACAGAAGCTGAAAGCGGGGTAAGGGGAAGGGAGAAATGGATAAAGAGAGTCCAAAAGTACAGATTTCCAGCAATAAAATAATTCAGTCATGCGGATATAATGTACAGCGTGGTGACTGTAGTTACAAATACTGCGTTGCTTACTTGAAAGCTGAGTACATCTCCAAAAAGTTCTCAATACAAGGTGATGTGGAGGGCCAACAGACACATGAAAACATGCTCTACATCACTTAGTCATCAGGGAAATACACGTCAAAACCAAAACAAGATACCACCTCACACCTGTGCGAATGGATATCATCAAAAAGTCTACAAATAACATTGCTGAGGATGTAGAGAAAAGGGAACCCTTGTACACTGTTGGTAGGAATGTAAATTGGTGCAGCACTGTGGAAAACAATATTGAGGTTTCTCAAAATTCTAAAACTAGAACTATCATAGGACCCAGTAATTCCACTTCTGGGTACATATCCAAAAGCCCCACTAATTTAAAAAGATGCATGAGCCCCAATATTCATAGCAGCATTATTTACAATTGCTAAGACGTGGAAACAACCTGTGTTCAACAACAGATGAATGCGTAAAGAAGCTGTGGTACACACACACACACACACACAACAGAATACCATTCAACTGTGAAAAAGGAACGAAATCGTTTACCATTTGCAGTAACACAGATGACAAGCCTAATAAGTATGATAAGTGAGATAAGTTAGAGAAAGATAAACCCTGTATGATATTTCACTTATATGTGGAGTCTAGAAACTACAACAAATTAATGAATACCACAGAAAAGAAGCAGACTCACAGATGTAGAGAAAAAAACTACAGGTTACCACTAAGTAGGTGTGGGGAGAGGTAATATAGGCATTGGAGAGTAAGAGGTACAAACTTGCTGGGTGTAAGACAGGTTCAGTGATATACTGTACAATACCAGGAATACAGCCAATATTTTGTAATAACTGTAAATCAAAAATTTTTAAGCTGTAAAAAAACTTTAAAATTTTAAATTAAAAAAAAACAAAACAAAACTCAGAACGGTGAGGTATGCAAGACTTTCCAAATTGGTGAACACAACCATGAGCTAGGAGAGTGGCAGGCCAAGAGACTTCCCTACCCCTTGCCGCACCTCCACCCCCATAACAACTTTCCCTATATATCTCTTTCTTTTATTTGGCTGTTCCTGAGTTATATTCTTTATAATAAAACTATAAGCATAACTATAGGGCTTCCCAGGTGGCCAGTGGTAAGTAGCCACCTATCAATACAGGAGATGCAAGAGACGCAACTTCAATCCCTGGGTCAGGAAGATCCCCTGGAGAAGGAAATGGCAACCCACTCCAGTATTCTTGCCTGGAGAATTCCGTGGACAGAGGAGCCTGGCGGGCTACAGTCCATGGGGTTGCAAAGAGTCAGACAGGACTGAGTGACTAATACTTTTGTATCTACTGTAGATGCCTTTAAAAATGTCCATGATTTCAACTACATTAAATCTACATATCAAAAGGGAAAATTATGTTCTTTAATTTTTAAAAATATGAATTTCTCCTAGATATCTTATTATTACTGATTTCTACTTTAAATTCTATCATGGTTGCAGAGTATCATCTTCAGGGTTACAATCTTTTGAAGTTTTTTGAGATGTTTTATGACACAATATATGATTTATTGTGGTATGTATATCGTGTGCACATGAATAGAATGTGCATCCTACTGTATCTGTATTGCATGAAATATTCTACAAATATCAATTAGGTGCTTGATCCCATCACTTCATGGCAAATACATGGGAAAAAAGTGGAAACAGTGACAAATTTTATTTTCTTGGGCTCCAAAAACACTGTGGGTGCTGACTGCAGCCACAAAATTAAAAATGCTTGCTCCTTCGCAGAAAAGCATACTAAAAAACAGAGACATCACTTTGCCAACAAAGGTCTAAATAATCAAAACTATGGTTTTTCCAGCAGTCACGTGTGGATGTGAGAGTTGGACCATAAGGAAGGCAGAGTGCTGAAAAATTGATGTTTTCATACTGTGTTGCCTGAAAAAGACTTGAGAGTCCCTTGGACAGCAAAGGGATCAAACAAGTCAATGCCAAAGAAATCAATCCTGATATTCACTGGAAGCACTGATGTTGAAACTGAAGCTCCAATCCTTTGGCCACCTGATGTGAAGAGCCAACTCAATGGAAAAGACTCATACAGAGAAAGTTTGAGTGCAGAAAGAGAAGGGTGCAACAGAGGATGAGATGGTTAAGTAGCATCACTGACTGGATGGACATGAGTTTGAGATAACTCCTGGAGATAGTGAAGGACAGGGAAGCCTGGCGTGCTGCAGTTCATGGGGTCACAAGGACACGACTTGGTGACTGAAAGACAACTGCACATTTAATTATAAAGTTCTCTTCAATTTCCATTTTTCTGTTGAGTTTTTTGGTCGGTGCATTCATCATTTGCATATTTTCCTTTCTGTGCTGGAATAGAGTTACAAGATGTGGTAATTCTAATATTTGAGTTCTAATATTCTAATATTATCTAATATATTCTGATATATCAGGGTCTGTCTCAATTATCTGCCTTTTCCTTTAAGTATGCATCACATTCCTGGGTTTACGTGTGTATATGTCTGTGTCTAACAAATGTGAAGTGTAAACTGGTCATTATCAGGATGTAGACTTTGGATTCTGTTATGCTCTTCTGGGGAGTATTTACTTTCCTGCTTAAACAGTAGTTAACTTGGCTATACTCACTCCCCAGTGAGTACAGAAAGTACACTGCTTTCTCCTGTGTAGTGGAAAGCAGCTGAAATCTGTAGTTCTTATAGCCTGTAAGATCTATATGCATAATGTGGGGTTCTCTCTGGGAGGTTCTACCTTCACCTTTAACCTCCTATACCCCAAACTCTGTGTTATGATTTCTATCCAAGTTTAGTCACCCTGAACAACACTGACAGGGGCCTGCCTTTGGGTAAAAAGTGGTGGTAAATGAAAAACCCTCCTTGCTTGTGCCATTCTCTTCTTTAAACTGCCAACCCCTCCAAGTCTCTGCCAGCTGTCTTCTCCTTCTATCTACTGTCTTCAAGTATTTTTATACTCTTTATATTTTTATATAAACTTATTTTTAAATATATTTAATATACTTTATATGTCCAAAATTTGTCACTGCTATTTGTAAGAAAGGAAATCTGACACATGATGCTCCGTCCTTACTGCAAGTGGAACTCCTAAGGACTTTTTTGAATTAGAGGACTAAAGTCACACTGTAATGACTCATATTATGACTTTTTAATTTATATACATGTATGGATGTGAGAGTTGGACTGTGAAGAAGGCTGAGCGCCGAAGAATTGATGCTTTTGAACTGTGGTGTTGGAGAAGACTCTTGAGAGTCCCTTGGACTGCAAGGAGATCCAACCAGTCCATTCTGAAGGAGATCAGCCCTAGGATTTCTTTGGAAGGACTGATGCTGAAGCTGAAGCTCCAGTACTTTGGCCACCTCATGTGAAGAGTTGACTCATTGGAAAAGACTCTGATGCTGGGAGGGATTGGGGGCAAAAGGAGAAGGGGACGACCAAGGATGAGATGGCTGGATGGCATCACTGACTCGATGGACATGAGTCTGAGTGAACTCCGGGAGTTGGTGATGGACAGGGAGGCCTGGCGTGCTGCGATTCATGGGGTTGCAGAGAGTCGGACACGACTGAGCAACTGAACTGAACTGAACTGAATGATAATTCCTACAACACTCTTTCTTCTATTCTATCATTCTCATACCAGAAAACAGATGAATTTAGGAATAAAAGAAACAGAAGAAGAAACAAAATTGAAGGTAAAAGAAATGACAGGGTGACAGTGGAAAAGGAGGAAGATTTATACTAAAACAAAAAACGACAAAGTCTCAGAGCTGATATGTCATAAGCTAAGGTTGAGCCAATTAAGAAGGGAGATGTGGAAAAATAAGGATGTTAAGTTCTGAAACAAATGCTACAAATGATATGGGGACATACTCACTTTCCCAAAGAGAATCAAAACCAAAATACGCTATAGCGCTATCAGATCAAGAACAGATTGTGTTCACAGATATATGCACACAAAACTGTAATGTAAAATAACAACAAAAAGTACCTACTCCTCAATACTACTCCTAAGAGTCCTCCTTTTTAACATAAGAGAACACTGGAGTACAAATCTGTCTCTTTTTTTAAAAAGCCCTGTGTTCAGTTATTTATTTTTGGCTGTGCTGGTCTTCACTGCTTCGTGAGGGTTTTCTCACTGCAGTGAGCGGGAGCTGCTGTCTACTTGCAGTGCGTGGGCTTATCATGGTGGTTTCTCTTGCTGTGGAGCATAGGCCTAGGTGCATGGTTTCAATAGCTGCAGCTCCCAGACTCTAAAGCACAGGCCTTAGAGCACATAGTAGGAGTAGCAGCACAGGCTCAGTTGCCCTGTGACACGTGGAATCTTCCAGGACCAGGGATGGAACCAGCATCCTGTGCATCAGCAGGTGGATTCTTAACCACTGGACCACCAGGAAAGCCTTGAATTTGTTTCTTAAATGTAATGTTTCTATACTGAAATCTTCAAAATATAATCAAATGAAATCATGACTAAACACTCGCTATATTTTCCCTTTACAAGCATGAAATTTTCATTTTTATATAAACATAATTACATTTTAGAGAGGATTTCTAAAATGTGTGCTTTTGATCATCATAATCAAATTCCATCAAATCTATACATGGATAAATTGGGGAGTTCTCAGACATTAACAATTAGTACATATTTAGTTACATCAATTTATTCTGATTCATCATTTTAAATGATTAAATGTTAAATTACATGTGTTACTTTCAATTTTTCATATAAATATAAACAAAGAATTACAAACATGCTCATTAAACTTAGAAATACTTTCAAAGTCTGCCAGATTACTTTCTAAATATCCTCTCAAGAAATATAAAATTTTGCTAGTCTACTTTTATTAAATTTTTCCCTATTCCATCTTCTGTGAGATACTGAATCATCTGTTCTGCTCTTACTGTTAAAAATACAAAGAAAACATCTGTTTTATAACAATGAATCCATATTTGAAATGTGAAAATCACATTTGCTTTGTCTTTTTAAAACTACTACTTTCAGATCTTGTTTGTGTCACCCAGCTTATGTTGCATACCTTCAACAAAACTCCACCTCTCACTCAGGTTATCTGATATTTATTAAGTCTACAAGCCTGTATTTGCATAGGAATCACTATATAAAGTACAAGAGAATTACATAACAAAGCTCACTTAAAGCCAATTTTCTTCACGCTTCCTGAAAAATGTAGGTTAGTAGAAAACTCACTGCTGTATCTCTGCTGCCCTCTATAGGAAGGGTTCTTGGAAGACACATAAAATAAATGGAAAACCCAGATAACAATACTGAATAGGAAGTCACATCAAGAATCAATTAATCACATGTCCTAAAAGGTGACATTATGAACTGAAGCTATGATCTTTTGATTTTCATCATGCTTTTCCTTCAAGTTGTGTAACCACACTATACTGCAGGGGATACACTAGTTAGAACCTCATTCTGCTTTACCAGCTATGTCTTGATCTCCTAATCTGCAAAATGGGGCTAATAACAACATCTACATAACATGATCAGCACTTACCAAAGTGCGTGACATATAGCAATAACTCAGAGTTACTGTACTGTTGTTAATGGTATTCATTGCTATTACTATTATTGGCACTATAACAAAATGGACAGGACCACAGCTGTGAGCTATTTATCTTTTCTTTAGTATTCTGTAGAAGTTCTCACTATATTCTGGATAGAAGTGTAAAGTGTCCTTTAAAAATGTTTTTAATACAATTAATGCGTGTACATGGTTCAAAATTCAAAATAGCACAGAAAAAAGTTGCCTCAACGCAGATTCCTTAAAGCAGAGATAGTCCATACAGATGTACATTCTTTACATTTTTCTACACAATCAGTGTATGTTTTTGTCATTTAACAAACTATTTTGAATATTTCATAAGCACACAGACTTATATCCTTCTTGTACTTTAGAAAATGTTTTATCAATTTCACTGACATATGAAACTATTACCACAATCAAGATAAACATTTCCATCACCCCCAGAACTTTTCTCTTTGTCCCACTGTAATCCATCCATTTCCACCCTCATTCCCAATAAACCACTGACCTGCTCTCTCACTAAAATCATTTGCACTTTTTAGAATTTTACATAAATAGAATTATACAGTATATATTCTGCCTCATTCATTTTAAGGACCTGAGGCTAAACTGTAACAGTCAAGTTACATGGACCTTGATTCTCAGGCTGTGTGGGGAACCACTGAAAGTATAAATAAGTAAATGATGAGGTCATAATGTTTATTAAGATGAATCAGTTATGAAGCAAGGAAACAAGACAGGCAACAGGTGAAGGGGCCCAATATAGGCAAGAAGTGGTAGGGATGCTGTGATTTCGAGGCCAAATCTGCATGGCCTGACAATGAGTAGATTAAGGCTGAAAAAAGAAAATGAGCTAGGACCACATAAAGAGGATGAGCCTGGGTTAGAAGGAAGAGGGACAGGACTTGGGACTCTGGACTCGAAGCATGTTTAGGACATCCACACAAAGAGGTCACCAGGCAGCTGGAAACCCACAAGGAATTCAGGATAGCAAGGGGGTCAGAAAAAGACTTAACAGTGAGCAGCCTGAAGATAAGGAAAATAATTGAGTCTTTGTTCCTATACCAGGAAGAGAAAGGAGGAAAAGAAGGCAGGAGTTAAGGCCCCAGAGAACATGGCTATGATTAGGCAGACCACAGTTTCCCCATCACAGGAACGCCTCCCAGTGCCTGGTTGGAGCAATCCATTTTTTGAGTCACTTTTTAATAACAACATAATATGTCATACTTTAACATATATAACTACTAAAAAAAAAAGTGTACTTGATGAGAAACTACATAGAGAAATACTGAACTTTTTAGATACAAAGAAAGCCACGAACTTCCCTTTTCTATCACCGTTAACTTTCAAAGTTCTCACGTGCATGTGCACGCTTCTTCTGATAAAAGAAAGCAATCGACGTGGATCCTGAGGCATTCAACCACCACCCAATATTTTCGTTGCAAGGTTTCAGAGCAGCCTTGATTGTTATATAAATAACCTGGTCACAGTCACATACCTTTAATAATACACTTTCCTGCCTGAAAATAGGGCATAACAGCATTGACTTCACAAGCTTGTTTTAAGGCTCAAATGAAAAATGTACTGCTACAAACTCCATGCTGAAACCTAATCCCCAATGTGATGGCACCTGGGAGTGAAGCCATGCTGTGTGGCCCTCATGAATGGGATTAATGCCCTTCCTGGAAGGTCCCAGGGAGACCCCCTAACACCCTCCATCACAGAGGACACAGGAGACGACAGCTAAGAACCAGGAAGCGAGCCTTCAACAGACGCCATATCTGCTGGCTCCTAGAAAGCAGAACTTCCAGCCTCCAAAACTGTCAGAATTTCTGTTTTATAAGCCACTTAGTCTATAATATTTTTGTTACAGCAGCTCAAACAGACTAATACATAAAGCAATTAGTACAATATAAGGCCCAGTAGATGGTCAATATACATGATCTGATTCTTCCCCTTCCTTGAGGGAAAAGCCAATGACTTTTCTGTCTTTTTTAATTATTATTATGAAATATATATATATATATAACAAAGAAAGAAATAAACTTCTCCAATAATTCTATCACCCATAGACACACAGTTTACATTTTGGAAAACTATGGATGCCAGTCACTCACTTCTCATAAACTATACTTATTCAAGCGAAAAGTGAAACTGTTCAGTTGTGTCTGACTCTTTGCGACCCCATGGACTGTAGCCTACCAGGCTCCTCAGTCCATGGCATTCTCCAGGCAAGAGTACGGGAGTGGGTTGCCATTTCCTTCTCCAGGGGATCTTTCCGACCCAGGGATCGAACCTGGGTCTCCAGCATTGCAGGCAAACACTTTACCGTCTGAGCCACCAGAGAAGCCCACTTAATTCAAAAGCTACCCTGAAAAGTCTGCTATACTGTAATCTGTAATTTTAACAAGGTGTGAATTTGAATTGCAAGTACTGCAAGACCTGTGTGCAAGAGTTTCTCAATTAGCTGAGTTAGTAAACCCCAGTCAACCAACTGCATCTCTACCATGCACCATTACAGTTCTTCTAACAGATGTGGTTATTTATACAACTTTCAAGGGATAAATATAACTTTAATTAACAAGAGTATTTCCCCAAAAAAAAGCCAAGAAAAAAATTTACACAGCATAATGTTTTCAAGTTTCATCCACCTTGTACCATGTATCAGAATTTCAATCCTTTTGAATGCTGAATAATAACCACTGTATAAGAAACGGAATAGGATCCCGCCTCTCGTTTGTAGAAAAGTTTCACCTCCTAGGACCTCCCCAAGTTCCAAAGAACAAATTTAATTAGAAAAGTAAGAAAGTGGAGAAACAAAGGAAAGCTGTCAAGCAACATGAAACAGTAATAGTTCAGCTACTAAACACAGTCAAGGACCTTCAATTCTTCTGCAGGCGACAGAGGTACTATCCTGAGCCATGTCCTTGAGTTGTTCTGCTGACACTGAAACCCCACCAGGTGGAATAAGTTAGCTGCACGCTGACCACAAGCACACAAGCCACAGACTGGATGTTGCCACAAGTGGGATGATGGTGACTCCTGACTACTTCAGCACCAACCAAGCAGAAAAATGTCCACAAGCTTATCAGTCACCCTGCAACCCTGTCACTAAAAATTTTGCCCTGAAAGCCACAGTGGAGTTTGGGTCTTTTGGACTCAAACTCATGCCTCCACGCTCAGCCCCAAACATTGGGGGTGCCAAGCAACAAAGGCTGCACTTTCCCTCACCACAACCCAGTGCCAACAGACTGGCTTTACTACAACAGACCCAAGTTTAATTCCGTAACACACACACACACCACACACACAGACATCTATATCTATATACAAAAGTACAAAAGCACACACATACATACACACACATTGAGAAATGGTATATTTCCTGCCATATCAGTAAACAAGGGGTGGCACAGTCATCAGTGATTGCAGCCACCACAGAAGGTGAGCTGGTGAGCCCTGAGGGAACTCAGGAAGGAAGTACCTGTTGTCTAGCAGCCATCAGACTGCAGTCACCCCCCCACACTGAGCCCTGAGGAAACTCGGGATGAGAAAACACAGGATACTAGCCCTAGACAGTTAAGATGCGTATCTAAGGAATGATTTAAGGGAACTCAGACTCTGGTATCTTCCCAAACACAGAAAAGCACTAAATTCCTTAACTTGAGATACCACGTTTTCTCTAACTAACAATAACCTTTTGATGTTCAGACTACCTACCCTTTGTTACATAATGTCTATATATTCTGACTACCCCTCTCCACTCAGCTCATTACAGCAGTTTATTTCAGGGTTACTTGTGATGCTGCCTTCCAGGGCTGAAGTCCTAAAAATTCCCACCAAATAAACATAACTCTCATCTTTTAGGTTGTGAATATTCTTTTTAGTACATAATATAATTTGTTGTTGTTCACTCACTAAGTCGTGTCCAGCTCTTTTGCAACCCCATGGACTTAGCCCACCAGACTCCTCTGTCCATGGGATTTCCCAGGTAAAACTGTGAAATGGGTTGCCATTTTCTTCTCCAGGGAATATTCCTGACCCAGGGATCTATCCGCGTCTACTTCCATTGGCAGCCCGATTCTTTACCAGGGAAGCCCAGACAATACACATACCCACACATTTTGTTTATTTCTTCACCTGACGATAGATATTTGGGTTGCTTCCACCATTAGGACACTGTGAATAGTGCCACTATGAACATCAAGGTACAATTTCTGTTGAGACCCTGCTGTCAAATCTTTGGGGTCTATGTCCAGAAGCAAAATCACTAGGTCACATGGTAATTCTATTTTAACTTTTGAGAAACCAACAAACTGTCTTCCAGAGTGGCTACATCATTTGAAATTCACACCGATCGTACCCAGGCATTCCAATTTCTCCACATCCTCAACATTTATTTTCCCATTTATGGGTAACAGCTATCCTAATGAGTATATAGTAATATCTCATTACAGTTTTGATCAGCTAATGTCTAACGATTAGGAACATCTTTTCGTGTTCCAGGTTGCCTGGAAAGAATCAAGACTATGGCCATGATGGTATAATAGGAAATGGATTTATCCTCTTGCTTGAAATAACCAAAAAGAAAGAAATGAGACAAAATACTTGAAACAATGGCTTTCAAGACATGGGACATCAGGCAAGAAGAATACTAACTCCTGAAAGATGAGAAACAAAGAACTGAGGCCTACAATTGCCCCAGCTTACTTTCCAGAAAGAATTTCCAAACTACACAGTGAGGAGGGGGAACTGTGGTAGAGACTACGCGGCTCCCTGAGTTGAAGGGACAGGGTCGAGAGTCCATGGAGACAGAAGGAGCTCAAGTTCATAGACCAGAGCACCAGAAAAGCCAGAGCTGCACAGAGAAACCCAAGCATCCCCCTCAAGTATTCGGCAGAGTACTGATCAGCATGTGTACATAAAGAAATTCTACATCAGGGAAAGAATCCCTTGGGAGCGGAGAAAAACAGTGCCTAGAGTTCATACAGGGTCAGGAAACAGTGGCTGTTCCTGCTAACCCGGTGGAAAAACTGTAATTCAGGGCATTACAGAGAACACTTGGGAAGGTCCTGCTTCAGCACTAAGACCTAAGACTGAGTACTCCTCCAGACGCAAAGAAAAAACCATGAAGCAACATTTAAAAGGATGAAACTGTTTCCAATAACTGTACCACAGAACAAAGCCTCAGAGTATTCAAAGAAATTTTTTAAAAATCTAGTACCCAACAACATAAAATTCAAAATATTTGGTATACACTCAAAAAATTTCCAGGCAGGTAAAGAAGGAGAAAAATACAACTTAAAATGAAAAGAAGTATCAATCAATAGAAAAAGACAGAAATGACAAAGATGATAGATTTACAGAAAAAGCCATTAAAACAGCTATTATAAATAGACTATGCTGAAAATATAGATAAACGTATGACTGTGTTAAGGAGAGACATGGACAATGTAAAATGACTCGTATCAAACTTTTAGAGATGGCAAATACACTGGATAGTATTAACAGCAGATTAGACATGATAGGAAAAAAGATTAAACTTGATATAGCAATAAAAACTGCTCAAAATGAAATGTGAGAAAAAATGGGCACAACATCAATAAACCATGACATAAAATCAAGCAGCCTAATTAATAGACAGATAATTGCAGTCACAGAAGGGAAGGAAAAGGGAAATCAGAAAGAAGAAAAAAGAGCTGAAGAAAGGCAAAAAACTCTTCAAATGTGATGAAAGCTTTGCGCCCACTTGCGAGGAAGAGAGTTAACTCAGCAGACCTGAGACAGGTGCCCCGAGAGATCCTTGTTTGCAAGGCTCGTCCTTGCCAACCTCTGGGAACTAACTTGGATGTCAGGATGAGCCCACCATGCCCTAAATGGTATCAGGACGAGCCCACCATGCCCTAAATGGTATCAGGACGAGCCCACCATGCCCTAAATGGTATCAGTGGCTCCCTGTGCCTCAAGCGTCCCAACTATGCGGCTTATGTTGAACACCCGTTTTTATTCCTGAAATCTGAAATTCTGGAACATGCTAGGCAGACAGCACCCCTCAATAAAAACCCTGGGCTCAGAGTCACTGATGAGCCCCGCTGGTAGACACCAGTGCACATATGTTGTCAAAACTCACTGCTGGAGCAATAAAGCATACCCTGTGTGACTCCCCTGAGAAAGACTCTTGAAGAGTGATGATTTTGCTTTTGTATGCTAAGTTCTGCATGTATTCCTAGCAAATCACCAAACCTAGAAGGGAGCTTGGGGATCCCAGACCAACCACAGATCCAAAAACTTGACAAACTCCAAGCAGAAAACTACATCTAAGCACATCACAACCGAAACAGTTTAAAACAGGGAAGAGAAATCTTAAAACATCAAGAGTAAGAATAGCTGCTGGCTTCTTGACAGCAACTCTGGAACTAGAAGAAAAGGAAGCAATGCCTTCAAAATTCTCAAGAAAAATGATTTCAAACCAAAAATTCTACATAAAGTTTCAACCACAGGTCAAAGTGTAATGACTGCGTTTTCTGACATGACAAATTCCAAAAAATTATCTTCCATAAATCCTTCCTTGGAAGCTATTGGAAGATGTGCTCAATCAAAATGAGAGTAAAAACCAAGAAAGAGAAAGACATGGAATCCAGAATAAAGTTGTTCCATGCAGGAACAAGGTGAAGGGAATTCCCCAAAAGAGGGTGAAGGGCAATATAAAACCGGCAAGGTTCACAGAGCAGAGAGGACTCTCAGGTGACATCAGAGAGGCTAGGAGTTTTTGAGAAATAGTTCTCCACAAAAGCAAAACTAATCAAATGCCGAATGAATAAACATGATGCAGTATAGAATCACAATGCAATATTACTTAGTCATAAAAAACGAAACAATGCCATTCGCAGCAGCATGGACAGACCCAGAGATAATCATACCAAGGGAAGTGAGTCAGACAGAAACAAATACCATATGATGCCACTTCTTTGTCAAATCTGAAATAGGACACACATGAACAAATATACCAAACATAAACAGACTCACAGACATGGACAACAGTCCTGTGGTTGCCGAGGGGGAGGGGGAGGGGGAAGGGAGGGATTGGGAGTTGGGGATTAGCAGATGTAAACTAGTATAGTTAGAATGGATAAACAACAATGTCCTGCTGTATAGCACAGGGAACTATATTCAATATCCTGTGATAAACCATAATGGAAAAGAATATGAAAAAAGAATATATATATACACACACACACACACACACACATATATATCAAATTGAATCACTTTGCTGTAGAGCAGAAATTAATACAACATTGAAAATCAACTATACTTCAATAAAATATTTTTTAAATTTTCTAAAAACTTAATAGAATGCCTGCTATGTCTGAAAATCTTAATGAGAGAACTGAACAACAGTGAAAACTTAAGAATTTTAGTCATAAGTAAAACAAAGCAACATAAACCCAAATAATTAACTCCATAAAAAAATGAAAAGCTGTAAAGGAAAATCACAATTAATAGTTGTCTTGCTATGAATATTATTATTCAGAATTGCACATTGCTGAATCTAATCTGACCAGACCACGAGACACATGTCCTGAGGGAACAGAGGGATCCTGGGAAAGACCCATGTGTAACAGAGGTGAGAGCAGGTGAGAAGAGAACTCAGTATTTACCCATGTTTAAAAGCACATTACCAGCATACTATTTAGAGGAGTTGCAAACAAAACACCAAAGGTTGTGACTAACACATTCCATGAACGGAACGGAAAGTGGGAAACAATTCGTCCTCACCTTAGGAAGCTCAGGTGGAGTCTCTGCTGGTGTCAAAGAACGACTGCTTGCACCAGAAGCACAGTCAGATATTTCCACCACACTTTCACGGTCTTCAAATTCATCACGTTCACAAGCATCTTCCCTCTCACTGTCTATCTCCCAGTCAATAACCTGCAGGTCATCTAAAAATACAATTTTAAAATATTCTTAAATTGTATTAAATCTATTTGTCCTCAGTAGTTTTAAAAGACCCATGTTGTTCAACAATTTAAAAATATATTAAAAGGCAGAAGAAAGTATATTTCTACTTTTATCTATAAGCATCCCATTTCTCCCACCTCTGACTGCCACCTCAATTCTCAACTTCTATTAGTTGCTTTTCTGTTCGTCTGGAGTTTCTTCAGCGTTACTGTTGATATGGAGGAAGTTTTAGTATCTTGATAGAAGATCAAACCAGAAACAACATTCCCTGATGCCAAAGCCTAACCCAGAGCAAGGCTCTAACTCTCCTCAGTTCTGTGAAGGCTGAGACAGGTGCAGAAGCTGCAGAAGAAAAGTTTAAAGCTGGCAGAGACTGGTTTGCAAGGCTTAAGCAAAGAAGTCACTTTCGTGACAGAAAAGTGCAAAGTGAAACAGTGAGTACAGATGTAAAAGCCTCACCCAGTCATCCAGGGGTCAGGCAAAGAGACCTCATGATGGTGGTTACATTAAACAACAGGTTTGCAACTCAAGTGACACAGCCTGCTACTGGAGGAAGAGGCCACCTAGGACTTTCATCAGTTCAGTTCAGACGCTCAGTCATTTCTGACTCTTTGTGACCCCATGGACTGCAGCACACCAGGCCTCCCTGTCCATCACCAGCTCCTAGACTTCACTCAAACCCATGTCCACTGAGTCGGTGATGCCATCCAGCTACCTCATCGTCTGTCGTCCCCTTCTCCTCCTGCCCTCAATCTTTCCCAGCATCAGTCTTTTCAAATGAGTCAGCTCTTTGCATCAGGTGGCCAAAGTATTGAAGTTTCAGCTTCAGCATTAGTCCTTCCAATGAATATTCAGGACTGATTTCCTTTAGAATGGACTGGTTGGGTCTCCTTGCTGTTCAAGGGACTCTCAAGAGTCTTCTCAAACACCACAGTTCAAAAGCATCAATTCTTCGTGCTCAGCTTTCTTTATAGTCCAACTTTCACAACCATACACGACCACTGGAAAAACCACAGCCTTGACTAGATGAACCTTTGTTGGCAAAGCACTGTCTCTGCTTTTTAATATGCTAGCTAGGTTGGTCATGACTTTTCTTCCAAGGAGCAAGCGTCTTTTAATTTCATGGCTGCAATCACCACCTGCAGTGATTTTGGAGCCCAAAAAAAATAAAGTCTGTCACTATTTCCACTGTTTCCCCATCTATTTCCCATGAAGTGATGGGACCAGATGCTATGATCTTAGTTTTCTGAATGTTGAGCTTTAAGCCAACTTTTTCACCTTCTTCTTTCACTTTCATCAAGAGGCTCTTTAGTTCTTCTTTGCTTTCTGCCCTAAGGGTGGCGTCATCTGCATAGCTGAGGTTATTGATATTTCTCCTGGCAATCTTGATTCCAGCTTGTGCTTCATCCAGCCCAGCGTTTCTCATGATGTACTCTGCATATAAGTTAAATAAGCAGGGTGACAATATACAGCCTTGACCTACTCCTTTCCCAATTTGGAACTAGTCTGTTGTTCCATGTCCAGTTCTAACTGTTGCTTCCTGACCTGCATACAGGTTAATCAGGAGGCAGGTCAGGTGGTCTGGTATTCCCATCTCTTGAAGAATTTTCTACAGTTTGTTGTGATCCACATGGTCAAAGGCTTTGGCACAGTCAATAAAGCAGAAGTAGATGTTTTTCTGGAACTTTCTTGCTTTTTTTTGATGATCCAACAGATGTTGGCAATTTGATCTTTCATAGATGAGCAGAAATCAGTGCCTGGCTACACAGCTACAAAGGACAGGCTGACTGCCTCATCAGGGGCTAATGTAGCTGGTGGGCTGAGGTTGAGCCAGTGTTCCCTACCATTCTGAAAATCCTAGGATGCTTAAGAATTGAATGCTAAGTCTACTCTGCCTGTGCTCCAGTGAGAGCACAACAGAGTCTGGGTGACAGCACATCTGTTATGACACAGTTTGCTGAGTGTTGTAAGCCGACTGTTGAGACCTGCTCCTCAGAGAGATTCCCCTCAAAATATCAATATTCACTGACAATATCCCTGGTCACTCAAGAGTTCTGATGAAGATGTTGTACAACAGAATGAATGTTGTTTTCATGCTTAATAACACAACACCCACTCTGCTGCCCATGGATCAAGGAATAATTTCAACCTTCAGGCCTTATGATTTAAGAATTCCACAAGGCTACAGCTGCCATCAATAGTGATTCTCTGATGGATCTGGGCAAAGTCCACTGAAAACTTTCTAGAGAGGAGTCAGCATTCTAGATGCCATTAAGAACATTCGTGATTCGTGCAAGGGAAGAGGTCAAAATACCCACAGTGACAGGAGTGAGGAAGAAGTGGATTTGGAGCCTCATGGATGACTGTGGAAGGTTCAAGACTTCATGGGAGCAAGGGGCTGCAGGTGCGGTAGAAACAGCAAGAGAATTAGAAGTGAAGCCTGTAGATGTGACTGAATTGCTCAAATCTCAGGATAAAACTCTAACAGGCAAGCAGGTGCTTCTTTACATGAGGAAAGAAAGTGGTTTCTTGAGATGGAATTGACTCCTGGTGAAGAGGCTGTGAAGACTGTTGAAATGGCAACAAAGGATGTAGAATATGACATAAACCTAGCTGATAAAGCAGCAGCAAGGTCTGAGAGGACTGACTTCAATTCTGAAAGTTCTCCTGTGGGTAAAATGTTACTGAGCAGCACTGCATGCTTCAGAGGAATTGTTTATGAAAGGAACACTCCATTGATGTTGCAAACCTCACTGTGGCTTTATTTTAAGAAACTGCCACACCAACCCCAAGCTTCACTTGAGTAGCCATCAACACTGAAGTAAGACCCTCCAGCAGCAAAAATATCAGACTTGCTAAATGAAGGCTCAGATGATACATAGAAGTTTTAAGCAATAAAGTGTTTTTAAATTAGGGTGTGTCTATCATTTGTTTAGACATAATACTAGTGCACACTTTAAACAGACTACAGCAGTATAAAAACATAACTTGTATATGCACTGGGAAACCAAACAATTCATGTAAGTTGTTTCATTGCAATATTCACTTGACTGTGTTGGGTCTGGAGCCAAACCCAAATATCTCCAGATATTTTATACTTTATATTATATTATTTATACTTTATATATTATAATATTTTATATTATACTTTAGAGAACTGGCTTTGATCAATTTTAACATGTTCAAGCCTAAACTGTCAACTGCAAAAATAATCCTGGTAATACCGATCTCTGAAGGAGTTATTGTGAGAAATATTATGAGAAAATGTTTCTAAAAGATAGGGACTCAGTAATATCAAAATCAATGCTATGTATTAGAAGAGAAGTATAAGTTATTTGCATTATTAAAACACAATCTATAATAGAAACTAAATTTCTTTAAAAAATTATCAGTTTACCTTCACTGGCCCCGTCTTCTGGACATAAAATGTTGCTGTTACAACACCTGCCTCTTCTAGAATGATATCTATTATCTCTGTGTGATTTAAAAGCTGTTTTATCTTCATCTGACAGATCACTTCCACTAGAACTCCACGTTATAGCTGCAAGCCCACTGGTACTCTTAAAGGCGGTAGGTTCTGCAAAAGAAAAAATAATTTTTTTAATGGCCAATTGATTATGGTTATTGATCAACATGAGGTTTAATACATGCTACTTTGCCAAAGGCACAAATATACAAAATTCTGTTGATAGTGAAAACAATGTCTTATTTCAAATCTTTCCAACTAAAGGTCTATGTGCAACCTGGCTAAATTAAATCCCAACTACAAGAAGAAAAAAAATAAAGTTATAAAAGACAAGGAAAACGACTGGAGCACAAATGAAAACTCAAAAAATAACCCTGAAATAATTATAAAACTATAACTTTGTAGAATATTTCATCAAGCCTTAAGGATAAAAAAGTACCAAAAAACCACAAAAATCAATAATTATCTACAAAAGGAATGCTTCTGTGTGCTTCCTTTACTATACTAGGAGCCCTGGTAACAGCAGTTTGCTTAAAATGCTTAACAGCGAACTTTTAAATTTAATTAACCTTATTTTCAGATAATAGTTGGTTCACATATAGTTGTCAGAAATAACCAGACAGCCCTGGTATGCTTCAAGCAGCTGCTCCAGGGGTAACATTCTGCAAACTACAGTACAACATCACAGCCAGAAGTAACATTCTGCAAACTACAGTACAACATCACGGCTGACAGTGATGCTGTCAAAACAGAGAACAACTCCATCACTGTAGGGATATCTTGCACTGCCTTTTCAAAGCCATTAACAGAGCTCGCCTCCCCACCTCAATTAATATTTCCTAGCAATCACAAAGCAATTTTGCACTTTTCTAATTTTGTCATTTCAAGAATCACATACAAATGAGATCACCTACATCACCTTTTATCACTGGCTTTTTGAGCTTAGCACAATTACCTGGACATTCATACCAGGCTGTTGTATATACTAACAGTCACTTTTTTTTTCTTTTTTTTATTACTGAGTGCTATTCTGCAGTGTGAATGAATCACAACATGTTTAATCAGTTACCCCTTGAAGGACATCTGGGTTGTTTTCAGTTTGGGGCTATGACGAATAAAGCCACTATGAACACTGTGTACAGGATTTCATGTGACTGTAATTTTCATTCTCCAGGATGTCTAAGGGTACGATTGTTGGACTGTATGGTAATTGCATGTGAAGGCTTATAAGGAACTGCCCAACTGTTTTCCAGAGTGGCCACGCCATTCTACAGTCCCACAGCACTGTGAGGGTGATACAGTTTTTCCACATCACCAGCACGTGGTGTGCTCACTATTTTTACGTTGTCCATTCTACAGACAGGAAATCTAGCAGGAATGGAGTGTCTCTATTGCAGTGGAACCAAAGTTCAACAGAAAATCTTACTAATATTAATCAGAAAAGAATAGATATAAATAAAAATCAATTTTCCTTTTCACATTGAGTGAATAATTGAGTTATAATGCTAAAACCAAGGAAAAAACCCTTAACCACATTTCAATACACTATAAGAGATGAGATATTACAACTCAAGTTTTACAGAAGAGGAAACAGTATCAGAAGCTAAATGGCTTCATTAAATACATATTTATATAACACCTTCGATATAGTAAACCTTGAGAAAACCAAAAAAAAAAGAAGAAAATTCCTGCCCTCGAGGAATGCAACATTAATTAACTATGAAAAGAAAAATCAAATACTTTATTAGAGATATGTCACAGAATATTGAGAACAACACAAAAAAGTGAATGTTCCACTTTATACTGAACAGGAAAGGAAGATTCACTGGCAAAATGGTGTCTAGAAAATCAACACTTACAAAGGCACAAAAACATGAAATAATAGTAAACATTTACTGAACACTTACTTTGTGCCATGAAGATATAGAATTACTAAGTTGTCTATCTTAAAAATAAAAATTAAACATAAACTATTCACAATAACCAAAGAACCCATATTGATTTAAAGAGCTAATAAAACTAAGCTGTGTACTTACAAAAGACATTATCAATCTTTTTTGTTATTATGCATCTGGAAAAGTAATCAAAAGGGAAAAGTGGAACGCTCTATATACTGAATGTGTGAATCCCCCAGAACTCACACATTGCAGCCTAATCCGTGTGATGGATGGCCTCTTCGGGAGGTAATCAGGTCATAAGGGTGAAGCCCTCAGGAATGCAATTAGCACCCTGTAAAATGAAGAGGAACTAAAGAGCCTCTTGATGAAGGTGAAAGAGGAGAGTGAAAAAGCTGGCTTAAAACTGAACATTCAAAAAACTAAGATCACGGCATCTGGTCACATCACTTCCTGGCAAACAGAAGGGGAAAAAGTGGAAGCAGTGACAGATTTTATTTTCTTGGGCTCCAAAATCACCGATAACAGTGACTGCAGTCATGAAATTAAAAGACACGTACTCCTCAGAAGGAAAGCTAAGACAAACCTACACAGCGTACTAAAAAGCAGAGATAACACTTTGCCGACAGAGGTCAGTATAGTCAAAGCTATGGTTTTCCAAGAGTCAGATACAGACATGAGAGTTGAACCATAAAGAAGGCCGAGTGCTGAAGAATTAATGGTTTTGAACTGTGGTTCTGGAGAAGACTCTTGAGAGTCCCGTAGGCTGTAAAGACATCAAACCAGCCGATCCTGTAAGAAATCAACCCTGAATATTCCCTGGAAGGACTGAAGCTGAAGCTCCAATACTTTGGCTACCTGATGAGAAGAGCCAATCATTGGAAAAGACCCTGATGCTGGGAAAGATTGAGGGCAGAGAGAGAAGGGGGCAATAGAGGTTGAGATGGTTGGACGGCATCACCGACTCAATGGACATGACTTTGAGCAAACTCTGGGACATAACGAAGGATAAGGAAGCCTGGTATGCTACAGTCCATGGGGTTGCAAAGAACTGGTCACGACTCAGCGAATGAACAACAAATCCACTGATATGTTAAGTTCTAACCCCAGCATATCAGGATGTAATCTTATTTGGAGACTGGGTCTTTAGGTAATCAAATTAAAGTGAGACATTAGTGTGGGCCCCCTATGACAGCTCTCCTTATATAAAGGAAAAATCTGGACACCTAACCACACATGCAGAGAGGGAAGACCTAGGAAAGAGATACTTGGAAAAGAAACAGCCACCTGCAAGTCAAGGAAAGAAGCCAGGAGCACATTTCCTGGAAGGAACCAATCCTGCCAATATCTCACTTTGGAATTCTAGCCTCCAGAACTGTGAGAGAGAAAGTTTCTGTTGTTCAAAACATCCTGTCTGTAGCACTTCATTATGGCAGTCTTATTCTAACCCAAGTCACTTCGGAGAGAAAGATGAGCAACAGATGAGGGTCTCCCCTGAAAGAAACCTATGGTTCAACAGGGAGAAAGACACATCAACAAATAACAATTTAAAAATTTACTGATGTCTTCCAAGGAGATTTCTGACCTCAACCAAAAACAGACGCTGAGAATACATTCTGCAGAATATTTCAAGAAAAATAAAATAATACACACCATTTTCTTTTTTATTACATGGTTTCATTTGCTTAGGAAACACATTTTTTCACATTTTTTAAAAAGTTCTTCCTTTTAAAGAAAATCACTATTTACAAAGTTTGCAGCCTATTTTTATTTCAATTTTATCTTCTTCCACCTTCCACAAACCTTCTGGCAAGATCCTTTGCCAGCAAGCAAAGGATCACCTCTCTCACCCCTTCTCTTCTCCTCCATCTCCTCCCCCTTCCTTCTCTGGTTCTCAGTACCTTACAGGTAAGGAAACAGACATGGAGACAAGGAAATGGAGTCTCCCCCCTTTTTTGCACACTTTGCCGAAGTATGTTCCCCTACTTTTGCTTCCCTGTTCTCAAAAAAATACTACTTCTACATCCTAGAAATTTTATTAACAGCCTATCTTAAATTAAACTAACACTTTAAAAGTTACTATTTTTAAAATAAACCAGTTTCAGGGAATGCCTTGAGTTCCCTTTTCTATCAGTTTATATTTGGTAAATTATTAATAACACTTTCTTCTCTTAACAAGCTGCTTATGCTGTAAGCAAATTAACTATACATGGATATATGCTTTTCCAGTCTATCAGAACATACTGGTCATTCCACAGAAAAGAAAGTATAGCAGAGTAGGTTTTAGGTTGAATATATATTGGCATGGAAAACCATCTCAAAAGATGCTTTTGAAATTAAATACAAGGTAGCAGCTTATTTAATATTTCTTTCTCTGTCCAAGTTAAATTTGATTATACCTTCAAATCTATCGTGTCAAAGAAAGTAAGAGTTGATCCTTCAACAATGCAGGCGTGAACTGCACGAGTCTACTTACACAGAAATTTCTTCGTAAATATGTACTACTACAGTCCTACACAACCCACAGTAGGTTGAATCTGCTGATGCAGAATTGCAGACAGGGCTGATTGTGAAGTTAGCTCCAGGCGAATTTCTGACTGTGTGTAGGGTCAGCACAAAAGCCCCCCATGCCAGTCATTCAAGGGACAACTGTACTATTTATTTTCTCCATACTTCATATTATGACAGCTTAGAAATTAGAATTAAATTGATCTTTGAAAATTACAACATTTGGCATTAATAACAGTAAATTTTAAACCCTGTAGCACCATCAGAAGATTACAGTATTATTTTACTATACAGTATTTTAGGAATCAAAAAAATGAGCAGAATTTTATTTTTCAATTGCATAAAAGGAATCCCCTTAAAATAATAATACAGCTTAAAGTGTTAAATCTCTTATTCACAGAAAGTTTTTCACTCGGCAGGATGCTGAGCAGGCTCTCACCTCTCTGCCATCAAATATAACAGCAATTGCTACAGTTGTTGGCACTGTTCAGTCCCTAAGTCACGTCCAACTCTCTGCAACGCCATGGACAGCGGCACGCCGGACTCCTCTGCCCTCTACTATCTCCTGGAGCTTGCTCAAACTTATGTCCATTGACTTGGTGATGCCATCCAACCATCTCATTCTCTGCCACCCCCTTCTCCTGCCCTCAATCTTTCCCAGCATCAGTCCCATTTCCAATGAAACAGCTCTTCGCATGAAGTAACCATATTACTGGAGCTTCAGCTTCAGCATCAGTTCTTCCAATGAATATTCAGGGTTGATTTCCTTTAGGATTGACTGATATGATCTCCTACTAAGTGTTAAACTTTGAACAGGGATTTTTTTTTTTTTTTAATTCACAACAACCCAGTGAGATACACAAGTTTGAGACCTATTTTCCAGATGCAGAAACTGAAGCAAAGCATGCTTAGCTTGCTTTCTCAAGATCCCACAGTCAAAACATAGTCAGGACATGGCACAGTCAAATGAGACCCCCGAAGTCTGGAGTCATGACCCTTCCTGCCCACCCTGAGGGTGAGTGAGTGCAGCAGCAGAACCTGTGGCCTCCCTGATAGTCACACCCCTTCTTCCTTACCAACAAAATCCCAGTTTTATTGGAGCAGCAACACATATATTTAAAAATCCTTAATTTCACTGATGTCTCTTTGGTGGAGGTAACACTGTGGAACAGATTCTGGCTAAAGGTAGAGGTCTGAGGGAGAGTACTCCTTCTCAGAGGAAAGTTCATTTGGAGAAAATCCTCCCAACTCTACACTTTTCCTGAGAACTGGGCCTGCAGAATTCAGCTTCTACCTCACAACTGCAAAAATAGACGCTACACTAAGGCAGCAGAACTCAAAATGAGTCTAGCCCCCTGACCTTCTTGTTGTAGGAGATAAATTCAACCCATCCCTTCAAACACTTCAATACACTTTCCTAAGACCCGTAACTTGAAGTCTTCCCTAACCATCACTGACTAAAAAGTAGTATAGTCCTTATATTACAGGTCATAACTTTATTTCTCAAATCAGATTCTTTTTAAAACCCTGCAGCCATGAATCTGAGCTTACCTACTGGGTTCTACTGATAACAGTGAATGCAATAAAGAAACAAAAAAATTTAATGATTAGCTATAGGAGGCAAAAAAAATGGGACAGATGGTGAAAAAGATGAGACAGATGCAAAAAACACCTTTTTACATTGTTTGGGTGCTTTTTCTAACTATGAATATATAGTTTTTCCAAACTATATAAATGACTTTTTAAAAGAAAACAAAATCACAGGAGGATACATTAGGCTTTTATCTTTCCTGCCAAGAAATCAACAATATTACCTTTCTTGGGTCGACAGGATAATTCAAGGTGTTTTTCTGTGGTAGTCTTCTTTTCAGCTGTTAATGACTTCAGGCAGATAATGGTAACAATAATAATAATAATTAATAATGATGCAGTAATCCAAGGGCAAAAAACCAACAACATTACATAAAATAGTCAAGAACTTACACTACACCCCTTTAACATATTCGTCCATTTTCCTTTATTTACCAAGTATTCCCAAAGCACATATTTATAATTATATTTTTATATTTTTCCAGAATCTAAACAGAGGGCTGTCTTTTTAGAATTGATAACAGTGGTGAGCACTCCTTACGGTGAGTACTTCAAAGTCACCAATATCAACCAAAACCAACCAGAACCCCCCAGTGCCGCCAGGTCCTGATACATAAGCATTTCATTAAATGGACTTCTTTTAAAGGTAGGATGCTCAACAGTGTCATCTTCTGAGAATATTTCCAGTATGCATCCCTACTTACAAAGTACAAAGTTCTACAGGACAGAAAGAGGTGAATACTACTACGCCACAATTGTAGGGAATTCAAGGATGAAGAAAAACAAGTAACACATCAATTACAGTGTTCTGAAAGACAATAAGGAAGGGAATTCCAAAGAAATACAAGTACAGTGGCGTGAACTCTCAGGAAGCTAGGATTTATCGCTCAGCCTTCAGGGAAGACAGCATCGTGACTTTACCGGAGTGCCGGGACTCTTCAGAAATCCTTCTCCACACCTGAGCCATGCTTCAGACAGGGAAGCCTCAGCCCCCACGGTCCTGAGCCCTGCTCGTCTGCACGGTAGGGGACTCTCTCCTGGAAAGGATGGGTACTCTGCATCCTGACTTCTTTTTCTCTGTAGAAACAGTTTTCAAAGAAAAAAATAAGGAAATCAATTTCATCAAATATACACGAATGAATGGCATTGTTGAGCAAGCCCAGCAATGGCATCAGTGAGGACCCAGTTTTTATTTCATTTTCATGTAGAATTTCCATTTTAGTGTCTTTTTAGAGAACAGTATTTCTCTAGTCTATAAGACTTAGCTCCTTCCACGGGCTTTGGTGGAGGCTGAGGGGCAACAGCTGCAGGTCTGCTTCAGGGGGAAGGTCCTTCTGGGCCTCCCGGGAATGACTCCTGACCCCCCGGCTGTGAGTGACACGGCTCATACAGCAAGGTAGTTTCACACACGGCTTGCAAAGCACACAGCCGTTGGAAACACTCGTTTCAGCAATGTCCGATGGCTTTGGTCTCTACTTTGTTCCAATGATGAACTTCTTAATGGCCTTGTCCTTGGGCACACTCTGGGCACAGCTGGTGCATGAATAGGCTGCACGTGTCCTCGGCCCTTCCTAGACACGACCATCGTTGTTTCTTTCCGTGGTCATTTTGGAAGCAAGGAGGCGAGAGAGAACTGGCAGAGTTTTGAAATTGTCTCTGAACCTCCACAGAAAGAAGAGTCAGAAGACAGCAAAACTAAAAGGGCTTGAACAACACAAGTAGACGACCAACTCTAAAATACAAGTGGATGAGGACAAACCATGAACCCTCCAAAGTCTTGCATGGGATCCCATCTGACAGGAAAGAGCCAAGAGAAGCAAGAAGACAGAGGACCGAGCACAGAGGCAGCTGGTGTGCAGCAGGAAGGAGAGCAGCAGCTGATAATGCACCAGAAACGGGAGGGCAGGGGCTCGACCCGAGACCCAAAGGAACCAAGGAGCTTATGTCCAAAAACGGTGACAACACTGATTGTTTTCTCAAGCTATTTTATTTAGTTTTTTTTTTTTTTAATATTTATGACAAACAATGGAGAGGAAATGGCAACCCACTCCAGTATTCATGCCTGGAGAAGTCCATGGACAGAGGAGCCTGACGGGCTACAGTCCATGAGATCACAGAGTCAGACACGACTGCGCAACTAACACAATACATGACAAACAAACACTCACCTTATAAGTTCTTCAATTTGTGTTTTATTTTAAGGAAAATTTTAGATTTGCATTGGGAATTAAATTAAGGTAAACTACTAGAAGCTGATCACTTTATCAGAAATAAAACACCTCATCCAATGACACTGCAGTTTTAAAAAATAAATTAAGATTAAAATATACCATTAAAACTTCCTTAAGGAGGAAGAAGGGAACAAATTCATAAAAATAAATTCAGCCATAACATAGATGGCATTTTAATATTTAAGAGGTCTAAGCTTGTCTCCTCTTACATAGAAACTCCTGTGGTGGGGAGAACTGCAAGCAGAAGAGGCATCGACCCTCAGGAAGGTGCCCCTCCACCAGAGCGCAGTTATCTGAAGAGGTTCACTGAGTTATCCAGAACAGTAAGGAAACTGGGAAACATCATTGGGTCTATTCAGTACTTGATCTATATATATACATATCTCCAGAATATCTCTTTAATACAATAAATCGGTCCAGGTCGGCTCCTCAGTAAAGTGGGTGATACCACGGATGGGACAGGGAAGGACAGCATGAGCCTGAAATATCTTGAGCCAGAGAGTAAGAAACTGCTCAAGGAATAAGGAGAGCATGCAAAAAAGACACAGGAGCTTGCATGAAGGGGCTCTCATGGCCAAATGCGGGACATTCCAGCATCAAGTAAGTAATGATAGTAAAGGATTACAACCAACTGAACAAAATAAGAATGTAAGTCTACAATGACATAAACAAATGAATGACAGATTTAGAATATCATCAATGAATGCTACAACTAGTGGGTGAAAGTTTGAGAATGAAGAGAAAACATACATGGTCACAGAACATCTCCCCAGAAGTTACTTATTAATTCCAAAGGAAAAAACAGTAACTTTACAGTGGAGAAATCTTTAAGACACCATCTTAACCAAGTCATGAATGTTGATGTAAACCATCACCAAGTGCTTCTTGTTATGAGGCACCGAGCAGAATATAAGTCATCCTCCACAGTATAACTACCAAAAACGCATAACCTCAATCTCAACAATGAAAACGTCAGGCAAACCTAAAACAACTGGACTGCCCGCCTCAACAAGGACACGGCCATGAAACACGGAGAGAATCTGAGGAGCTAACCCAGATCAGTGTAAGGCTGCAGGAGCATGGAGAGAGAATAAAACAAGGACACGACCAAGAAACACGAAGAGAACCTGAGGAGCTAACCCACATTAGTGTAAGGCTGCAGGAGCATCAGTTCAGTTCAGTTCAGTCGCTCAGTCATGTCTGACTCTTTGCAACCCCATGAATCGCAGCACGCCAGGCCTCCCTGTGCATCACCAACTCCCGGAGTTCACTCAGACTCACGTCCATCGAGTCCGTGATGCCATCAAGCCATCTCATCCTCTGTCGTCCCCTTCTTCTCTTGCCCCCAATCCCTCCCAGCATCAGAGTCTTTTCCAATGAGTCAACTCTTCGCATGAGGTGACCAAAGTACTGGAGTTTCAGCTTTAGCATCATTCCTTCCAAAGAAATCCCAGGGTTGATCTCCTTCAGAATGGACTGGTTGGATCTCCTTGCAGTCCAAGGGACTCTCAAGAGTCTTCTCCAACACCACAGTTCAAAAGCATCAATTCTTCGGTGCTCAGCCTTCTTCACAGTCCAACTCTCACATCCATACATGACTACTGGAAAAACCATAGCCCTGACTAGATGGACCTTAGTCGGCAAAGTAATGTCTCTGCTTTTGAATATGCTATCTAGGTTGGTCATAACTTTTCTTCCAAGGAGTAAGCGTCTTTCAATTTCATGGCTGCAATCACCATCTGCAGTGATTTTGGAGCCCAAAGAAATAAAGTCTGACACTGTTTCCACTGTTTCCCTATCTATTTCACATGAAGTGATGGGATCAGATGCCATGATCTTCATTTTCTGAATGTTGAGCTTTAAGCCAACTTTTTCATTCTCCTCTTTCACTTTCATTGAGAAGCTTTTTAGTTCCTCTTCACTTTCTGCCATAAGGGTGGGGTCATCTGCCTATCTGAGGTTATTGATATTTCTCCCAGCAATCTGTTTCTTCCAGTCCAGCGTTTCTCATGATGTATTCTGCATATAAGTTAAATAAGCAGGGTGACAATATACAGCCTTGATGTACTCCTTTTCCTATTTGGAACCAGTCTGTTTTTCCATGTCCAGTTCTAACTGTTGCTTCCTGGCCTGCATGGAGAGAGAATAAAACATGTGATCTTGGACTGGATCCTGAACCAGGAAAACAGACCACTATCAGGCAAATGATCTGAGAACATGGACATGAGTTTGGGTGAACTCCGGGAGTTGGTGATGAGGGAGGCCTGGTGTGCTGTGGTTCATGGGGCACAAAGAGTCTGACACAACTGAGTGACTGAACTGAGCTGATCTGAGAACTGGAACAAGCAGACAGAGTGGGGCCATGAACCACAGCTGGGAACATGCATGTCAGGTGACTCAAAATTTTCCCGGCTCTACATATGCCTGCAAGGGACTATAAAAGCATCATGAGGACTGATTCAGGGATTATAAATAAAGTTGAACAAGGAGGCAATTTCATAAACACAATCTTTGAAAAATGAGGATTGACTGTACTTTGAAGGGAGCATACTTGGAAAGAAGCCACTAGTTAAAACCCCAAAACATTAAACTCTGCTTTACTGCTTTACTATCCACATCAGCCCCTCACAGACCACTTTTCCTTCTTCTCACCTCTCTGCTCAAGTTTTCACTTCTTTAAGTACATCATGCGTATGTATTTACTCATTTTGAAACTTTATTCCTTTGATACCAAATGCATGCTACTATACATCTGTGGGATACTCCCTTTGGAAAGAAGTGAAAATTTCTAAATATTGCTTTGGATATCATGTAATAAATTTGGAGAACAAATCGAATGTCTACCAACAGAAAGTTTACTTGGGTATCTGAATAAATCTCAGTGGCTCTAGCCACATACTCAATGGATGTCAACACTTTTTCACCCAGGAATTGATCTATGTTAAGGAGAGAGAATGAGGAACAGATGTGAAGTTTTAACTACATCAGCGAGTATGCCCACACTGTGGTGCTCAGGTTTACTGAGCATGTTTTGTTCAGAGACACGTGGATTGGGACATCACTCACTACTTTGGTTACATCTGACCCGTCCTCTGATTCTCTGGATTTCATCCACACTCAAGATTCTTCAGGGACTAGAACCCTGTAACTTAATATAAATGACAGAATTCTAAGGTCCTGCTTTCCAGCCAGCCAGTGCAGACACTCTGCAGGCCCCGAGACACAAAATGAGCAAGAAAGACCCCACCCTCCAGCAGCTCAGGCAGGAGTGACACAGACCTTCCCACAAGTGCAAGGACAAACGGGCCTGAGCCCCAGTTCCGACAGCTCCCAGCCCGGCCTTCCACAGCCCCCTTCGGTGGTTCCCCAACTCCCCCAGCCATCTCTTATTTCCCGTGCTGCTGCCAGGCGGGGCATTTCCAACACCCACCTGCATCCATGGCACGCTTTGCCAGACATCACCTCTCCTCCTCCTCTGGTCTAACAGATTTCTCCACAGATCATGCTCATCTTTTCTGTGGAATATCCTTCAAAGTCTCCATTAACTCCCTCCCTCAGTGACCCCATCCAGTTTCTTGCCCAACTTACCCCTTGCCCTGAAGTAAGAGCTCCTGAGGGCAGGAGTCCCGTGCCTCTGCACCTCATCCCCGCTGCACAGCACCCCCACTGAGGTCCTCCTTACATAACTGCTGAACAAATATGCAAATTCCGTGACTATTACACCAGATCTGTCACAAAATTTTTAAATATACAGTCAGTCAGTAAGCATAAGCCTATGGGGAAACGCAGCCTACTTTATTTCCATTTTATCTACCTATAGTCAAAAACAATACCTCCAGCAGACCTCTCTACATGCCTAGACAGCACGGATACTTCTCTCTCCACAGTGTTCACTCTGCCACAAACAGGTGCTTACAGGACAACTTCACTACCCAGCCTTCTCATTCATCCACCTTTTTTTCTCTAGTGACAAAACACACTACCCAACCACAGTTTTGGGCACCCAACATGGCCAAGGTTAATCATAGGACATCAGCCCGTCCACAATGACTGGTCCAGGGATGCCACGGTACCCAAGCTGAGGCAATCAGAGACCCGCTCCAGTGGGACCACTGGAGAAGATTCTTTTATTCTCAACTTGGTCAAGGGTGTGTCCCCAAAGCAGCCAACCACCTTATCCCATATAATGGGGAAAAACCTGAGAAAGTAAGAAAAGGAAGGCTGGAAGCCGGGCTCCAGGCTAGAGGGCAGGTCCCCAAGCAGCCCAGGTGCCCAGGTGCTGTGCTGCAGGCAACACATCAATCTCCCAAGCCTCTATCCAGCTTAAGTTGGCTTTCAACCTTCAGATACTAAAAGAGCTGAAGCACAGTATTCGGTAAATATCTACACTGAGCTGAATGACTCACTGAGCCCTCCGAAGGTACACAGCCAAAACCCATTTTCACCTTCAATGACCTTGGGCTCTAATGACATAATTAGAGTGGAGGAAGAAATAGACCAACATTGGGCTGATGAGCTCAGAAGCAGATTCATGAGTGAATGTTTCCTGGAGAAAGCTCACTCTGACTTGAACAAAGGAAGAATTATACTTTGGTGACGGCTACCTGTAGATCCTGGATTGTCCAGGCTAGTCAATGTCATGCGTTATTATCCTCCTCCAGCACAGAAATACCCAGGAAATTTCACAAGCAGAACACAAGTCCTTTCGCCCTCATCTTCAGGCTGTGCTGTCACACTGGTCTGGCCTGAGTCACAGCTGTGCTACCAATTGGCTACACTTACAATTTACTGACCCAGTTTCTGCATCAGTAAAATATGGATAATAGATGCACTTATCTCAAGACCACCACCAAGATAAAATCTGTACTTAAAAACAATACTGTGAGATGATAGTACCATATAGTACCGTAACAGAAGAAAGAGGAAGAGTTGATTAATATTCAGGAGAGTTAATACGAGAATGTACTTTAGACATTTTTAATAAAGATGTTTACTATGATTCACAAAAATACTGTTTTAATCTAATGACCAGCTTTAATATTTCAAAACTCAAAAAAAGAAAATAAAGTTTACTGATTAGCACTCTACAGTCTCTCAGAGAGTTTAAGGAGCAGGAAGGAATTAAATGACTCGTTGGAAAAACCAGTGTATACATACACAATGGAATACTATATTATTCAGCTTAAAGAAAGAAAAAAATTCTGACATAAGATACAACATGGAAAAACCTTGAAGACATTAAGCTAAGTGAAATAAAAGAAAAACAAAAGGACAAACACCGTATGATTCCACTTACATGAGGTCCTCAGAGTCATCAAATTCACAGAGACATAAAGTAGAACTATGGTGGCCAGGGGCTGGGGGGAGGGAAAAATGAGTTGTTGTTGAAATGGGTAAAGGGTTTCAGTTTGGGATGATGAAAAGCTCTAGAGATGGAAGGTGGTGACAGTTCCAGAACAACATGAAAGGACTTAGTGTCACACACCATACACTTAAAATTGTTAAAACAGTAAACTACATTATTTTACCACAAGTTTTAAGATTGCTATCAAGGGCAATGCACATCAAAATCATCAGGTATGCTTCTGGAGACAGGACATCCTCAAACCTCAAGTGAGAACCCTGAGTGAGGAGAGGCTCAGGAATCTGCATTTCAGTAACCACCTTGGTGAGTCTTACATTGTTACAGTTTGAGAACTGCCACAAAGCACACTGGATTAAAATCCAAACTGTAAGGGGAAACTAAACACACAACAAGCGTCTCTGTACATACTTGGAATTTTCTACAGCTGTCAAGTACACACTGTTGGGTAAAACAAGTAAAAATACCATTGACTCTGCTGAGCTTTTGAAAAGACCAAGGGACAAACATGAAGCTTTACATCCCAGGGGCTGGAGGCTGTAAGAAGGAAATCTTCAAAGACCAGGATGCCAGTCCCAGGACACTATATTCAGGTTCCAAACTCTCCTACCATAGACAGTTCCACTCCTCGGGTCATCATTCAACCATGTACAAGTTTCTCTCTGCTTTTTCTTTAAATCTCTCTTTCCATGACCCCATCTAGCTATCCCTTGCTCCTTCTCCTCCCTAGCACACTTACATAAAGACTACTGCAACTTGATTTCTTCCCTAACTTCTCCTCTAAACTGTTTTCCCTTTGATGAATGTATTTCTTCATACTCATAAATGTACAGGTATCATTATTTTCATAAATAAATGACAAGAACTGAAAAAAAAATTCAATGTGTCATGTCCAGTTCTTTGCAACCCCACAAACTATTGCCCGCCAGGCTCCTCTGTCCATGAGATTCTCCAGGCAAGAATACTGGAGTGGGTAGACATTTCCTTCTCCAGAGGATCTTCCCGACCCGGGGATCAAACCGGCGTCTCCTGAGTCTCCTGCACTGGCAGGCAGTTTCACTGAGGCAGGATACCACTGAGCCCCCGAGGAAGCCCAGGTAAATTCAATAAACTGGTTCAAAATAAGGAAGGACTTATACAGAATGTTCCAAGAGAAAATTTTTTGAGATCTTCATAAAACTGTGGCCAAGAACTCAGGCACTAAATATGCTTCTCTTCTTTCTGTAAATAAATTAGTTGTTGGGTACACAATATACACTGTTTTTCTCTGTCATAGTTTTTAAGAGGAGATAACCTAGAGTTACACACTCTGGACAGGTTTTCTTACAAATAACTTTTACAGAAATTGTTCGTGTGTGTTTCAATCTTTACAGAAGTATTCCCTTTTTGTGTCTTGACATTACAATAATTTTTTTTTTTAAGAATCACTCTATTCCACTATTTGTCCATTACAAAAACTGAGTACAAAATTGTGTACCAAGGACCAGGCTAGCCACTGACATATCTGTTTTAATACTCTGCTGCCCAATTCATGTCTTCTGATTACACAGATTTTAGCTGTATCCTTAAAACAGATAATGTTGTATTCTGCTGCTTTTCTTTGCTCAGTAGGAATTTTCTGATGCTCTACAGAAGTTCTACCCCTTAAAAGAACAGAAATCAAACCTATGAGTTTATGAGAAGCCAGTGGAAATCATTTATACACAAGAATCAATGTTCTGTTTCTGATTGTATCCGGATGGAAAAGAATATTCAAAATTGATTTTCAAGTATATACCTATTAACACTAATGACTGTAAGTTTTAAAACAGTAACATCAATTTTGATGTAGATACAAGCACTGATAGAAGAAAACATTTGCAGGAAACGCATGAAAGTGCCTATGTCCCCTGACTGCAGACTGACAGGTGATATTCTCTAGTGTATTCTTTTATAGCAATTTTATAATAGGTGTGTATTATTATCAGAAAAGACAAAAAGAAATCTAACTGTTCTAAACTGTACTGTACTCTAAAATCCCAAGTATCTTTCCAGCTTGAGTCTCTGTTCCAAAAGGAACCTAAGTGCTCCCCCTGCTGGTTATTTAAATAATTCCCCAAAAGTAAGAGCAATGGTTAGAAGGCAAAGATTTCTTAAATCAAATCATATCAAAAGACAATGATACCTGAACTATGAATTTCAGAGCAAGTTAACAAGATATCAGGAAACAACTTAACCACTCTAAAGCTTTTCTTTCCTAAGTTTCTTTAGCTACCTCTTTCAAACCTTCATACCTTCCAACTTTTTTCTCCATATATCTCAATCCATTAGTTTTGCTGATCAAAATCCAAATTATGAAGCAAAGTATTAAGAGTATGAATTTTTAACTTTCTTTTCCTAAATATATACACGGCCTTGAATATGTGCTCAGTCACTTCAGCTGTGTCCAGCTCTTTTTGCTCCATGGACTGCAGCCCACCAGGCTCCCGTCAATGGGATTCTCCAGGCAAGAATACTGGAATGGGTAGCCATTCCCTTCTCCAGGGGATCTTCCCGACCCAGGGATCGAACCTGCCTCTCCTGTGTTTCCTGCACTGTAGGCAGATTCTTTACCTCAAGAGTCACGAGGAAAGCCCAACTCCATCTGCACTTATATTAATTAAGTCATTTAAGACAAAATAGACATTAGGAGACATTGGAGCAATGTCTTTAAAATTCTGAGGAAAACTGGTTTTCAATCTAGACTTATATACTCAACCAAATTATTAATCAACAGTGCAAACAAAATAAATAAATTTTCAGACATGCAGAACTCAAAAAAACTCTTTATTAGGAAGATACTGGAGGATATATCACAGCAAAAGGAGGAAATAAGCCATATACCTGACTAGAGACAGGCATAAAAACTTTAATTACCTATAATTAAGTAAAAAATGAAGTAAGGAAAAATATGCAGTGGTTATTTACTATATTAAAATAATGGCTGCACAGAAAGGAAACTTTCTATGTATAATTTCTCAAGTATACTTTCTTTCTGTGTATATTTTCTCAAGTATACTACTTGAGTTTTCAATGGACCATATTTATGTGATTATAGTATTAACATTCACTTCTGGTTTAGCAAAAAAACTGTAACATAACTATACAATAAAGGGTAACAGAAATATGGAATGCTCACAGGGAGCTATATCCTGATTTTCCATAGTAGGTAATCAACAGATCTAAAGAAAATGAAAGTGAAAGTCACTCAGTCATGTCTGAATCTTTGCAACCCTATGGGCTATACAGTCCATGGAATTCTTCAGGCCAGAATACTGGAGTGGGTAGCTGTTCCCTTCTTCAGGGGATCTTCCTAATCCAGGGATTGAATCCAGGTCTCCAGCATTGCAGGTGGATTCTTTACCAGCTGAGCCAAAACGTGTTTTTTAAAATAAGAAAATAAACTCCACAAGAAATAGTTAAAAGAATGAGTGATTTGCAAACTTCTAACCTAAACAAGATGGTATAGATTTGTTTCTCCTAGCTCTGCCAACATAGAACAACTATAATCCCTGGAAGTAACACAGAGACTGGTGAGAATTCTGGAAGGTGGCAAGAAGGTGGCAAGATGGTTGAAGAGACCAAGACTGAAGGAATAACAGAGCAACAAAGTGCCTTATGTTCCAGCATCCAAAAGAAGGTCACTCAGATCCCGTGTCCCCACCTGCAATCTAGCTCATTCCTCCACTTGATCAAGCAGGAGTCTCTGACAACGTCAAGTAAGCTGAGCACCACCAGAAGGAGAAAGCAATCATGAGCCCTGAAGATACAT
The DNA here is from genome assembly GCF_014754425.2 of Oryx dammah. Classification (NCBI taxonomy): domain Eukaryota; kingdom Metazoa; phylum Chordata; class Mammalia; order Artiodactyla; family Bovidae; genus Oryx; species Oryx dammah. The sequence continues at coordinate 31,499,631 of NW_024070203.1, forward strand.
GATCAAGGGAATCCCAATGCACTCAGACCTCCTTCTCCATTAGAGGTTTCAGGACAAGGAAGAGAGAGGAGAAAGGTGGAGAAGACATGAGTGTCAGTAAGACAAATCTCGCAACAACTCACCACAACCGAAGACTCACACTCATGTCAGGGGCATGGGGGCGGGAACACAGCATGAACCTGACGAGGGAAGCTTCTCGGTCACTCTGTGCCCCAAGACTGTCCACTCCCTCACCGAGAGACACCCAGCAGGGCAGCCTGGGGACCATCCTCTGTTCCCTCAGGTTCCTGGCACTAGATATTCCAGGCAGCCCAACACCATCACAAAGATTCTAAAAACTAAACTGTCACTGAAACCACAGTCCACAAAAGTAGGTCAGGACCTGAGTGCTTGACCGTAGCAGCATACTACTAAGATAAAACACTTAAACAGAACCCAGCATCTCCTAAATGGACAAAATGTCAAGAATACAACTGAAAAATTGCTCTTCACACTAAGAACCAATACTATCAAAAAACAAGTAAGAAAAAAGTTAACTGATGCCAACAATTAAATGAATCTTATGCTGGAAATATCTGACAAGAATTTTTAAATAGCTGTCATAAAAATGTTTCAACAATCAAGTTCTCTTGAAACAATGAAAAATTAGTAAAAAAGAATTATTTTAAAAAGACCAAATGGAAATTACAGAACTGAAAAGTACAATTATCAAATTAAAAAATAATAATAAATTACCAAAAAAAAAAAAAACACTAGTGTATGGACTCAGTAGTAAAATGATAATTAAAGAAGATAAAAATCAGTAATTTGTAGGCCAATCGATAGAATTCACCTAATATGAACAACAGATTAAGAAAATATCTTTAAAAAAAACTGACTAGAGCCTCAGAGCCTGTGAGACAGTAACAAGATTCATCCTTCATACCATCAGTGCCCCGAGAGGTAAAGAAAAAGAAAGGAGATTGGAAAAATATGTGAAAACATATCAGCTTAAAATTTCCTATACTTGGCCGAAGGTACAATACTTCTACAGATTTAATAAGCTGAATAAACCCAAAGCAGGATAAACCTAAAGAAACTAATGGTAAGACATGAAAATTAAACTTTTAAAATCCAAAGACAAAACAAAGTTTGGAAAAGGGCCATGATAACATACTGCCTATAGAGAAAAACCAATTCTAGTGGCAAAATTCTCATCTGAAACCTTAGAGGCTGGAATGAACTGGAGTAATTATTTTTCAGTTCTTAAAGAAAATAACTGTAACTCACGACTTCATAGCCAATAAACAGTCAATAAACAGTAACAGTCAAAAAAACAATAAACAATAAATATCCTCAGCAGTCTAGGGAAAACAACGACATTTTTAGACCAAAAAAATACATAATACTTAGAAATCAGCAGATGTATAAAGATTGGTAAAAAGAAATCCTCAAACAGAGAAAATGATTTTTTTTAAATCTTGTCATCAGTGATGAAAAAGGAAAAACAGAAATTACAGATATATGGATAAATACTAAAGACAATCCTTCTCAAAAACTGTACAAATCATATTCAGTAAATATGAAATATGAAACAAGTTACAACACTAGCTGACATTAAAGTTAAAAGTGAAGCTCCTACATTTTACCAGAAGTGGTAAAATGCTGCACATGTAGACTGTGGTAAGCTACATACATATTATTGTATACCTAGAAAAACCATTGAGAACACAATAAAACAGGATAAGCTAAGAAGAATTATAAGTAAGTCAAACTGGAAACCTAATAATGTTTGCTGCTGCTGCTGCTAAGTCGCTTCAGTCGTCTCCGACTGTGCGACCCCAGAGACTGCAGCCCACCAGGCTCCCCGGTCCCTGGGATTCTCCAGGCAAGAACACTGGAGTGGGTTGCCGTTTCCTTCTCCAATGCATGAAAGTGAAAAGTGAAAGTGAAGTGGCTCAGTCGTGTCTGACTCCAAGCGACCCCATTAAGTAGCTCTAAAAAGTCAAGAAGAGAGAAAGGAAAAAAACAACAGAAAGAAAGTCACAAAAACAAATAACAAGATGGCACTAATATATCAATAATTATCTCTTACATGTAAATGACCTAAGTACATCCATCAAAACACAGAGCCTGGCAGAGTAAACTAAAAACATGAACCAATTACATGCTGTTTGGAAGAAACTCAAGTTCAATACTACAGGGACATTGAAAGTAAATGAATACAAATATACACCAAGTAAACACTGACAAAACAGGGGTTGCAATATTAGTATCTGGTGAAGTAGACCTCAGGTCAAAGACAGATATTACACAATAATAAAAGGATAAATTCGGCAAGATATAATACTAATTTTATAAACACCCAACAACACAGCCTGAAAATGCATAAAATAAAACTGATAGAGCTGAAAGAATAAACAGTTAAATCCACCAATGTAATTAATACTGGGGATTTCAATACCTTAACACCGTGCTCAACAGCTAAACAAGCTAAATGATACAAGACCTCACACACACAAAAAAGCAAACCTAATGCCAAAGAATGCTCAAACTACGGCACAATTGCACTCATCTCACACGCTAGTAAAGTAATGCTCAAAATTCTCCAAGCCAGGCTTCAGCAGTACGTAAACCGTGAACTTCCTGATGTTCAAACTGGTTTTAGAAAAGGCAGAGGAACCAGAGATCAAATTGCCAATATCCGCTGGATCATGGAAAAAGCAAGAGAGTTCCAGAAAAACATTTATTTCTGCTTTCTTGACTATGCCAAAGCCTTTGACTGTGTGGATCACAATAAACTGTGGAAAATTCTGAAAGAGATGGGAATACCAGACCACCTGACCTGCCTCTTGAGAAATCTGTATGCAGGTCAGGAAGCAGCAGTTAGAACTGGACATGGAACAACAGACTGGTTCCAAATAGGAAAAGGAGTACGTCAAGGCTGTATATTGTCACCCTCCTTATTTAACTTATATGCAGGGTACATCATGAGAAATGCTGGACTGGAAGAAACACAAGCTGGAATCAAGATTGCCGGGACAAATATCAATAACCTCAGATATGCAGATGACACCACTCTTATGGCAGAAAGGGAAGAGGAACTAAAAAGACTCTTGATGAAAGTGAAAGAGGAGAGTGAAAAAGTTGGCTTAAAGCTCAACATTCAGAAAACGAAGATCATGGCATCCGGTCCCATCACTGCATGGGAAATAGATGGAGAAACAGTGGAAACAGTGTCAGACTTTATTTCTTTGGGCTCCAAAATCACTGCAGATGGTGACTGCAGCCATGAAATTAAAAGACGCTTACTCCTTGGAAGAAAAGTTATGACCAACCTAGACAGTACATTCAAAAGCAGAGACATTACTTTGCCGACAAAGGTCTGTCTAGTCAAGGCTATGTTTTTCCTATGGTCATGTATGGATGTGAGAGTTGGACTGTGAAGAAGGCTGAGCGCTGAAGAATTGATGCTTTTGAACTGTGGTGTTTGAGAAGACTCTTGAGAGTCCCTTGGACTGCAAGGAGATCCAACCAGTCCATTCTGAAGGAGATCAGCCCTAGGATTTCTTTGGAAGGACTGATGCTGAAGCTGAAACTCCAGTACTTTGGCCACCTCATGCGAAGAGTTGACTCATTGGAAAAGACTCTGATGCTGGGAAGGATTGGGGGCAGGAGGAGAAGGGGACGACCAAGGATGAGATGGCTGGATGGCATCACGGACTCGACGGACCTGAGTCTGAGTGAACTCCGGGAGTTGGTGATGGACAGGGAGGCCTGGCGTGCTGCGATTCATGGGGTTGCAAAGAGTCGGACAGGACTGAGTGACTGAACTGAACTGAATGTCTAACTGACGCAGAGAGAAGAGCCCACCTGTAAAAAACAAAATACATAATATTTCTCCAAACAAAAAGGAATATTTGCCCAAATAAAGCAGATTCAGAGTAAATTTAAAAGATTGAAATCATACAGAATGTGCAGCTCGATCATAAACGAATTAAGTTAGAAATCAGGAATGAAAATAAATGCTAAACACGTGACTAAAAAATAACAAGTTTCTGATTCAAGAATCAAACATACAGACTTTAAGAGAATTTTTAAAATATACAAAACTAAATGGAAAAGAAAACATCAAAATACATGGGATGTAGCCAGAGCGAAACTGAGGGAAACCCGTGATACTAAATACAGTTGACACTTGAACAACACAGGTTTGAACTGCATGCGTCCACTTACATATGGATTTTTTTTTTCAGTAAACACCTACTCCAGGAGCGCATGATCCATAGTTGCCAGAACCCATGGATGTGGAACAGTGGATACAGAGATCTAACTATAAGTTAACCATGGATTTTCAACTGCACAAGAGATCAGCCTCCTAAACCCTGTACTGTTCAAGGGTCAACTTACTGTCACTGGAAATAAAAGAAATCTCAAATCAATAACAAAATTCCAATCTCAAGAAACTAAAGGAACAAAAAATAAAGCAAGCAAAAGGAAGAGAATAAATAGTAGCAATCAATTCAACTGAAAATAGGAAAAAATTACTTTTTAAAGCAATGAAACCAAGAGCTGATTCTTCAAAGATAATGACAATTGAGACACTTTTAGCATGACTGACAAAACACAAGAACAGAGAAGACACAAATGACTAATATGAGTTTAAAATAGGGGATATTACTACAAATTCAACAGTCATTAACAAGATAAAAGAACACTACAAACTTGGCATCCAAAATTCAGTAACTTAGAGGAAACCAACCAATTCCTCAAAAACTACAACTCAATCAAGGATGATGTGAACAAACCTCATAACCATCAAATAAATTGAATCTGAAGTTTAAAAGTTCACGAAACCAAACCACTAGGCCCAAGTAATTTCAATATAGGGTTCTAACAAACCTTTAACAAAGAATTAATGTCAATATTATATAATAACTTCAGGAAAATAAGAGAGAACACTTCCAAACTCATTTTATTTTTATTTTTTCAAACTCATTTTAGAAAACAAATGTTACCCTGATAGAGTCAAGTAAAAACAGTATAAAAAAGCAAACTACAGACCAAATATCTCTTCTGAATTTAAATGCAAAAAAAAAAAAAAAAGACTCAACAAAATATTAGCGAAAGGAATGCAACTTATACGCAGAGTACATTATGAGAAACGCTGGGCTGGAGGAAGCACAGCTGGAATTAAGGTTGCCAGGAGAAATATCAATAACCTCAGATATGCAGATGACACCACCCTTATGGCAGAAAGTGAAGAAGAACTAAAGAGCTTCTTGATGGAAGTGAAAGAGGAGAGTGAAAAAGTTGGCTTAAAACTCAACATTCAGAAAACTAAGATCATGGCATACAGTCCCATCACTTCATGAGAAATAGATGGGGAAATAGTGGAAACAGTGGCTGACTTTATTTTTCTGGGCTCCAAAATTGCTGCAGATGGTGACTGCAGCCATGAAATTAAAAGACGCTTAATCCTTGGAAGGAAAGTTATGACCAACCTAGACAGTACTCTTGCCTGGCAAATCCCATGGATGGAGGAGCCTGGTAGGCTGCAGTCCATGGGGTCACTAGGAGTCAGACACAACTGAGCGACTTCACTTTCACTTTTCACTTTCATGCATTGGAGAAGGAAATGGCAACCCACTCCAGTGTTCTTGCCTGGAGAATCCCAGGGACGGGGGAGCCTGGTGGGCTGCCATTTATGGGGTCACACAGAGTCAGACACGACTGAAGTGACTTAGCAGCAGCAGCAGACAGCATATTTAAAAGCAGAGACATTACTTTGCCAACAAAGGTCTGTCTAGTCAAGGCTATGGTTTTTCCAGTGGCATGTATGGATGTGAGAGTTGGACTATAAAGAAAGCTGAGCGCCAAAGAATTGATGCTTTTGAACTGTGGTGTTGGAGAAGACTCTTGAGAGTCCCTTGGACTGCAAGGAGATCCAACCAGTCCATCCTAAAGGAGATCAGTCCTGAGTGTTCATTGGAAGGACTGATGTTGAAGCTGAAACTCCAATATTTTGGCCACTTGATGAGAAGAGCTGACTCATTGGAAAAGACCATGATGCTGGGATGATTGAGGGCAGGAGGAGAATGGGATGACAGAGGATGAGACGGTTGGATGGCATCACCAACTCGATGGACATAGGTTTGGGTGGACTCCGGGAGTTGGTGATGGACAGGGAGGCCTGTCACGCTGCAGTTCATGGGGTCGCAAAGAGTCGGACACGACTGAGCTGACTGAATGTTGACAAAGAATTACACACCAAGGTCAAGGGGAATTTATTTCAGGTGTCCATGACTGATTCAACATGCAAAAGTCAGCCAATGTAATCTACCATATCAACGAGTTAAAAAAACTGCACCATCTGATACAAAAACAAAGCGTATGGCAAAATCCAATACCAATTCAAGAAAAACTATAAACAAACTACAAGTAGAGGTAAACTTCCTCAACCGAAGAGTAACTACCACAAACCTTCAGCTCACACCATACTCAACCAGGAAAGAATGAATGCTTTCCCCCTCAGATTAGTAACAAGTAAGGATGTCCACTCTCATCACTTCTTCAACATGGTACTGAAAGCTATAGTGAAAAGAAAGTGAAAGTCCAACTCTTTTGCAACCCCATGAACTATACAGTCCTTGGAATTCTCCAGGCCAGAATACTGGAGTGGGTAGCCTTTCCCTTGTCCAGGGGATCTTCCCAACCCAGGGATTGAACCCAGGTCTCCCGCAGGTGGATTTTTCACCAGTTGAGCCACAACTGGAAGCTAAAGCTGCTGCAATAAGACCGGGAGATGGGGTGGGAGGCAGGCGGTGAAGAATGGCAGATTTTAGAACACACAGCTTGAAAAAGAAAAACAACAGAGACATTATAGGCTATGTAGAAAATCCCACGAAATCCACCCCCCACAATGACCAGTACTAAAAAGTGAGTGGAGTAAGGCTACAGGATAGAACATCAATGCATGAAAACCAAACCATTTTTAAATACTAACAATAAACATATACAAACTGAAATTAAAAACAGAATACAATTTATAATCACACCAAAGGAAATGAAATATTAAGCATAAACTTACCAAAATATGTACAGAATCTACAGGCTAAAAAATTCAAAATGCTGATGAAAGAACCTAAAGAAAGATTAATAAATGGAGCAACATTAACTAGGAGACTCACAGGCGTCTATCTGGTCCAGAGTGATCTATAGCTTTAGTTCATTTCCTATCAAAATTCCAGAAAGTACTTCATAGATAGTGCCAGGCCATTCTGAAATTTTCAGTGAAAGCCACAGGCCCTAGAAGAGCTAAAACTATTTGAAGAAGAATGAAGTAGAAAGTCACTCTATCAGATGTCAAGGCTTATTACGTAACTCCAATAATCAAGACAATACATTTGGCAAAGAGACAGACATGTAGATGACTAGACTGCTTCAGAAACCCAGAAGTAAAAACCAAAGTGCAATTAGTTTCTGACAAACACGCAAAAGCAATTCAGTGGAGAAAGGAATAGACTTTCAGTAAATGGTACTGGACAAGAGAACATCCATAGACCAAAAAATTAAAAAAAAAAAAAAAAAAACCCTAAACCGCTCACCTTATATGAAAATTAACGTAGATTTTATGGGAAAACCATGCAAACTTTTTGGCCAACCTAATATGTCACAAACTTAAACATAAAACATTAAATGACAAAGCTGTTTGTGAAAAACAAACAAACAAACAAAAAACAGAAAATCTTTAGGTTCTATGGCTAGGCAAAGAGTCTTTATAAATTTGAGAGCAAAAGCACAAACTGTCAAATGGACATGGTAAAAACTTTAAATGTTGCTCTGACAGAAGATATTTGGTAACAACATGTCCAACAAGGGACTAATATCTAGAATATTTTTAAAACACTCAAAATTCAGCAATATCCAAAAAAAAATTGATTTAAAAATGGGTAAAAGACAAAACGTGGTCCATTTGAAACTGAAATGGCAGTCCACTCCAGTATTCTTGCCTGGGAAATCCCATGGAAAGAGGAGCCACAACTTAGCTTCTAAACAACAGCAAAAGACATGAACAGATATTTTGCAAAGAAGATAGACAGATGGTAAATAAGCACATAAAAACACATTCAACATCACAAGCCATCATGGCAATACAAAGTAAAGTCACAATGAGTTATCTGCACACACCTATAAAGATAGCTAAAATAAAATTGTGATGGACAAACTTACAGAATAAGAGAATAACAACCTCTAAAAACCCATTCCTCCATAAGAGGAATAATAGTGGCAAAAAATAATCAAAGTTTAATTTTTCAAAACTTTGGAAATTAACCACAAGCTCATAATCTGAATAGCATTCACTCTAAAAAGCAGCTTAATATCAGTAAGAACAGTGAACTTTTGGTGTTTTAACTTGCCCTCATCTTATGCCCCCTCTTTAGCTCCATGGCAGCCTTCAAAAACAGCAGCCTCACAGCCCGGGTAGCTGTGTAGACTGATAACCCAGCAGCCATAGGAGAAAGCAAACTGGGCTTGCTGCTGTCAAAAGGCTGGTTCCTCAGAATACTGCCCTACCTGAACTGCCCGGCAGCTAGTGGGGAAAAAAAAACTACTCACAGAAATTACCATAATTTGCTCTAACTCAGAGCTCACTCAATGGGAAAGCCCTACTATCACAGCATTTGTTTAAAACAATTGACAGCAATTAATTAATATTATTGCTGCCTGAGACAGCAACAGTGGATTAAGAAACCACACTGACAAAAAATACTAAAGAAGGAATATCTGAAGAATGAGATGTCCACAGGCAGCACTGAAGATCTGACACCTTCCAGGGGATATGGAACGCTACTTGTGTTTGCAGGGCTGTGTGTATGCCCAGGAAACCCTGAGAAGACCCTAGTAGCTCAGGATTGAGGCCCTGCACAGAGTTACATGCCAAGCGTGCGAGTGTGTGTGTGTGCGCTCAATTGTGTATAACTCTTTGCAATCTCATGGACTGTAGCCCACCCGGCTCCTCTGTCCATGGAATTTTCCAGGCAAGAACACTAGAAAGTCAAAGTGTTAGTCACTCAGTCATGTCCGACTCTTTGTGAACCCAGGGAGGGTAGCCTGCCTGGCCCTCTGTCCACGGAATTCTCCATGCAAGAATGCTGGAGTAGGTAGCCATTCCCTTCTCCAAGGGATCTTCCTGACCCAGGGATCTAACTCATGTCTCCTGCACTGCAGCCAGATTCTTTACAGTCTGAGCCACTAGGGAAGCCCCTAGGAAAGATAAGTTTCATTTAAAAATGGGCAAGAGGTTTGAATAGTCATTCACAATGGTGGTGGTCTAGTCACTAAGTCATGTCTTACTCTTGTGACCCATGGACAGTAGCCTGCCAGGCTCCTCTGTCCACTGTATTCTCTAGGCAAGAATACTGGAGTGGGTTATCATTTCCTTCTCCAGGCGATCTTCCCTGACCCAAGAATCTCCTGCATTGCAGGCAGATTCTTTAATGGTTAACCACCACGAGTCCTAAGAATACTGGAGTGGGTTGCCTTTTTCTCCTCCAGGGGATAGTCGGTTATAAATTGCCAGAGTACAGAAGGCATGTATCGACACACAGAGAGTTCCTCAGTAAGAATGATGGACTTATTGGCTCAAAGCATTTAAAGAAATCTCTGTCCAATAACTCATAGACAAGTAAACTAACAATGTAGTGTCTTCAGCAGCTACACATGACAGAAAATTTCCCTCTGATTTTTGGCATTCAAACAACCACTAATACTACATTTTATGCAGTCTGTGGGTCCAGGTTCACAGGACACGGGTTGGGACTGCAAGGCTCCTTTACCTCCAGCTCAAGGCGATGACAATCTTCTCCTTGCCCCTTAATGGACCCACCTCCTGGAGGCAGCAGGAAAAGCTGCAGGTACCCCTTTTCCTAGGGAAAATATGGACATCACAAAACCGGTCTAGGAGGGTCATCTCAAGCATTGGCAGGCTGGTTCTTTTCCACTAGTGCCACCTGGGAATTCCTAAACAAAACAAATAGCAATAACAAAACAAAAATATCCTCTGGGGAGGTGGGGGGAGAACTCAATGCTCAGAGTGGTCACATTATATTTTAAATGTCTGGTGTTCAACAAAAAAATCGTGAGACACATGAAGAAACAGGATGCAGTCAAGAAAAACTGTACCTGAGGGAGGCCAGAAGTGGGATGCACTAGACAAAACTTTAAAATAGTTCTGTAAATATGCTCAAAGAAAAAACAAAAAGGAAACTGTCTTAAAATGTTAAAAGAAAATACCTCAGCAAATAGAGAATATAAAGCCATAACAATTATTTTCTAGAAAAAAAGGAAAATAACACAACAATCAAATAGAAACTCAAGATTTAAACAGTACAATAACTGAAATAAGATCTCAAGAGGGGCTCTATAGAAGATTTGTGCTAGCAGAAAAAAAAGTCATCAAGCTTTAAGATAGGAAAATTGAGCATATCCAAGGTGAAGAACAGAAAGAAAACAGAATGAAGAAAAATGAACAGAACCTCAGAGACCTGTGGGATACCATCAGGTAAGAAAATGAAAGAAGTAGAAACAGTATTTCAAGAAATACAGACCCAAATCTTCCCAAATTTGATGAGCTATTAAATATATACCCAAGAAACTCAAAAAACTCTTGAGGATAAACTCAAAGAGATCAACTATAAACACATCGTGTCAACTAATGAAAGACGAAGAGAAATAATAAAAGACACAAGAGAAAAACGACTCACCGTGTAAAAGGACCCTTAGTAAGATTAACAGCTAACTGCTCACAGAAATCATGAGGACCCTTCAAACAAAGAGGAGCAGAATACATTCTTCTCACACACAGAGGAAAACTTCTTCTAGATAGAATAAGCCTCCATACACTGTAAAGGAGTGAGATCATATTGTTATTATTCTTAATAATGGCAGAAAGTGAAGAAGAACTTAAGAGCCTCTTGATGAAAGTGAAAGAGAAGAGTGAAAAAGTTGGCTGAAAGCTCAACATTGAGAAAACTAAGATTATGGCATTGGGTCCCATCACTTCATGGCAAATAGATGGGGAAACAGTGGCTGACTTTATTTTTCTGGGCTCTGAAATCACTGCAGATGGTGACTGCAGCCATGAAATTAAAAGACACTTACCCTTTGGAAGGAAAGTTATGACCAACCCAGACAGTATATTAAAAAGCAGAGACATTACTTTGTCAACAAAGGTCTGTCTAGTCAAGGCTACAGTTTTCCCAGTGGCCATGTATGGATGTGAGAGTTGCACTATAGAGAAAGCTGAGCACCAAAGAATTGATGCTTTTGAACTGTGGTGTTGGGGAAGACTCTTGAGAGTCCCTTGGAAAGCAAGGAGATCCAACCAGTCCATCCTAAAGGAGATCAGTCCTGGGTGTTCATTGTAAGGACTGATGTTGAAGCTGAAACTCCAATACTTTGGCCACCTGATGCAAAGAGCTGACTCATTAGAAAAGACCTTGATGCTGGGAAAGACTGAGGGCAGGAAGAGAAGGGGATGACAGAGGATGAGATGGCATCACCGACTCAATGGACATGGGTTTGGGTGAACTCTGGGAGTTGGTGATGGACAGGAAGGCCTGGCTTGCTGCGGTTCATGAGGTCACAAAGAGTCGAACACGACTGAGCGACTGAACTGAAGACAATAATACAATGAAATTAACAACAGAAATAAAACTGCAAAGATCACAAAAATATGGAAATTAAACAAAAGACTCCTAAATACCTATTGGATCAAAGACAGAATCACAAGAAAAATTAGAAGACACTATAAGAAAATGAAAAAAAAATAGATAAAACTTGTGGATGTAGAAAAAGCAGTGTTTACAGAGAAATTTATAGCTGTAAATACCTATTTTTAAAAAGAAGGCCTCAAAGTAACAGCTTAACCTTTCATCTTAGAAAACTAGAAAAAAAGAGTAAGTAATGCAAAGCAAGCAGAAAGAAGGAAATCAGAACAATTAGGCAGAAATAAAATAGAAAACAGAATAATAAAGAATATAAATATAACCAAAAGTTGATTCCTTGAAAAGACCAACTGACAAACCTTGAGACTTCCCTGGTGGTCGTGTGGCTAAGACTCTGTGCTCCCAAAGCAGGGGACCCAAGTTCAATCCCCGGTCAAGGAATTAGATCCTGCATGTCTCAACTGAAGATTCTTTGCAGCCAAATAAATAAACAAAAATAAATATGAAAAACATTTTTTTAAAACTGACAAAAGTTTAGCTAAACTGACAAAAAAAAGAAAATAGGGACAGAGAGAGGATTCAAACTGCAAAAATAAGAAATGAAAGAAGAGAAGCACTAAGGATTATAGGAAACACTATAAGATTATCCAAAGTCACTGCAAATGGTGACTGCAGCCATGAAATTAAAAGATGCCTACTCCTTGGAAGAAAAGCTATGACCAATCTAGACAGCATATTAAAAAGCAGAGACATTACTTTGCCATCAAAGGTCCATCTACTCAAAGCTATGGTTTTTCCAGTAGTCATGTATAGATGTGAGAGTTGGACCATAAGGAAACCTGAGCACCAAAGAACTGATGCTTTTGAACTGTGGTGTTGGAGAAGACTCTTGAGAGTCCCTTGGACTTCAAGGAGATCCAACCAGTCCATCCTAAAGGAAATCAGTCCTGAATATTCATTGGAAGGATTGATGCTTAAGCTGAAACTACAATCCTTTGACCACCTGATGCAAAGAGCTGACTCCTTAGAAAAGACCCTGATGCTGGGAAAGACTGAAGGCAGGAGAAGAAGGAGATGACAGAAGATGAGGTGGTTGGATGGCATCACTGACTCGATGGACATGAGTTTGAGCAAGCTCCGGGAGTTGGTGATAGACAGGGAAGCCTGGCGTGCTGCAGTCCATGGGGTTGAAAGGAGCTGGATACAACTGAGAGACTGACTGACAAGACAGTAACACGAAAAAGCCACGTGCTGAAAATGTAGACAACTACCAGAGAGCAGACAAACGCCTAGAAAGACACAACTAGCAAAACTGACTCAAGTGAAAATCAAAACCTCAACAGACATAACAAACGGATTGAATGAGTAATTTAGAAGCTTACCACAAAGAAAAGCAAGGCTCACATGGCTCTGCTGATAATTTATACCGAACATGTAAAAACCCATTAATATCAATGCTTCATAAACTCCTAATTCATACTATGAAATCAAATATCCTTATAACAAAACCAAAGACATCACAAAACAACTGCAGGCCATTATTACTTATGAATACAGATGCAAAAATTCTCAACAAAATACTAACATACTGAATCTAGCAGCATATACAAAGAAATATACAGTGACCAATAGGGATCTTCCACATCCAAAACTCAATCAATATACTGTATCAATACAATAAAAGGGAAAGAAAAAACAGGATCAACAGGAAAACAACTTACAAAAGCCAACATCCTTCCATGATAAGAGCATTCTAAATAGAACTCAGAGAGCATCATACCCTGCGTCCGAGGCCGGGGGCGGCAGCCAGGAGGAGTCCCCTGTGTCCGACGTCGGGGGCGACGGCCATGAGGAGCCACCCCGCATCGGAGGCCAGGGGCGGCGCCCAAGCGGAGCCACCCCGCGTCCGAGGACAGGGGCGGTGCCCGAGGCCAAGGGCGGCAGCAGGAAGGAGCAACCCCACGCCCGAGGCCAGGGCGGTGATCGGGAGCAGCAACCCCACGCCCAAGGCTAGGAGCAGTGGCTGGGAGGAGCAACCCCATATCCAAGGAGTGGTGGCTGTGCGGGCGCAGGAGGGCCTAGAGGAGCCATCCCACGTTGAAGGTCAGGAAGGGGGGAGGGAGGAGATACCCCTCATCCAAGGTACGGAGCAGTGGCTGTGCTTTGCTGGAGCAGCCGTGAAGAGATACCCCACGCCCAAGGTAAGAGAAACCCAAGTAAGATGGTAGGTGTTGCAAGAGGGCATCAGAGGGCAGACACACTGAAACCATACTCACAGAAATCTAGTCAATCTAATCACACTAGGACCACAGCCTTGTCTAACTCAATGAAACTAAGCCATGCCCGCAGGGCAACCCAAGACGGGTGGGTCATGGTGGAAAGGTCTGACAGAATGTGGTCCACTGGAAAAGGGAATGGCAAACCACTTCAGTATTCTTGCCTTGAGAACCCCATGAACAGTATGAAAAGGCAAAATGATAGGATACTGAAAGAGGTACTCCCCAGGTCAGTAGGTGCCCAATATGCTACTGGAAATCAGTAGAGAAATAACTCCAGAAAAAATGAAGGGTTGGAGCCAAAGCAAAAACAATACCTGGCTGTGGATGTGACTGGTGATAGAAGCAAGGTCCGATGCTGTAAAGAGCAATACTGCATAGGAATCTGGAATGTCAGGTCCATGAATCAAGGCAAATTGGAAGTGGTCAAACAAGAGATGGCAAGGGTGAACGTCGACATTCTAGGAATCAGTGAACTAAAATGGACTGGAATGGGTGAATTTAACTCAGATGACCATTATATCTACTACTGTGGGCAGGAATCCCTGAGAAGAAATAGAGTAGCCATCATGGTCAACAGAAGAGTCCAAAATGCAGTACTTGGATGCAATCTCAAAAACGACAGAATGATCTCTGTTCGTTTCCAAGGCAAACCATTCAATATCATGGTAATCCAAGTCTATGCTCCAACCAGTAACGCTGAAGAAGCTGAAGTTGAACGGTTTTATGAAGACCTACAGACCTATTAGAACTAACATCCAAAAAAGATGTCCTTTTCATTCTAGGGAACTGGAATGCAAAAGTAGGAAGTCAAGGAACACCTGGCATAACAGGCAAATCTGGCCTTGGAATGCGGAATGAAGCAGGCCAAAGACTAACAGAGTTTTGCCAAGAAAATGCACTGGTCATAGCAAAAACCCTCTTCCAACAACACAAGAGAAGACTCTATACATGGACATCACCAGGTGGTCAACACCAAAAACAGATTAATTATATTCTCTGCAGCAAAAGATGGAGAAGCTCTATACAGTCAACAAAAACAAGACCAGGAGCTGACTGTGGCTCAGATCATGAATTCCTTATTACCAAATGCAGACTGAAATTGAAGAAAGTAGGGAAAACCACTAGACCATTCAGGTATGACCTAAATCAAATCCCTTATGATTATACAGTGGAAGTAAGATATAGATTTAAGGGCCTAGATCTGATAGATAGAGTGCCTGATCAACTCTGGAATGAGGTTCGTGACACTGTGCAGGAGACAGGGATCAAGACCATCCCCAAGGAAAAGAAATGCAAAGAAGCAAAATGGCTGTCTGGGGAAGCCTTACAAATAGCTGTGAAAAGAAGAGAAGCGAAAAGCCAAGGAGAAAAGGAAAGATATAAGCATCTGAATGCAGAGTTCCCAAGAATAACAAGAAGAGATAAGAAAGCCTTCTTCAGCGATCAATGCAAAGAAATAGAGGAAAACAACAGAATAGGAAAGACTAGAGATCTCTTCAAGAAAATTACAGATACCAAGGGAACATTTCATGCAAAGATGGGCTCAATAAAGGACAGAAATGGTATGGACCTAACAGAAGCAGAAGATATTAAGAAGAAGTGGCAAGAATACACAGAAGAACTGTACAAAAAGGATCTTCACGACCCAGATAATCACGATGGTGTGATCACTCATCTAGAGCCAGACATCCTGGAATGTGAAGTCAAGTGGGCCTTAGAAAGCATCACTACGAACAAAGCTAGTAGAGGTGATGGAATTCCAGTTAAGCTGTTTCAAATCCTGAAAGATAATGCTGTGAAAGTGCTGCACTCAATGTGCCAGCAAATTTGGAAAACTCAGCAGTGGCCACAGGACTGGAAAAGGTCAGTTTTCATTCCAATCCCAAAGAAAGGCAATGCCAAAGAATGCTCAAACTACGGCACAATTGCACTCATCTCACATGCTAGTAAAGTAATGCTCAAAATTCTCCAAGCCAGGCTTCAGCAATACATGAACCATGAACTCCCTGATGTTCAAGCTGGTTTTAGAAAAGGCAGAGGAACCAGAGATCAAATTGCCAACATCTGCTGGATCATGGAAAAAGCAAGAGAGTTCCAGAAAAACATCTATTTCTGCTTTCTTGACTATGCCAAAGCCTTTGACTGTGTGGATCACAATAAACTGGAAAATTCTGAAAGAGATGGGAATACCAGACCACCTGACCTGCCTCTTGAGAAATCTTGTATGCAGGTCAGGAAGCAGCAGTTAGAACTGGACATGGAACAACAGACTGGTTCCAAATAGGAAAAGGAGTATGTCAAGGCTGTATATTGTCACCCTCCTTATTTAACTTATATGCAGGGTACATCATGAGAAACGCTGGACTGGAAGAAACACAAGCTGGAATCAAGATTGCCGGGAGAAATATCAATAATTTCAGATATGCAGATGATACCACTCTTATGGCAGAAAGTGAAGAGGAACTAAAAAGCCTCTTGATGAAAGTGAAAGAGGAGAGTGAAAAAGTTGGCTTAAAGCTCAACATTCAGAAAACGAAGATCATGGCATCCGGTCCCATCACTGCATGGGAAATAGATGGAGAAACAGTGGAAACAGTGTCAGACTTTATTTCTTTGGGCTCCAAAATCACTGCAGATGGTGATTGCAGCCATGAAATTAAAAGACGCTTAGTCCTTGGAAGAAAAGTTATGACCAACCTACATAGCATATTCAAAAGCAGAGACATTACTTTGCCGACTAAGGTCTGTCTAGTCAAGGCTATGGTTTTTCCTGTAGTCATGTATGGATGGGAGAGTTGGACTGTGAAGAAGGCTGAGCACCGAAGAATTGATGCTTTTGAACTGTGGTGTTGGAGAAGACTCTTGAGAGTCCCTTGGACTGCAAAGAGATCCAACCAGTCCATTCTGAAGGAGATCAACCCTGGGATTTCTTTGGAAGGAATGATGCTAAAGCTGAAACTCCAGTACTTTGGCCACCTCATGTGAAGAGTTGACTCATTGGAAAAGACTTTGATGCTGGGAGGGATTGGGGGCAGGAAGAGAAGGGGACGACCGAGGATGAGATGGCTGGATGGCATCACTGACTCGATGGATGCGAGTCTGAGTGAACTCCAGGAGTTGGCGATGGACAGGGAGGCCTGGCATGTGGCGATTCATGGGGTTGCAAAGAGTCAGACACGACTGAGCAACTGAACTGAACTGAACTGAAAATACTGAATGCTTTCTCCTTAGGATAAGGATCAAGAAAGGATGCCAGCCCTCACCACTCACATTCAAGATTGTACTAGAGGTTCTGGTCATGGCAATTAGGGAAGGAGAAGAAATAAAATACATGCAAATTGGAAAGGAAGAAGTAAAACTATCTCTGAATATTCAGAGATGATATAGTCACCCCTGGGGCTTCCCAAGTGGTACATTGATAAAGAATCCACCTGCTAATGCAGGAGATGCAAGAGATGAGGGTTCAAGCCCTGAGGGAAGATCCCCTGGAGGAGGAAATGGCAACCCACTCCAGTATTCTTGCCTGGAAAATTCCATGGACAGAAGAATCTGGTGGGCTAGAGTCCACGGGGTCGCAAAGAGTCAGACACAACTGAGTGACTGAACACACACACACACACACACACACACACACGATCCTAGGAAACACACACATACATTAGAATGAATGAGTTCAGCCAAGTTGCAAGACATAATCTCAATATAAAAATTAACTGTTTTGAATGCTTCCTTCTATTGCTCTTCTGGAGACTGGAGGGAGAGAAATAAGTTTAGGTTAAATGTCAAAAAAAAAAATCAATTGTAATTATATACACTAGCAGTGAGCAAGAGAAAAATGATTAATTGCATTAATACTATCAAAAAGAATAAGATGCTTAGAAATCAATTTAACCAAAAAGTGTAAGACTTATTAAAATGAAAACTACAAAACATAGTTGAAAGAAATTAAAGAGCTAAATAAAATGGAGGGAACTTCTCTGGTGGCCCAGTGGTTAAGACTCCACCCTCCACTGCAGGGGGGTGTGGGTTAGACCTGTGATCAGGGGAACCAGGATCCCACATGCTGTGCAGCCAAAAATATAAAAGAAAATAAAGAACTGCTTTAATTAAGGGGAAAAAAAAGGAAAGATATCCCATGTTCACAGCTTAGAAAACTTAATACTGTTAAGATAGAAATACTCTCCAATTTTCTACAGAGTTAACCAAATTAAAAAAAAAAATACCAGAAGGTATTTACTTCAGAAAGTAACTAATGTCACTTTTCACATGACCCAGAATGATTCAAATTATCTTGAAGGAGAACATGCCAGAGACTTCGTAACTTCAAAACTTTCTACCAAGCTACAGTAGTTAAGTTTGGTAGTGGCATAAGCATAACACATAAATCAATGGAACAGAATTCATACTAAAAAATAAACCCTTACATTTATGTTCAATTGATCTTATAAAGAAAATGTAAAGAGAATTCAAGAGAGAATAATCTTTTCAACAAATGGTATTAGTACAACTGAATAGCCACATGTAAAAGAATGAAGTTAGACCCTTTTTTCAGAGAAGGCACTGGCGACCCACTCCAGTACTCTTTCCTGGAAAATCCCATGGATGGAGGAGCCTGGTAGGCTGCAGTCCATGGGGTCACTAAGAGTCAGGCATGACTGAGCGACTTTGCTTTCACTTTTCACTTTCATGCACTGGAGAAGGAAATGGCAACCCACTCCAGTGTTCTTGCCTGGAGAATCCCAGGGATGGCAGAGCCTGGTGGGCTGCCATATACGAGGTCGCACAGAGTCGGACATGACTGAGGTGACTTAGCAGCAGCAGACCCTTTTCTTACATTACATACAAAAATTAACCCAAACTGAACCACAGACCTAAATGTATGAGATAAAACTTTCAGAAGAAAACATAGGAATAAACCTTTACCACAAAAAACCTAAGTGATTTCTCACATGTGATACCAAAAGCATAAGGAACAAAAGTAAAAAAACTGAACTTCATCAAAAATTTTAAACATTTATGCTTCAAATGACCTAATCAAGAAAATTTTAAAGGTCCACAGATTGGGAGAAAATATTTGTAAGTCACATATCTGATAAGGAAACTATACGTAGGATTTATAAAGAACCCTTACAACTCAACAATAAAAAGACAAATCCAACTAAAACACAAGAAAGCAATTTGAATACACATTTCTTCAAAGAAGATACATAAATGGCCAATAAGCACATGAAAAGATACTCAACATAATCAGTCATTAGGGAAATACTAGATCAAAACCAAGTCAATGAAATACCATTTTCTACTCATTAAAGTAGGGCTTCCCAGATGGTATACTGATAAAGAATCCACCTGCCAGTGTAGGAGATGCAAGAGATGAGGGTTCGAGCCCTGAGTTGGGAAGATCCCCTGGAGGAGGAAATGGCAACCCACTCCAGTATTCTTGCCTGGAAAATTCCATGGACAGAAGAACCTGGTGGGTTAGAATCCATGGGGTTGGAAAGAGTCAAACATGAGTAAACACACTAAAGTCAAACGAAGGCAATGACAAGTACTGATAAGCATGGGAAAAATTAGAATCCTCAGTCCATGCTGGTGAGACTATAAAACATGTGAACTGACAAAACATGGTCCACTGGAGAAGGGAACGGCAAACCACTTCAGTATCCATCCCTTGAGAACCCCATAAACAGTATGAAAAGGCAAAAACACAGGACACTGAAAGATGAACGCCCCGGGTCAGGAGGTGCACAATATGCTATTGGAGAGGAGTGGACAAATAGCCCCAGAAAGAATGAAGAGGCTGAACCAAAGTGAAAACAACGCCCAGCTGTGGATGTGACTGGTGATGGAAGTAAAACCCAATGCTATAAAGAACAATACTGCATAGGAAGCTGGAATGTCAGATCCATGAATCAAGGTAAATTGGAAGAGGCCAAACAGAAGACGACAAGAGTGAACATTGACATTTCAGGAATCAGTGAAGTACAATGGACCAGAATGGGCAAATTTAATTCAGATGACTATTATATCTATTACTGTGGGCATGAATCCCTGTGAAGAAATAAAGTAGCCCTCATAGTTAACAAAAGAGTCTGAAATACAGTGCTTGGCTACAATCTCAAAAACAACAGAATGATCTCTGTTTGTTTCCAAGGCAAACCATTCAATATCACAGTAATCCAAGTCTATGTCCCAACCACTGATGCTAAAGAACATCAAGTTGAACAGTCCAATGAAGACGTACAAGACCTTCTAGAACTAGCAGCAAAAAAGATGTGCTTTTCATGATAGGGGACTGGAATGCAAAAGTACAAAGTCAAGAGATACTTGGAGTAACAGGCAAGTTTGGCCTGGGAGTTCAAAATGAAAGAGTGCAAAGGTTGACAGAGTTTTGCCAAGGAAACACATTGGTCATAGCAAACACCCTCTTCCAACAACACAAGAGACAACTCTACGCATGGACATCACCAGATAGTCAATACCAAAATCAGACTGATTATATTCTTCACAGCCAAAGATGGAGAACCCCTATACATTCAGCAAAACAAGACCAGGAGCTGACTGGCTCAGATTATGAACTCATTGCCAAATTCAGACTTACACTGAAGAAACTATGGAAAACCACTAGACCATCCAGGTATGACCTAAGTCAAAAGCCATATGACCATACAGTAGAAGTGACAAATAGATTCAAGGTGTTAGTTTGAGTAAACTCCAAGAGTTTATGATCAGGGAGGTCTGGCATGCTGCAGTCCATGGGATCACAAAGAGCAGGACAGGACTGAGCGACCGAACTGAACTGAACTGATTAGATCTGATAGACAGAGTGCCTGAAGAACTATGGGTGGAGGTTCATGATATTCGTACAGAAGGCAGCGATCAAAACTATCCCCAAGAAAAAGAAAGGCAAAATGGTTGTCGGAGGAGGCTGTACAAGTAGCTGAGAAAAGAAGAGAAGCTAAAGGCAAAGGAGAAAAGGAAAGATATACCCATCTGAATGCACTGTTCCAAAGAATAGCAAGGAGAGATAAGAAAGCCTTCCTCAGTGATCAATGCAAAGAAACAGAGGAAAACAATAGAATGGGAAAGACTAGAGATCTCTTCAAGAAAATAAAAAAATACCAAGGGAACATTTCATGCAAAGATTAGCATAATAAAGGACAGAAACGGTATGGACCTAAGAGAAGCAGAAGATACTAAGAAGAGGTGGCAAGAATACACAGAAAAGCTGTATTAAAAAAAAAAAAAAAAGATCTTAATGACCCAGATAACCATGATGGTGTGATCACTCACGTAGAGCCAGACATCATGGAGTACGAAGTTGGGTGGGCCTTAGGAAGCATCACTACGAACAAAGCTAGTGGAGATGGTAGAATTCCAGCTGGGCTGGAATTTAACACAGAAGTTAAATAAGCAGGGTGACAAAATACAGCCTTGACGTACTCCTTTCCCAATTTATAACCAGTCCATTGTTCCATGTCCGGTTCTGACTGTTGCTTCTTGCCTTGCATACAGATTTCTCAGGAGACAGGTCAGGTAGTCTGGTATTCCTGTCTCTTTAGGAATTTTCCACAGTTCGTTGTGATCCACACAGTCCAGATGTTAGTGTAATCAATGAAGCAGAAGTAGATATTTTTCTGGAATTCTCTTGCTTTTTCTATGATCCAACAGATGTTGGCAATTTGATCTCTGATTCCTCTGCCTTTTCTAAATCCAGCTTGAACATCTGGAAGTTCTCAGTTCATGTACTGTTGAAGCCTGGCTTGGAAAATTTTGAGCATTACTTTGCTAGTGTGTGAGATGAGTGCAATTGTGCGGTAGTTTGAACATTCTCTGGCACTGCCTTTCTTTGGGATTGGAATGAAAACTGACCTTTTCCAATCTGTGGCCACTGCTGAGTTTTCCAAATTTGGTGGCATATTGAGTGCAGCATTCTCAAGCATCATCTTTCAGGATTTGAAATGGCTCAGCTGGAATTCTATCACCTCCACTTGCTTTGTTCATAGTGATGCTTCCTAAGGCCCATCTGACTTCAGACTCCAGAATGTCTGGCTCTAGGTGAGTGATCACACCACTGTGGTTATTTAAGAGCTTTTTAAATAGTTCTTCTGTGTATTCTTGCCACCTTTTCTTAATATCTTCTTCTGTTA
Source organism: Oryx dammah (assembly GCF_014754425.2). Taxonomy (NCBI): domain Eukaryota; kingdom Metazoa; phylum Chordata; class Mammalia; order Artiodactyla; family Bovidae; genus Oryx; species Oryx dammah. The sequence continues at coordinate 31,521,768 of NW_024070203.1, forward strand.
GGTCCATACCATTTCTGTCCTTTATTGTGCCCATCTTTGCATGAAATGTTCCCTTGGTATCTCTAATTTTCTTAAAAAGATCTCTAGTCTTTCCCATGCTATTGTTTTCCTCTATTTATTTGCATTGATCACTTATCTCTCCTTGCTATTCTTTGAAACTCTGCATTCAGATGGATACATCTTTCCTATACTCTTTTGCCTTTAGCTTCTTGGTACGTTTATACCCAAGATAAATGAAAACTTTCATCTTCACAAAAATTAGTACACAAACGATCACAGCAGCATTATTCTTGACCACCAAAATGTGTAAATACTGCAATATCCATCAAATGAATGGATTTAATGTTGTATACCTTCCAAAGAAAAAATATTAAATCACAAAGGGGAATGAAGTACTGATACATTCTACAACAATGGATGAACCTTGAAAACAGTAGGCTAAGCGTAAGAAGTTGATCTCAAGAGACCAAGTGTTATTCCATTTATACGAAATTTCCAGAGTAGGTAAATCTATACAGATGGAAGTTTGCTTAGTGGTTGCCAGGGGATGGGGAAGGAGAGAATGTGGAATGACTGCTAACAGCTGTGGAGTTTCTTTCTGGAGTGATGAAAATATTCTATAGTTAAAAATATATACACAACTCTGTGAATATACTAAAAAAAACCCCACTGAATTACATACTTTCAAAACATGTATTACCTATGAAATTGATACAATCATTCATACATTTAAGTGTAGTATCATAGAGCCACTCTAGAAAAGTTTGCTGATTTTTTATAAAATTAAACATCCAATTATGATATGAACCAGCAATTACACTCCTGGGCATTTATCTTAGAGAAATAAAACCCTACAAAAATCCATACAAAAGTGTTGACAGTAGCTTTATTCTAATAGCCAGAAACTGGAAACAGACCAGTCATGTTTCAACAGTAAAATGCTAAGTAAACTGCAGTACATCCATTTGAAGGACTACTACTCAGCAATAAAAATGACCAAACCGATATACACAACTTGGATAAGACTCTTATACTGAGTGGGGAAAAAAATAACAAAAATAATGTCAAAAGGTTATAAACTAAATTACTCTTTCCCTGTAATATTTTTGAAATGACAAAAAAATTAGATTAATGATTGTCAGGAGTTGGGGTGGGAGTTATTGGAAGGGAGTTGGTGTGATCAGAAAAGGAATATTTGTGCTGGTGCAACTGTTCAGTATCTTGACTGTGGTAGTTGATACATGAACCTACACATGTCACAAAATTGTACAGAACTAAATGCATCACCGACTCAATGAACATGAGTCTGAGTGAACTCCGGGAGTTGGTGATGGACAGGGAGGCCTGGCGTGCTGCGATTCATGGGGTCGCAAAGAGTCAGACGTGACTGAACTGAACTGAACATCTGATGCTCCAAATGAATATAAAGTACACAAACCAGGGGACAGATAAACTGAGATGAACATGAACTATTTAAAGAAAGTTCACCCTTAAAGCATGGGGTCACAAAGAGTCGGACACAACTCAGCAACTGACCTGAACTGAGCTGAAACAAACACACAATACATACACAGACACACATCTAGGGAGATTTGAATAAGGCAGTTGGATTGTATTCAGATCAATATATTGGTGGCGATACTGTACTACAGTTTTGCACAATGTCACCAATGGGGCAAACTGGATAAAGAATAAATGAGATCTCTGTTATGCTTTACAACTGTAAGTGCTTCTACAAATATCACAGTTTTAAAGACAGACTGCCTACAGGGTCAGGACTAAATGGAGAAAAGACTAGGGCAATGATTTCTAGTTTCCATGAGAAGTTTTTTCATACTACTTTATTTTATCTATGTATGCTTGATTTAAAAGAAAATATTTTTCTTCTACACAAGGGATGTATGTGAAGTACCTGCCATATGAAAAGTCTTCAGTGAATTTTAGTTCTCCTTTCCTTCCATGTTAAGGATAAGACAACTTGCAGACCAAGAAATCAGGACTAAGCAGCCTAATTCTAAGCAGAACTACTAGTAAGTCATCCAGTGGCATTACCAAGGGCTAAAACTGGAACCATAAGGTACACCCACCAAGATAACTGAGAGAATCTCTCACCATCACTGAACAACTTTAAAACTAAGCCCTCTTCCTATTCCTTGTTCAACAAGTTGAGTCAAGCAATCCCAGGGAAAGTTAAAGGCAAAACAGTAGAGGATTCACAATAGTATCTAAAAGATACTTTCATTATCATGGTGTTTTATTAATTGCTTTCATTATCACTAACAGTAATTGAACACTTATATGCTCAGTATATCATTTCATGCATTCTCATCATTTAACCCTCATACCAACCTTGCAAGGCAGGTATTACCCCCATTTTATAGACAAAGAAGCTACAACTTAGAAATGCTGGGTATATTGTGCTGGTTGGAGAGCTAGGACACAACATGTCAGGATTTTCTCCCATGTATGTCTAATTCCCAGAAATAAAGATTCTAGCCACTCCATATTATCTCACTTTAACAAAACTGTCCCTCATAAAGGTACATACCGGCATCTGGGCTTCTGATTGGGTTGAATACCTAGGAACTCACTGGGACTTCTGAGTCTCAAGCCCAATCACACTGTCATCACTAGCCTCCCGCGTCATGAAGACTCTTCTGCCACTCTGCACTCTGATGGTCAATGGCTTCAGAGGGGCCTTTCAAGTGTTAAGACTCCTCCCCTTCTACCAGTTCACTTTACCAGCCACCAACCCACAGGGCTACCATAAAAAGACCCCAAGAGAGAGCGGCCCTCTTCAAATTTTCTTATTACTCGTCCTTGATCAATGCTGGTAAACACTGTTTTCACTCTCTACTCCTCTTACACACACACACTTCCATATACACAAGTTCCACACTCAGGCTTGCCTTTACCTCTCCATGTCACCATCATAGCTCTGATCGTTTCATCTCCCCAAAGGGTAAAATGAGCCACCATGAAACTCAGCAGACCTTTCATCTACCAAGCTCTCCTTCTTCCCAACAGTCCCAGAGGAAAAATGCTCCTGTTACCCAAAGCTGACTCCTTTCAGTAATAAGACAGAAGCCAGGTCCTTACTTTCCCCTTGGCTCCTCCCCTCCTGCTTCAAAGAAGCCATGTTTCTCTTTCTTAAAAAAGGAAAAACTCTCTGAAATGACAGGTACACTTCATTTAATTAGTAATTACAATGTTATTCTTGCCTGGAGAATCCCATGGATGGAGGAGCCTAGTAGGCTACAGTCTATGGGGTCGCAAAGCGTCGGACATGACTGAGCGACTTCACTCACTCACTCGCTGACATTATACAAGAAGCATCAGAAATAAGGTTTTGTAATGAGGACCCAAAGGATTAGAGAAGGAGGGTATTATCAGAAAGATTTCTTTTATGATCTTACCAAGATACAGGTTTTCTTTCAGTGGGAAACAGAAGTGGGACACCCAAGACTGAGTCTGAGGGGCAAGAGGAACTGTGAGAGTGAGGGAAGGATCAGGAATTCTCAGGAGGCAAGCAACTGATAAAGGGTTTGAGGTCATTCGTGGCTACTTAGCAAGGAAAGACGACAAAGCATAAAGGGAATAAGAGTCATAGTACCTGAAAGGACAGTAAGGGCAACTAAGGCAAGAGAGAAGGAAGAAGTAAAATACTCTGCAACTGACTGCCCTAAGCTCTCCCTGGGCCTTAAGTTTCATGTATCTGTGTATCCTAACATCAGGTTAAGAAGCAACTAACTCTCCTCAAGCTTCCCATTTTTCATAGGTTCAACTTTTGAGTCAACACTGACCCCTCCCTCTTCATCTTTCAAGAGATTTCAGGTGCTTAAATCTCATCTTCCTTTTTTTTATCTGTCTACTCAGTCCTTTCCCAATACTATTTCCAATTTTACCATGTTAGTTCAGGCCCATATCAACTTTCATTTTAAAGAGTCCAGAAAGATTCATATATAGCTTGCTAAAAATTATAAAATTAGTTAGTTGGAGAGCTGAGGCTGGTACTGAAGTCTTCTGACCAGATTATTTCCCCAATCTGCAATACTTGCAGATCTTCATGACCCAGATAACCATGATGGGGTGGTTACTCACCTAGAGCTAGACATCCTGGAATATGAAGTCAAGCGGGCTTTAGGAAGCATCACTACGAACAAAGCTACTGGAGGTGATGGAATTCCAGCTGAGCTATTTCAAATCCTAAAAGATGATGCTGTGAAAGTGCTTCACTCAACATGCCAGCAAATCTGGAAAACTCAGCAGTGGCCACAGGACTGGAAAAACGTCACTTTTCATTCCAATCCCAAAGAAAAGCAATACCAAACAATGTTCAAACTACTGCACAACTGCAAACTCCCGCACAACTGCACTCATCTTCCACACTAGCAAAGTAATGCTCAAAAATCTCCAAGCAAGGCTTCAACAGTACATGAACCATGAACTTCCAGATGTTCAGCTGGATTTAGAAAAGGCAGAGGAACCAGAGATCACATTGCCAACATTCGCTGGATCATCAAAAAAGCAAGACAGTTCCAGAAAAACATCTACTTTTGCCTTGTTGACTACACCAAAGCCTTTGATTGTGTGAATCACAACAAACTGTAGAAAATTCTGAAAGAGATGGGAATACCAGAACACCTGACCTGCCTCTTGAGAAATCTGTATGCAAGTCAAGAAGCAACAGTTAGAACTGGACATGGAACAACAGACTGGTTCCAAATCAGGAAAGAAATACATCAAGGCTGTATATTGTCACCCTACTTGTTTAACTTATATGCAGAGTACACCAGGAGAAATGCTGGGCTGGATGAAGCACAAGCTGGAATCAAGAATGCCAGGAGAAATATCAATAACTTCAGATATGCAGATGACACCACCCTTACGACAGAAAGTGAAGAAGAACTAAAGAACCTCTTGATGAAAGTGAAAGAGAAGAATGAAAAAGTTGGCTTAAAACTCAACATTCAGAAAACTAAGATCATGGCATCCAGTCCCATCACTTCATGGCAGACAGAAGGGGAACAATGGAAACAGAGACAGACTTTATGTTTTGGGGCTCCAAAATCACTGCAGATGGTTACTGCAGCCATGAAATTAAAAAACGCCTGCTCCTTGGAAGAAATGCTATGACCAACCTATAGAGCATATTAAAAAGCAGAGACCTTACTTTACCAACGAAGGCCTGTCTAGTCAAAGCTATGATTTTTCCAGTGTCATGTATAGATGTGAGAGTTGGACTATAAAGAAAGCTAAGCACCAAAGAATTGATGCTTTTGCACTGTGGTGTTGGAGAAGACTCTTGAGAGTCCCTTGGACTACAAGGAGATCCAACCAGTCCATTCTAAAGGAGATTGGTCCTGGGTGTTCTTTGGAAGGACTGATGCTAAAGCTGAAACTCCAGTACTCTGGCCACCTAATGTGAAGAACCGACTCACTGGAAAAGACCCTGATGCTGGGAAAGATAGAAGATAGGATGAAGGGATGACAGAGCATGATATGGTTGAATGGCGTCACTGACACGATGGACATGAGCTTGAGTAAGCTCTGGGAGTTGGTGATGGACAGGGAAGCCTGGTGTGTTGCAGTCCATGGGGTCGCAAAGAGTCGGACACAATTGAGAGACGGGACTGACTGACTGCAGCCCAAAATAAAACTATTATGCAGCCAATAAGAAGTAAAACGATGCTTCAGCAGAGGAATGCGTGTGTGCTCACTCATGTCCTACTCTCTGCCACCTCATGCACTGCAGCCCACCAGGCTCCTCTGTCCATGGGATTCTCCAAGCAAGAATACTGGATTGGGTTGCCATTTCCTTCTCCAGAGGATCTTCATGACCCAGGGACTGACCCTGCATCTCTTCGGTCCCCTGCATTGGCAGGGGCATTCTTTACCACTAGTGCCACCTGGGAAGCACAGGAATTAGACATATTTAATTATACATAATTAAAGTGGTTCCTATGGGAAAGCATCTCAGAAGATGGAATGGGAGCATGCTACCTGTTACACACAAACACTCCATGCATAAAGTATTTACTCTGTACCCAACCTAGGGAGAAATGAAAAAAAAAAAAAAAATTCCTGGAGCAAAACTATCCTGATAGCCAGTCTCTAAGATAGCGTCCTATGATCCCCCACTTGTTGGTGTTCACAACCTCTACAGTTCCCTCTCACACTATCAGTTTGATCTATGTGATTAATAGAAAAGATGGTATGTCACTTCAGAAATTATGTTATTAAAGACACCAGGGTCTCTTAGAGAGAAAGCCAGTTGCCATGTCATGAGCTGCCTTATGGAAGTGGCAAGGAACTGACACTTGCCAAGGAGCACACGCGTGAGCTTAGAAATAGATTCTCCGGCTGTGATGACCCTTGACTCCAACTTGTGGGACACCGTGAACTAGAACCACACAGCTGAACCGTTCCCAATCCCTGACCTTCAGAAACTGTATGAGAAAATAAACATTTTTTAAGCTGCTTTGGTTTTGAGACAAATCTGTTATATGAACAATAGTTAATTAATACAACTTTAAAAAATTGATAAGGTCTTGAAAACTAATAGAATGACTAGGGGAAAAACTGAGTATCAGGTCAAAAACATGAGTATTTCTAAGTGAAGATGTAGTGTAATTGCCTGACATTAATCATTTGCTTGCCAAGTGGCATCCACTTTAAAAGTCTAACCCGAATAAAAGTATCCCTGCAGAACTGGCCACAGTGGCACGGTCAGCTCCTGGTCAGCTGTACTGCAAAACAACAAGGCAAGGAACTAGCCTGCCTCCACACATGAAGGTCCCGATTTCAAAAAGCCCTGGTAACCTAGATAAATGACTGTCTGAGTGACCCTACTTCTCCATTCCTGCACCCTAATCCCAGCTATTGCTTTAAACTAGCCAATGAAGAGAGAGCACACGAAATTCTAGACACCTAGCCCTCAGACCCTAATAAAAGCAAACCCAGGTGCACCCCCCTCTCTCCCTCTGTGTCTCTCTCTGCCTCTGACCTCACTGTGTAGCCCCTGGGTGTACCACGTACCCTTCAGGATCTGTGAGTAATGAATCTTGTTTCTTAGAGTCCCCTGATGGTTTCTGCTGAAGTGCATCCTGAGGTCATAATTAAAATGATTGGTTCAGCCACGAACCTGGGGCAGGGGGTGGGGGGGTTGGGGGAAGCCTTTGGAACACACCAGAGTAACCCTGGCCAGAGTTCTTCAACTGTTTCCACAGCCACTCACCTGTGTGCAGAGGGTTCGAGAAGAAAGAAATGAGAAAACTGTAGAAGAAGCCCCAGAGGAAACAGTATCAGATGTCTGTGCATTACCAAAGTAACCAGAATAAACCACAACCTAACAGCCAGAAAGTCACATTAAACATGACTTCCCAGTCCCATCAGACTAGTGACCTTTCTCCAAAGCGCCTTATAAACAGTTTCCTTTCACAGGGAGAACACCCCAAATTGGAGCCAAAGCTCCCCAGGCTGGAGGTCAAAAAGGCTCCGGTGGGGACTCTGATGTCAGGCTGTTCTGGGGAAATTGTTATTTGAGCACTTAATTTACAAATGAAAGTAGTGCCTATTAGAAAGTCAATCAACTTGTTCCCTACTGTCACAATTACCGGAGGCTACTGTAGGGGAAATCAGAATTGGACGCCTCAAGTTCAGGGGAGCCCCTGGGCCTGTTTATTATCAGAGTGTTCCTCTCCTTCTGATTGCCAGATTGTTTAATTGTGAGCCATTCAGGGGCCATTGCTCTTCTGATCTTAACATATCTGATATATGCCCCAAAGATCATTCCTTTGGGACAGATGAAATATTTCCCATTTTTATAAGCTTTATAACATCAAAACACAAAAGACGCATATAAATGCCAACAAAAATGGTATGAACAGATTCTAGCATCGATGCATACAGATGAATCGATTCCCAAATCAGGTAAATAAATTTAACCTACAAAACAAATGAACTAATTTCAACTAGGCTACCCACCCCTACAAGAACTAGGTCCCCAATGAACCAGTTCCAACTGAACCAATTCCCAAATCAGATAAAGAAATTCACCCTACTCAACAAATAAGCTAATTCAAACTAGGGTGGGCTTGCCCCACAAGAACTAGTTCCCCAGTGAACCGGTTCAGGGTAGCATCCAACACTTCCCTTCTCCAACAGCGTACCCCAACCAAATTGGCTTGTCCCATGAAGGAAAAGCCCAACTTGAGAGGAGAATACGTTCCCCGACACCAAAGCGACTTATCCTCCAAAATCGAGCCCATCGCTCTTAACACAAAAGAACACATAAAGCAAGTGGACCAACTGAACCCACTACCGAACTGGGTAGACTTACAGAGGGAAGGCAATCAAGGCTTCAGTGGACAGCGCGAGGTGTCAGGGGACAGTGGGAAAGAAGTAGAAGCTTCAGAGGACAGCGATCAGGAGGTGGCAACAAAAGTAACAGCTTCCAAAACAAAGGCTAGAAGTGGAGTTTTAATAAAGCATTTGGACAGTAACTCGAAGTAGAGGATTTATTTGGCAAAAACAGAACTATGTTCAGCAATGTGGAACTGAACATTATTTTTCATACCAAGTTAAAAGCACATTGTATTTCCTTCATGACCACTTGCCCAGTCCCCATCTCTTCGAGAGAGAAAAGCTTCATCTAAATTATTTCATCTGATTGATGACTGTCATTTATAACTTTATTGCTACTTCCGTCTTGGGTATTCCTTTGGAAAAGGTTTATGGATTCATTACATATTCTAATGTATTGTTTATAGATTATAAGATAATGTCAAGCATGTATCTGCTAATACTTAAGTTGACCTGTCTTTATACTTAGAAATGTCTCTTAATAGTAGGCTTCCCTGATGGCTCAGATGGTAAAAACTCTCCTGCAATGCAGGATCCCTAGGTCAGGAAGATGCCCTGGAGAAGGAAATGGCAACCCACTCCAGTAATCTTGCCTGGAGAATTCCATGAACAGAGGAGCCTGGCAGGCTACAGTCCATGGGGTTGCAAATAGTCGGGCATGACTGAGCAACTATCACTCATTCACACTACAAACAAAATCGAGTCCATCAGCTGGGGGCAGCTGGTGTTGCTTCAGGGAATCTTAAAGGAAAGAACCTCAGGACAGTCCTAGCAGCTGCTAGGGTCTTGCCCCAGTGTTCCTTGACCAGGGCCAGCTAGCCCCAATCAGCTAGGCCCCCGGCTGGCTTGCCAAATTGTTACTGAATCCTAGCTCTCTCTGCTCTCCAAACAGGTTGATGAATTCTAGAGAGGAGTTGTTGAGGAAAGGAAATACACTTTATTCGGAAAGCAGCTGAGGAGACGATCACAGGCCAGCTCCTCAAAATAACCATTTTTTCGGGGTCTGGATGCCAGGTTCTTTTATAGATCATTGATGGGTAGAGTTGAGGAAGCAAAGTAAAAAGGCCATTAATCTTGCACACATCTCCTAGAAAAGCAGGGATGTGTTAAATTTCTTCCTCCCTGCCATCTACAGGGAGACAGGGTTCTGAACAAAGGCACTTTAGTTAAGTCAGGTAGAGGGGCAGGATTCTCTGAGGCAAGGTATTAAGTATGATTATAATAACAAAAGCAACAAAAACCAAGTCACAGAAACAATTCCAACATGGAGTAAGAACTGACTTCTTTGCAACCGGGGCAGGAGAGGCATCGCAGCAGGGACGAAGGTCTCCCAGACCCCTGACACCGCTGTCATGGTTCGACCAGGCAGAAACCCTGAACACCAGCGAGGCTCATGCCATACCGCTGCCCCAAGGCAGCGACCCTCGCTCTCCACGAAGGCGGCCAGACGCAGGCGGCGTCCATTCCACAAACTTCCACCAGTCCAGAGACGACCACAGGCGCCCCGCGGGTCCCTCCAACATACGGAGACCAGGGAGACGGCGCCCACAAGCCCACAGCCTACCTTAGGGCCCCGAGACAGGCCCCCACGGGGCATCTCCGGACGCTACCCCTCCTCAAGGGTGCACCGCCCTCTGAAGGCACCGGAAGGCCGTGAGTCGCAGAACCAACTCGGCGCGCCGGGCCGCACCGCGTACTGCGATTGGCGGACTTTCGGGTAGGGGGTGGGGCTTCCTCGGACGCACCGCCCTACCGGCGCGAGCGTTGCGATTGGCAGATATTCCGGCTGGGGGCGGGGCTTCTCCGGCGCACCGCCCCCCAACTCCCGGCGCTCGCCTTGCCCTACATTTGAGATTAGCGCTGATGCTGGGAGGGATTGGGGGCAGAAGGAGAAGGGGACGACAGAGGATGAGGTGGTTGGATGGCATCACTGACTCGATGGACGTGAGTCTGAGTGAACTCCGGCAGTTGGTGATGGACAGGGAGGCCTGGCGTGCTGCGATTCATGGAGTAGCAAAGAGTCGGACACGATTGAGCGACTGAACTGAACTGAACTGAACTGAACTGATGCTCGTGGAGGGGCGTGGTTTTCCTGCTACTCGCGCCCCCTGGCGCTGATCTGAACCGTGGCGTCTGGGAACCCGCACGGGCAACAGCTCCGGGGACGGATTTTCTGCGCTGCGGCCCCAACCTGTGGCTAGGCCCGGATTAACGGAGCACGCGCAGCCTCGCGGTCGGCTCCGGGCCAAGAAGCTGCTGAAAAGCCCGCGCGGGGTTTTCCAAATAAAGCTCGTCCGGGGTGTGCTTTGTCAGGCAAGGACCGACATTAATAATAAGGACCGAAATTAAAAATAAATGATAACCCCAAGTGGGCTATGAATTCAGCAAGCGGTGCTTAGGGAATGGTTGTAGCCGTGGGTAGCCGGAGATAGGGGTCTTATTGCCCCATCTGCCAAGGCGGAGGCAGGGATGGGGTCGGGTTGGGGCTTAGTGTCCAAAGCAGTTTTCAAGTTTAGAGACGCCAGAATCCCCGGGGACCTGCTACAGCCCGTGACTGGGTCTCGGACTCGGAAGGTACGGACTGGGGCCGGAGAACTTGCATTTCTGACAGGTTCTCAGGTGATGTTGCTTCCATCCCGCGTCATTTTGAGAACCGCAGGCAGAGCCCTTCCTTAGACCCTGCACATGAGTTTGCTTAAGTGTTCCAACACTTGGAGGCAGAGATTTTAAAGGAAATGTAATGGGAAGGGGGGGTTGGAGCTGAGGAGAGACATAATTAGGTTACAAACTCACCGGGAAGGCTGTTGTCTAAATAAAGGTTTCTATTGTAGAAAAAAACGACAATAGTGACTTGAAAAGCGTCAGCCTGGGAAGGAGGAAAGGATTCCGATTTGTACCCTCACAACTGTGGAAAATTCTCAAAGAGATGGGAATACCAGACCACCTGACCTGCCTCTTTAGAAACCTATATGCAGGTCAGGAAGCAACAGTTAGAACTGGACATGGAACAACAGACTGGTTCCAAATAGGAAAAGGAGTACGTCCATTTAACTTATATACAGAGTACATCATGAGAAACCCTGGGCTGGAAGAAGCACAAGCTGGAATCAAGATTGCTGGGAGAAATATCAATAACCTCAGCTATGCAGATGACACCACCCTTATGGCAGAAAGTGAAGAGGAACTAAAAAGCCTCTTGATGAAAGTAAAAGAGGAGAGTGAAAAAGTTAGCTTAAAGCTCAACATTCAGAAAACTAAGATCATGGCACCTGGTCCCATCACTTCATGGGAAATAGATGGGGAAACAGTGTCAGACTTTATTTTTTGGGGCTCCAAAATCACTGCAGATGGTGATTGCAGCCATGAAATTAAAAGACGCTTGCTCCTTGGAAGAAAAGTCATGACCAACCTAGCTAGCATATTAAAAAGCAGAGACAGTGCTTTGCCAACAAAGGTTCATCTAGTCAAGGCTGTGGTTTTTCCAGTGGTCGTGTATGGTTGTGAAAGTTGGACTATAAAGAAAGCTGAGCACGAAGAATTGATGCTTTTGAACTGTGGTGTTGGAGAAGACTCTTGAGAGTCCCTTGGACTGCAAGGAGATCCAACCAGTCCATTCTAAAGGAGATCGGTCCTGGGTGTTCTTTGGAAGGAATGATGCTAAAGCTGAAACTCCAGTACTCTGGCCACCTCATGCGAAGAGTGGACTCATTGGAAAAGACTCTGATGCTGGGAGGGATTGGGGGCAGGAGGAGAAGGGGACGACAGAGGATGAGATGGCTGGATGGCATCACCGACTCAATGGACGTGAGTCTGAGTGAACTCCGGGAGTTGGTGATGGACAGGGAGGCCTGGCGTGCTGTGATTCATGGGGTTACAAAGAGTCAGACATGACTGTGCGACTGAACTGAACTGAACTTGGCGGGAGTGGAGTTTGGTTTTCTGCTCTAAAAGCACTTTCTCATGCCTCTGTAAGAATACCAATATTTTGCACTTGATCCATTTTCCATCTTTCCTACCTAGTCCCTATTCTTTCAACATATTGCATTTGAGTTTCACTCACTAAAGTACAAATGCTTTGTATAAAGATGTCCACACTGCGATTTTTGAAAAAGAAAGAAAGAAAGAAATGTCTTGGTAGACATTTCTACTGGGACTTCCCTGGTGGCTCAGCGGAAAGAATTCGCCTGCAACGCAGGAGAGCCAAGAGACACAGTTTTGATCCCTGGGTTGGGAAGATCACCTGGAGTAGGAAATATTAACCCGCTCCAGAATTCTTGCCTGGAGAATTCCATGAACAGAGCAGCCTGATAGGCTACAGTCTGTGAGGTCACAAAGAGCATGCACACACACACAGAGATATTGCTAATACTATTATTGTCAACACTTAGCATAAGATAAACTGGACTCTAAATGTAGCTAGTTTAGGATTTAGAATATTGGGCCTCTGACTGGGACACCACACAAATGGTTGCCTCAGTTAGGCCTAATGACACAGCTCAACAATCTCACTGTGTCTTTCTTGGCTCTCAACTTAAAAGTTGCAAACACACCGCTTCCTGATGCTTGAACTAAAGTCCCATTGCACTAACTTCTGGTCATTGTCACTTGAATGTCTGAGAGATTCTTTAACCTAAATTCTTCTCTTCCCAAAATAGCTTCCTTTTCAGAAATCTCCATCTCAGTGGTGGCACTGACATCCAGCCAGTAGCTCATGCTGTAACTGTCAGCCATACCAGCCTCTGACAGCTAAAGGATCATTGCCTCAATTTACCTCTATGTTTGTTTTGGAAGAATCTGATATTTGACAGATGCTTTGCAGCTGTGGTTTCAGAGGTATGTAGTGATCAACTGCTCCAAACTGGCTCTGACTTGACCACAGGAATGCATCTCTGCAGATGAGACTTGCTGCTGCTGCTGCTAAGTTGCTTCAGTCATGTCTGACTCTGTGCAACCCCATAGACGGTAGCCCACCAGGCTCCCCCGTCCCTGGGATTCTCCAAGCAAGAACACTGGAGTGGGTTGCCATTTCCTTCTCCAGTGCATGAAAGTGAAAAGTGAAAGTGAATTTGCTCAGTCGTGTCCGACCGTCAGCGACCCCATGGGCTGCAGCCTTCCAGGCTCCTCCATCCATGGGATTTTCCAGGCAAGAGTACTGGAGTGGGGTGCCATTGACTTGGAGGTGTCCAAAAGTTACCATTGCTTCATTACTACGTTAGATCTCCATCCAAGGACGGGGGTGGAGACTTGTACTCTGCTAGGCACAGTTCATGCTGCATGCAAGCCCTGGCCGCTCAACACACCACCCCCCGCCCCACCCCACCTGGCTGCCCTCGCAAATCTCCATCCCCTTCCTGGTTGGTGGTTTAGTCGCTAAGTCGTATCTGACTCTTGCAACCTCATGGACAGTAGCTTACCAGGCTTCTCTGTCCATGGGATCCTCCAGGCAAGAATACTGGAGAGGGTTGCTGTTTCCTTCTACAGAGGATTGTCCCGACCTAGGAATGGAACCTGGGTCTCCTGCACTGCAGGCAGATTCTTTACCAACTGAGCTATGAGGGAAGCCCTTCCTAGAACCCCACTAACAAGTCTGCCTCCTACCCCTTAAACTCTCTTCAGGTCAGTTCAGTCGCTCAGTTGTGTCTGACTCTGCAACCCCTTGGGCTGCAACACACCAGACCTCCCTGTCCATCACCAACCCCCTGAGTTTACTCAAACTCATGTCCATTGAGTCAGTGATGCCATCCAACCATCTCATACTCTGTCATCCCCTCCTCTCGCTTTCAATCTTTTCCAGCATCAGAATCTTTTCGAATGAGTCAGTTCTTCACATCAGATGGCCAAAGTATTGGAATTTCAGCTTCAGCATCAGTCCTTCCAATGAATATTCAGGACTGATTTCCTTCAGGATAGACTGATTGTATCTCCTTGCTCTCTAAGGGACTCTCAAGAGTCTTTTCCAACACCACAGTTCAAAGGCATCAATTCTTTGGCACTCAGCCTTCTTTACAGTCCAACTCTCACATTCATACATGACTACTGGAAAAACATTAGCTTTAACTATATGGTTAAAGTTATAACCATATAACTTATGCTGTCTAGGTTTGTCATAGCTTTTCAAGGAGCAAGCATCTTTTAATTTCATGGCTGCAGTCACTGCCGTGATTTTGGATCCTAATAAAATAAAATTCGTCTGTTTCGACTTTTTCCCCATCTATTTGCCATGGAGTGATGGGACTGGATACCATGATGTTCATTTTTTGAATGTTGAGTTTCAAGCCAGCTTTTTGGTCTCCTCTTTTCACCTTCATCAAGAGACTCTTTAGTTCCTCTTCACTTTCTGCCGTTAGAGTGGTATCACCTGCATATTTGAGGTGTTGATATTTCTCCTGGCGATCTTGTTTCCAGCATGTGATTCACCCAGTCTAGCATTTTGCATGGTGTACTCTGCATGTAAGTTAAATAAGCAGGGTGACAATATATAGCCTTATCAAAATCCTTTTCCAACTTTGAACCAGTCTGTTGTTCCATGTCTGCTTCTGTTGCTTCTTGACCTGCATAGAGGTTTCTGAGGAGACAGGTCAGGTGGTCTGTTATTCCCATCTTTTTAAGGATTTTCCACGGTTTGTTGTGATCCACACAAAGACTTTAGCATAGTCAATGAAGCAGAAGTGGATGTTTTTCTGGAATTACCTTGCTTTATCTATGATCCAGCGGGTGTTGGCAATTTGATCTCTGGTTCCTCTGCCTTTTCTAAATCCAGCTTGAATATCTGGAAGTTCTTGTTTCACATATTGTTGAAGCCTAGTTTGAAGGATTTTGAGCATAACTTTGCTAGCATGTGAAATGAATGGAACTATATGGTAATTTGAACATTCTTTGGCATTGCCCTTCTTTGGGGTTGGAATGAAAACTCATCTTTTCCAGTCCTGAGGCCACTCCTGAGTTTTCCAAATTTGCTGGCATATTGAGTGCCACACTTTCACAGCAACATCATTTAGGATTTGAAATAATTCAACTGGAATTCCATCACCTCCACCAGTTTTGTTCATAGTAATGCTTCCTAAGGCCCACTTGACTTCACATTCTGGGATGTCTGGCTCTAGCTGAGTGACAACACCATTGTGGTTATCCTGGACTTTTTTGGTATAGTTTTGTGTATTCTTGCCATCTCTTGTTAATCTCTTCTGCTTCTGTTACATCCTTACAATTTCTGTCTGTTATCATGCCCATTCTTGCATGAAATATTCCCGTGATATCTCTAATTTTCATGACGAAATCTCTAGTCTTTCCCATTTTTTGTTTTCCTGTTTTTCTTTGCATTGTCCACTTAGGAAGGCTCTCTTCTCTCTCCTTGCCATTTCCCGGATCTCTGCATTCAGTTGGGTGTATCTTTCCCTTTCTCCCTTGCCTTTTGCTTCTCTTCTTTTCTCAGCTATTTGCAAAGCCTTCTCAGACAACCACTTTGCCTTCTTGCATTCCTTTTTCTTGGGGATGGTTTTGATCACCACCTCCTGTACAATGTTACAAACCTCTGTCCATAGTTCTACAGGCACTCTGTCTACCAGGTCTAGTATCTTGAATCTATTCATCACCTCCACTGTATAATCATAAGAGGTTGATTTAGGTCATATCTGAATGGTCTAGTGATTTTTCCCTACTTTCTTCAATTTAAGCCTGAATGTTGCCATTTCCATGATACCTCAGTTGGTAAAGAATCCACCTGCAATGCAGGAGATCTGGGTTTAATCCCTGGGTTGGGAAGATCCCCTGGAGAAGGGAAAGGCTACCAACTCCAGTATTCTGGCCTGGAGAATGCCATGGATTGTATAGTCCATGGGGTCACAAAGAGTAGGACATGACTCTTCATTTGTTGCAATAAGGAGCTCATGATCTGAGCCACAGTCAACTCCAGGTCTTGTTTTTGCTGACTGAATAGAGGTTCTCCATCTTCAACTAGAAAGAATATTATCAATCTGATTTCAGTATTGCCTATCTCATGATGTCCATGTGTACAGTCATCACTTGTGTTGTTGGACAAGGGTATTCGCTATGACCAGGGTGTTCTCTTGACAAAACCCTGTTAGCCTTTACCCTCCTTCATTTTGGACTCGAAGGCCAAACTTGCCTGTTGCTCCAACTATCTCTTGACTTCCTACTTTTGCATTCCAATCCTCTATGAAGAAAAGGACACCTTTTTTTGGTGTTAGTTCTAGAAGGTGTTGTAGGTCTCGGAGTGAACTGAGGATGAGCTTGGTTCATTTCCAAGGCAAACCATTCAACATCACAGTAATCCAAGTCTATACCCCCTCCACTAATACCAAAGACGCTGAAGTTGACCAGTTCTATGAAGACCTGCAAGATCTTCTGGAACCAACCTGCTGGGGATCAGTAACAGAACCTGAGAACTATCACGAGCACGTTTGGCTCTCCTGTCAAAGCCCTGTCTGTCCTGTGTTGAGTCTCTCCACCCATCCTACTCCTCCATGGATGTATTTCAGGCCCCTGATTTATTTTGCCTAGTCTACTCAATGGCCTCATAAGCAATATCCCCTGGTCCACTCTTGCCCTCATCCGTGCACATATAAGCACACACAATCCATTCTCCACACAGATACCCAGGGATGTGTGTGCTCTTCACGGGAGCCTTACCTGCAATTATTGAATGTGCATGGGGCTTCAGAGTCTTTGCATTTGCTACTCCATTTCCTGAGAGGCTCTGGTCTCTGCCAAGCCAGTTTATATACAGCTCCTGAAAATTGTTGAAGCTGGGAGATCAGCACATGGAGGTTCACTGTAATATTCCTTGATATATTTGAAAATAATATTATTTTAATTTCAATTGAGATTTAAAAAAACAAGACAAAGTGAACTTGAACCTGTTCTCGGTTTCCTTGAATGCCTAGGAGGCTGAACCTCTCTATTCTCCATTTTCACAAACCCTATGCTCCTTTGATGATGTTATAATACTCATAACCTAAAAATTATCATCTGGATCCACCTATGTAAAGCAGTACCATTTCTGTCTTCTTGACCTTTATATCCATAGTACTTCACAGTTTCTTCCACATATAAAGCACTCAAAGAAATACTAGATATGAACGAATAAACGAACTAATAATTAGTAACTAAACTTGCCTAAGGGTACAAAGCTAGTAATGTTTAGAATTAGACTCGAATGTGACACCTAGGTCTATGTTCGCTACATTATGCCATTCATAACGCAGTGTAATTATGAGGAATTTACAATTGAACCAACAGACATTAACCCTTACACTCAAACTGCCCTGGACTCTAACCTTTTTCCTGAGCCTTAACTAATCCTGAACCTAAACATCACTGATATTCACCCTCACTCTAATGCTGACCCTAACACATACCCTGAATCTCACCCTCACCCACACTTACCATAACCCTGAACTGATCACAATACTCTCTTTACCCAGAGCTTGACACCGACCCTGAACCTGACACTGAAACTAACCCTACCTTGACCTGTGACCCTGACCCTCCTAAGATAGTAACTGCAGCCATCAGTATGACTCTCTCCCTAACACCCACCACTGACCACGATGACCCAGATCTTCATGTGACCCTACCCTCACTCCAGCACCGACCCACACCTAAACTGGACCCTCATGTCACCCAGCCCTAATCCTGAACCTAACCCTTGGCCTTATTGTAATCCTAATGTTCAGGAGTACGTCAAGGCTGTATTTTGTCACCCTGCTTATTTAACTTAGATGCGGAGTACATCGTTCGAAATGCCCGGCTGGATGAAGCACAAGCTGGAATCAAGATTGCCAGGAGAAATATCAACAACTTCAGATATGCAGATGACACACTTATGGCAGAAAGCGAAGAAGAACCAAAGAGCCTCTTGATGAAAGTGAAGAAGGTGAAAAAGTTAGCTTAAAACTCAACATTCAGAAAACTAAGATCATGGCACCTGGTCCCATCACTTCATGGGAAATAGATGGGGAAACAGTGGAAACAGTGAGAAACTTTATTATTTTTTTGGCTCCAAAATCACTGCAGATGGTAACTGCAGCCATGAAGTTAAAAGATGCTTGCTCTTTGGAAGGAAAGTTATGACCAACCTAGACAGCATATTAAAAAGCAGAGACATTACTTTGCCAACAAAGGTCTGTCTAGTCAAAGCTACAGTTTTTCCAGTAGTCATGTATGGATGTGAGTGTTGGACTATAAAGAAAGCTGAGTGCCAAAAAATTGATGCTTTTGAACTGTGGTGTTGGAGAAAACTCTTGAGAGTCCCTTGGACAGCAAGGAGATCCAACCAGTCCATCCTAAAGGAAATCAGTCCTCAATATTCACTGGAAGGACTGATGCTGAAGCTGAAACTCCAATACTTTGGCTACCTGATGCAAAGAACTGACTCATTGGAAAAGACCCTGATGCTGGGAAAGATTGAAGGCGGGAGGAAAAGGGGACGATAAAGGATGAGATGGTTGGATGGCATCACCGACTCGATGGACATGAGTTTGAGTAGGCTCTGGGAGTTGGTGATGGACAGGAAACCCTGGCAAGCTGTAGTCCATGGGGTTGCAGAGTTGGACATGACTGAGCAACTGAACTGTACTGAACTGAATGTTCATACATGCTATTTCTTACTCTCAGCTATACCTTGAAGCTAACCTAAGCCTGTATGAGACTTGACCTTGAGTCTGACCCTAAATGTTCCTGACCTTGACCCTATGCTGGCTTGAATAGTAGTCCCCCAAACATGTATCTAAGTTCTAATACCAGTACTTGTGAATGTAACCTTACTTGGAAATAGGGCCTTTGCAGAATTAAGGACCTCAAGATGAGATACGCTGAACACCGTTGCATTGTGGGTGGAGCATGTACTAGTTTGTTTAGTGGTATATGTTGAAACATGGAAAAGGAGAAAGCACGGGTATGGAGGAAGTGCACATGAAGACAGAGGCAGAGACTGGAGTGATGCCATCACAAGCCCAGGAACGGCAAGGGGACCAGAAACTGCAAGAGACCAAGGAGGCTCCTCCCCTGGAGCATTTGGAGAGGGTATGGCCCCGCCCACACCTAGGTTTCAGACTTCTGACATCCACAACTGTGAGAGAATACACTTCTTTTGGTTTAAGCTAACTAGTTTGTGTCAATTTGTTACACAGACCTAAGAACTAATACACACCCTCATTCACCATAAGTGAATCTAACATCTACCACGGCCGAGCCTTCTCCCTTGTTGTGGTTCAGTTGCTCAGTCGTGTCCTATTCTTTGCCACCCCATGGACTGCAGCATGCCAGGCTTCCCTGGCCCCCACTATCTCTCGGAGTTTGCTCAAACTCATGTCCATTGAGTCAATGATGCCATCACCGTTATACCCACCCTAACATAAAACTGACCTCAATCCTCATACAGACCAGAACTTGACCTTTATCCTGACCCTATGAACTTCACACTCACTTCAGGCTAGATTTTGACCATCTTCCTGACACTGATAATCACCCTGATACTGAACAGAACCTTCCTCATAACTTTGACATTGACCCTGATCTAGATCCTCATCCTAAACTTAACCTTGACACTGATTCTGCCATTTACTACTGCCATAACCTTGACCCTACTGCCATGACCTTGACCCTAACCATGAAGATCCTGATGACCATATACCTCACAATGAACATCTCGTCAGCTCTGACCCTTGTCCTCACCTCCTCACCAAAATCCTGAAACTGTCCTGACCGCATGAGCTTGAATCTCATCTGCTGCTTGATTCTTTCCGATTGTCCCTGACCTTCACCCGCATAATGACCCTGAAGCTGACCTTGGACCACACACTCCAAGTACCCTAAATCCAATTTTGACCTTGACCTTCAGTCTGACTCTAAACTGGACTCCGTGCCTGTAAGTCTTACTCTGGCCTTTGAATGGTGTTTGTTGACACAGTGTGTTTAACAGTGTTAGGAGAGTGTTCATCAGTATTGAGATGTTAGGGACATTGTGTTTACATGTGCATGGCATGGCTGCCCCTTTATTAAATGGTATATCATAATTCAGTGTATTTAAAACTGGTGGGTGCCTTACTATGGATAGTATATGTGTAAAACATACTTTGTTCCCCCTCCAGCTTTATTGAGATATAGGTATACAAAAAAACTGCGTATAATTAACGTATTCAGTAGGGTGAGTTATTTACTTCCTTCTTTACTGATGTGTACGAACTTCTGTGTTTAAGCAACCTGCTAAGTCACTTCAGTCATGTCCAACTCTGTGCGACCCCGTAGACGGCAGCCCACCAGGCTCCCCTGTCCCTGGGATTCTCCAGGCAAGAACACTGGAGTGGGTTGCCATTTCCTTCTCCAACCTAGGTGTATACTATTTTCTGGAATTAAAAATTGTTTTTAGCTGTATGTTTGCACATTCATCCTTTTACTGTATCTATATATGTACAATTTTTATAACTGAAATATGCTGAAACACTATAAGGTACATGTGTTACTGGTTATGCTTATATACCTATGAAACTGTATACAGCAGTGTATCTTGCATGTACTACATTGCTGAGTTATATGTGGAAACCTTCTTTTCAAGAGAGCTATGGAGAGTGACGTCACAGCAAGATGGTGGAGTAAGAGTTTTCTATTGTTATCCTTCCAAAGAATAAATATTTGGACAATCACCCACTGATAAGGGTACCTCTTTTGGAGTCCTGATTCCAGCAGTGAAGTTCCATCACTTCTCTGGAGCAAAAAAATCTGAGAACAGATGTATTGAAGAGGGTAAGAACAGTTAATTACCGTTGGATTAACTTACTATCTCTAGTACTTTGTGAATCTTTGGGATTTTTTTTGTATATATGATCATGTTGTCTGTGTTTCATAGTTTTATTTCTTCTTTCCTAATTTGAGTCCTTTTTTCTTGTCTGACTGCTCTGACTAGAACATCCAGCAGTGCTGAACAGCAGTGATGAAAGTGGGCATCCTTCTCTTGATCCTGACCTCAGGGGAACGTTTTCTCTTTCGTCAATGAGTAGAATGTTACCTGCGGATTTTCATAGATGTCCTTTGTTAGGTTGATTAAGTTTCCTTCTAGTCTTGGTTTGCTGTGTGATTTTTATCTTGAAACTGTATTGAATCTGTCAAATACTTTTTTGCATTGAGACGAACCTGTTTTTTCCTTTGTGTATTAATGTTATGCATCATAACAATGGATATTAGATGATGAAGCAACGCTGCAGTGCTGAGATGGCACCACGTGCCAGTGAGTAATCCTTAGTGCTACTGGACTCCATTTCTGAGTGTTTTATCGAGGATTTCTGCATCAGTGTCCGTAAGGGATATTGGTCTACTGTTTACAGAATCTCTGGCTTTGATATGAGGGTAATGTTGGGTTCCTGGAATCAGTTAGTGAGCTTTTCCCTTTCTGATATTTTTTGGAAGCATTTGAGGATTGGTGTTAACTCCTTTTTCAGTGTTTGGTGGAATTCACCAGTATACTGTCTGTTTCTTTTGGCAGGGGGCAGGGAGTGGGGGGTGTTTTTAATTACTAATTAAGTCTCATTGCAAATCTGTTTAGATTTTCTATTTCTTGAGTCAGTTTTGGTAATTTATATTTCTAGGAATTTTTATTTCTGTAAGGTTGATGTCTCCACTTTTTTTTTGAATAAACAAGTTTATTTGTAAATTTAGTCAACATACATAATTGACCTAAAAACTTCAATAGAAGGATAAATTTTAAACCACTTGAAAAGCCATCTCTATGAAGTGATTTTCCTAGAACCTATGCCACATGAACACCATTTTAACTGGCAGAGGTTCCATAAGCTGAAGCTGTGTCCCTCCCCCACAGCAAGTTTACCCTAACGCTTACAATACAAACCCCACAAGGAAAAAAAGTTCGGTATTGTTCCTCCTTGGTAGAGAAAAGTTCAACCTAGTTATCAGACCAATCACAACACAAAGAAAAGCTGCACTAACTACTATATTAGTAACAGATGATGCTGCTGTGAATAACTTGTATTATAGTCTAGAGCCCTTATAAACAAATCCCCCTCCCCATTAGTGTTTGCATTATCAGCTAGAGGGTTAGTTTAACATGTGGTAGAACGAGGAGTTACGCAAGGCATAACGCACAAAGCGTTTTACTACACAAACAAGTGCAGTCTACTCAGGAGAAAACCTATTGGTCTCTCAATCACACACCCTAAAGACAACACTCCCCAGCACATGTCAATGTAAAACATTTAATTGAAAAATGTTGATACTAAAATATATAAAATAGCTATTATAAATGCACATAGTGTATTCTATAGCTGCCAGGTTTACTTTTTTTTTTTAAGGAAACTGTAAGTTACACTGTGGTTAAGACTTGTATCTTCGCTCCTGAAAACGCCCACATTCTAACACAGTGATGTATGGTTAGACTTAACAGTACCAATTGCTAAACACTTGGATCAAGTCATAACCAGTTTTATTGCAAAAGGACCCTGTACACATTTATCAGTTCTAGTACCTTAATAGCTACTCAACAAATCGTTAACATACAGAAACGTGCATCATGAGAAGCAAGAAATATCACCCATCCCTTCTGCATATTAGCAACTTGTCACTCCTTAGCAACAACAGTGCTCACATCACTCAGGTTTGTGAACACTTTTCGCCTTCATCCTGAGAGAAAGATGGAATGACAAGTACAAATGCAATGTATTATAAACAATTTCTTACCAAAAAAAGTCACAAATTAAACCAAAGTATTTTACAGAAATGTACTACAAAACACCATAAAAACCGCCTTCACTTAAGCTCTCTCTCTCCGTATCCGGCGAGCCAACTGGATGTCTCTGGGCATGACGGTTACTCTCTTAGCGTGGATGGCACACAGATTAGTATCTTCAAACAAGCCCACCAGGTACGCTTCGCTAGCCTCCTGCAGCGCACCGATGGCAGCACTCTGGAACCGCAAGTCGGTTTTGAAATCCTGGGCGATCTCCCTCACCAGCCTCTGGAAAGGCAGTTTCTGGATCAGAAGCTCGGTGGATTTCTGGTGACGACGGATTTCTCGAAGCGCAACAGTCCCGGGCCTGTAGCGATGAGGTTTCTTCATCCCGCCAGTAGTGGGGGCGCTTTTCCTGGCTGCTTTTGTGACCAGCGGCTGGCGGGGCGCTTTCCCACCCGTTGACTTCCGAGCAGTCTGCTTGGTTCGAGCCATTTTCTTTTACCCAACACCGAAGTTTTAGGCCGCTTCTACGACCGCCGCGCCGCTGCTGCTGCCCAAAGAGCCGCAATAGCTCAGCTACGAGGAAAACTTCCAACGAACGGAAGAACTCCTTCCAACGAACAACCAAACCGCTCTGCGCTCCACTTTTGTTTCTGATATTAGATATTTGCAGGTTTTTTTTTTTTTCTGAATCAGTCTAGGTTTATCAATGAGCTGTTCAAAGAATCAATGTTTTGCTTGCTGCTTCTTTTTGTGCTTTTTTTTACTGGTACCAAGTTTAGTTTGTTCTTTTCATTAGTCTCCTAAACATGTAGCATTAGGTTACTTATTTGCAATCTCTCTTTTCTAATATAGGCGCTAAAATGTAATGAAATAAACATTTCTACTTGAAGGCAGGACAAGAAGAACTAAACAAAAATTTCTTTGTTCAGGCCTCCTCCCTCCCTGCCGTCGCTTTAGTGTATAGAGGGATGTAGGGTGTGTCTGGGAGAAGGCAACGGCACCCCACTCCAGGACTCTTGCCTGGAAAATCCCATGGATGGAGGAGCCTGGAAGGCTGTAGTCCATGGGGTCGCTAAGAGTCAGACGACTGAGCGATGTCACTTTCCCTTTTCACTTTCATGCACTGGAGAAGGCAATGGCAACCCACTCCAGTGTTCTTGCCTGGAGAATCCCAGGGACAGGGGAGCCTGGTGGGCTGCCGTCTATGGGGTCACACAGAGTCGGACACGACTGAAGTGACTTAGCAGCAGCAGCAGCAGGGTGTGTCTGATCACACGTTAACTACAGCTCCTTCAAGGTGGAGTGCCTGCTCAGCCATCAAGATCAGTGTTTCTTTTCCTTCTGATGCTAGCAGTGTAACTTAAAAACAACAATGTTCTTTCCCAGCTCTGTAAGAGGTCAGGGTGACATGCTGTCCTTTGTACATGCTTACCTGGGCTACATATTCTTCGTGAACTTTATAGAAAATATCGGTATGTCATTTTCATATACCATCCTTTGTCTCAAAAAATGGAATTCAAGATTAGAAACAATAAAAACTAGTAAAAATTACAAAACACTGCTGAAGAAAGTTAAATAAAAGGAAAGACACCGTGTTCGTGGATTGGAAGATTTACTATTGTTAAATATCAAACCACTTGGTTAAGAATCCACTTTGCAGGGATCAGCCCCGGACCCCACCCACTTCTGCTCGTGCCCCTAACAGCATGGCACGGGCTGCTGCTGCTTGCTCCAAACAAGATGCAGAATGAGCTGTGGGAGGCTTCACACATCCCAGGGAAGCCCAGTCCAGCCTAATGATCTTGAGCAATGCTGTCACTGGCTGGCAGACATGAGAGACATAAGTGACAACAGGAACGGCTCATGCACAGTTTCAGTGAATGCCTCTGAGGGAAGCTGGCACTGAATTCCATTTTAAATGGACGAGGCTGTCACATTATTGAAGTGATTCTCTGAACTCGCCAGGCCCAGAGTGCTGTGCTGATAGAGAGCTTCTACAATCCAGAGAAGAAAACCTGCAGGAGACTCACAAAAGTTTTACTTTCTTAATGAGGCCATGTGGCTATCATGTTGATGTTTGGCAGAAACCAACACCATTCTGTAAAGCAATTATCCTTCACTTAAAAAATAAAAATTTTTTTTAAATGGTGAAAATGGAAAAAAAATAAAGAAGAAAATGCAGCATTCTTGTATTTCTGCACATCTAACACTGTTAATTAGCTCAATTTCTTAGAAAGGAATCTGCCTGCCAATGCAGGGGACACAAGAGAGGCAGGTTTGATCCCTGGGTGGGGAAGATCCCCTGGAGAAGGAAATGGCAACTCACTCCAGTATTCTTGCCTGGAAAATCCCATGGACAGAGGAGCCTGAAGAGCTACAGTCCATGGGGTCGCAAAAGGATTGGACATGATTTAGCAATTAAAATGACAACAGCCAGTGTTAATTACGGACACGCTTACAGCAGGCTGGGTGATAGCACACTGGAGCTGAGGCATCTTGGAGGGTCTCCCCCAGCCCAGGCTCGGGCAGAGTAAGATCGAGGTGGGCGCAACCATGCCCCAGAGGAGCAGTCCCTCTGGGGGATGCTTTCATCAATAAACTGCTTCTGATCAGCCGGCCAGAACAGGACAATCATGAGGTCAGAACTCTCGGGGTCAGCAGCACCGTGACTGCATTACCGTCGCTGTCACATAGTCACGGGCTGTAACCTAGCGCTGGCCAACTGTGTTGAAAATAAATTCTACAGTCATAGATTCAGTCTGTAGAACTATTTTGGGGGGTACTACTTCACAAAAGCCACACCTACTTTACAGTCAATCAAAAGTGCCCTGTTTAGATAGCAATTTTCCCCAACAGCTGGAGATAACTATCTTTTCTTCAATTCCAGGATAGCAGGGTTCTTTCCTAAACTGTATTCTAGTACTAGATTTCTTTCTTTATTTATTTGGCTACACCGTGCAGCCTGTGGGAATCTTAGTTCCCTGAACCAGGGCTTGAACCTGTGCCCCCTGCACTGGGCACACAGAGTCTTGACTCCTGGACCACCAGGGAAATCCCTCCAGTGGTAGAGAGTCTGCTGGGAGGCAGTGGCAGTGATCTTGGGCAAAGACCATAAAGACAGGAACCAGGGAGAGGTGCAGGACGAGAGGGGACACAGCGGGAGACACTTAGGACGTGACCGCCACACACTGGCATCCAGGAGCTTGCGGGAGTCATGCTGGATGCATACAAGCCTGGACTGACGGCACCCTAACCGTGGATGCCAGCTGTTCACTGGAGCACAGACTCTGATAAACAGAAGCCCTGACTCGTAGTGCTAGCTGACTTTCTGAGTGAGCTTAACAATTTGCTGGCAAAATTCCTGATGTTCTGAATGTTGCTCGTGTGGATGGGAACAAGAGGGCTCTGGCACACCACTGATCTGAACTCCGTTTCAAGAGGTCCAGGTGGACACCAGTCTGTTTTCAAATTCACGATGCCAAACAAAGTTTAAAGGGCAACTCGCCTACATTTTATTACAACCAAAGAGTGACCGATTCTGAATTATATAGGGTAGAGCTCAAAAGCCTCACAACTGAACATGGTATAAATGTGTGTTTTTCTATAACTAATGTTTTGCAAGGAGAAAATTTGGAGATAAACATCTGTAAAGAAGTTCTCATAGCATTGAGGGAACATTACTTCTGACTCCCTTGTGTTTATTTATCAATTTTCTGAAAGCCACTGGGTAACAGATGGTGTCACAGCTCCAGACAACAATAAAGAGATCCTTTTTGTTCATCTACACTGTCAGTCCATGATTACCCCTGCCAGCAGCAATAGAAACAACCCTTAATCTCTCCAAGGAGGGACCTGCGATTTTAAAGTGTTGTGATTCAAAGTGTTGAGACAACAATGAGAAATCTGCAAGCTTGTCCATACATATATAAACATGCTTATCTCTTTAGCTAGAAGTGGAGAATATGGCCCACACTTAAATATTATTTCACAATAATTAAAGTGAAAATAAAACTGAAGGACAAATGGTCTTCCAAACTCTTCCCCCCAAAAAAGAATCAACCTTGCAATGCAGGGGATGTGGATCTGATCCCTGGTCGGGGCACTAAGATTCACCATTTCCCCAAATCACTGAAGAGTCTGTGATTAGAAATGTTTGGAAAGCTGTAACGCAAAGCTCAAGTCAGCATGAAACAGGCTCCAGCTAGGGAGGTGTGGGGACCAAGGCTGGTGAGTGGACAGGAAGCTGTTCCCATCCTGCATTTCATAACCTGACCCGGCTGCCCCAGAATCATGCTTTATCTCCAAGGAGGACTCATTTCAAGCAACGGTTTTCTTCATGTTCCTAGAACGGGAATGTCAAGTGCCAGGCCTACGCAGACTTCCCGAGTTTGGGATACAAAGCTCCTGTATCCACCTTCCAGCTGTGACCAGAGTAGCAAAGGTAGCAAAGCTAAGACCAGAGCTTTCTCACCCCTCAACACTTTACCTTCTAGAGGACAACTCTATCCTAAAATGTCAAAGCTAGAGGGGAAAAATGTGAAAGAGAAAACCTACAAAAATATCCTACAATGTCAAACACAATCATGTCAAATCACAATCAAGGAGAAAATTTGGGGATAAACATCTATGAAGTTCTCATAGCACTTAGGGAACATCATTTCTGACTCCCTTGTGTTTATTTATCAATTTTCTAAAGCCACCGGGTAACAGATGGTGCCACAATTCCAGACATCAGTAAAGAGATTCTTTCCATTCACACATTACACAACCATGTAATGTTCTTTCATTGGGCTTCGGGAAGATGAAGTCACTGGTGGCTTGGCTCAGAGTTCAGGACAGTCTCTAAACACACACACAGGGGCCCTGTCTGCTGATACAACCTAACATCCCATCAGTTACTCTCACAAAGTCTGCGGGACAAAGTCTTCTGGGCGTAATTTCCAAGGCACGTGGGATGCTAACACACACCACTAACGTTGACAGCTGTTCATCCGGCCATAGTGCCTGTTTGCTGTGCCATGATTCGGTGCTTGCACGAGACTGGATACACCTGCCCTTCTATGTCCACTGTGATCCTAAGCTCATCCTTGACCACGGCCTAGTCCCTGACCCGGGTCGGCATTCATTTCATCATGAGCTGGATTAAACTGTGATACGAGAGGAAGTCACACACAGACACCTGCTCTCTGGGGCTTCGGGAAGATGAAGTCACTGGTGGCTTGGCTCAGAGTTCAGGACGGTCTCTAAACACACACACAGGGGCCCTGTCTGCTGCCTCTGGGGGATCTCACATCCAGGGCTCCCACCCTTCCCAAGTTCTGCCGAGGATGTTGGGGTCAGTTGCCTGGTCAACTAGGCACCTCACTTGGGCCTCTTCTGAAAGTCCACTCTTAGGCTCCTGGGCACGAATGCTGTGCTCTCGGCTTCCTTGTGCCACAGCGACATAGTCTCTGAAGGCAGGCTCCTTTTCATGGCCAAGGAGAAGCTCATCACTGGAAAAAAGATCAAGCAACACAAAGACACAAACTGCAGGTTATTTCTCCAGTCCAAACCAGACACTCCATCTAGTCACAAAGCATACTCTCTGCTGCTCATTGTCCTCAAAGTCAAGATTCCATCTGCTGGAAAACAGAACACTGCTGGGAACATCTGTCTGCAAGTGTGTGTATGTGGGTGTGGGTGTGTGTGTGATCCTCACCAACAACTTGTTATATTCCAGTTTCTGATTATATTAACAGCAGTCCTAGTGGGTGCGGAGTCTCACTTGCATTTATCTGATGACTAATGACTTTAAGCATCTTTCCATTTGTTTATTGGCCATTTGTCTATATTCTTTTATAGAAATGTCTGTTCAAGTCCTTTGGTCATTTTTTTCATTGGGTGGTCTTTTTATTATTCAGCTCTAAGAATTTTTTAATGGATTCTATATGCAAGTTCCTTATTAACTATATGATTTTCAAATGTCTTACACCATTCCGTGGACTGTATTTTTACTTTCCTGATGGTATCCTTTGAGGCACAAAAGTTTTTAATTTTGAGAATTTATGCTTTTCTTTCTCCTTCTCTTGTTTGTGCTTTTGGTTTTAGACTTAAGAATGTCAAATGTCATTGCCAAATCCAAGGTCCAAAAGATTTACCCCTATGTTTGCTTCCAAGGATTTTAGTTTTAGCTCTCACAGGTAGGTCTTTGATCCGCTTTGAATTAATTCTGTATATCGTTTGGGGTGTGAGTTCCACCTTCATTCCTTTCAGTGATCTTTGCTGGGAAGACCACTGAATGGTCTTGGCATCTTTGTCAAAAAACAACTGACCACGGTCACCATTTACCATTAACAGGAAAGTCCAACTTTCTTCCTTCTTGTGAATCATTTCTGCAAATCTGTATCTGTTGTAGACCTCAACCAGAAAAACCTGAAAGCTAGGTTAAAGGCACCTGATCTGCACGCCCATTAATGAGCCGCCACTATGCTCTGTGCACCCAAGGGCTCTGCCACCAGGGCCACATTTGTCCTGAGAAAAGACAGGAGCAAAGGTAAACATATCTCCTCATGCAGGTAGAGATGTTCATGCGACAGTCCAGGACTGTGGTGAGGGGGCCCAGGCTGATTGGTGTGTGCGTGTGTGTGTGCGCGTGTGGTGTGAGTGTGGGTTTCAGAGTTAGGACCTCACTGGGCTGACGTGGGGCGGTGTGTGTGTGTGTGGGGGGTGTGGTATGTGCTGTGTGTGTTTATCAGTCAGGACCTTGCTGGGCCAACTGGTGTGTGCCTGTGTATGTGTGGTGAGTGTGGGTTTCAGAGTTAGGACCTTGCTGGGCTGACCGGGGTGTGGGGCATGGGTGTGTGTTTTAGTCAGGACCCGGCCGGGCAGTGAGAGGTGGCCTCTGCATGCTGCACCCCGCCATTGTCAGTGGGGGTGACAGGCTGATGCCACAGGCTGAGTACATACACACACACACACACAAATATGTTCAGTGATTCTCTCGGGAACAGCGGCATGTTGGTCTATGTGTGTTTTTCCACAAATAAATGCTTACCATGTAATAACTGCTGGATTGGCACCTGCTAGCTTTCTCTTAGCATAATGAATCTTCTGCCGTGGATACCAATTTTGTTCAGTTACATTTATTTCTTGAATCCACGATCCTCCTTTTCTCAGCATTGTCTGTTCAAAATTCTGAGGGAAAGGAACATGATTTTCTCTGCTTAATGGTACATACAGTCACATTCAAACAGACCCAACAGGTAGTGATCTCAAAATAAACCGAGTCTCCAGCTGGGAAGGGCTCTGCAGCTCTTTGCGCACCCTCTCCCTGCAGCACATGTGACGGTGATGCTGACCACAAGGTCTACACTTGGGCTTACTGCAGCCCTCCCTGAGAAGGGGTCACTGCTGCGCTTCCTCCTGGGGGCTGAGCGGAGAAGGACGCTGACCTTGTGTGGAACAGACTCAAAACTAAAACTTGTCTAAAAGAAACCAAACCCCATCACCAAAGGATTACAAATACTCTCAAGTCTAACAGTGTCTTCCAAATAAAAGGCAGGTCTCTTGTCTAATTTTCAAGCTAAATGATCCCAAATGTTAACTTTGAGAGCTGTACAGAACCAAGTAAGTACTTTGGTAAACACATCCCCACCAGGAGACAGGAAAGGCAGGCAGTCATGAGCACGCTGGAACAAAGCTCCAAAGGGGAAAGAACCACCGACCTTCCAGTCAAAGGACGGCTCCTTCACGAACACGTCCATGGTGGTGGTGAGCAGGTCGGTGCGCGAGCGGAAGGCCCTCAGTGCACACACCATGACGCTGCTCATGAGCCCCGTCTCCTTCAGTGGTGACATCAGGTTGATGAACTGGCGAGTCAGCCGGAAAGGCATCAGCTCAGGAACCCGCAGAACCTACAGAGCAAACGAGATGCACAGCAGATGAGTGAGACCTCCTGCAGCTGTTGCTCATGCATGCAGAGCACATCTGCTCCCCTCTTCTTGGAACTGGCCACATGGGTGTGAGGTCACCGTGCCCCAGAGCAGCCACACGGTCTGTGCGTGCAGCCACACAGCCCAGAGATGGAGAGCTGGAGTCTGACATCAGGAAAGGTGTGCATCTCATCCACACAAGATGTCCTGATGAGCCTCCTACCCTTTTACAGGAGCAAGTGATCTAATTAATCTCTCAGCACACGGTCCACAACCACCTGAACGAGGCTGATACAAAGCTGAGACTCTCCCATTTTGTGAGAATGACCGCTTTAATGATCACGGCAGGCCAACTGTCCATAGAGGGGTCACAAAGCTGACGACAGGTCCACCCCAGCACAGAGCAGGGCGGGCTCACCTGGGTGGCAGAGCCGAACGCATGTCCGAAGTCAATCCCGATCACGCCGCCCGTCTCCAGGCTCACCATGAAGTTGTTCAGATGCCGGTCTCCGATGCCCAGAACCCAGTGGCCGATGCACAGGAGTGCGTGGGAGGTGGTGAAGTGGTTGCGAAGGGCCAAGAAGGCCTCAGGGCCAGTGCTCATCTTCAGGAAGGCCCGCCTACAGGGGACGGTCATGTGGCCTCTGCCCGAACCCTGCTCCTCCCCGACAGGTGTAAAGTCAAAAAGGCACTTACTTTAAGAGATCTGCAGGCACTTTACTTTCTCTTTTCCTAAAAGATGTGACTGCTTCAGTGCGATTAGCTACTCTGCGATTTAATCATAGGAAATGTCTGATTAGGACAAACTTCCCATGACTTAAAATTTAAAATTTTTGTTAAATTGAAGCTCCAAGGCAAAATTTTCTCAGAAACAAAGTGAATGTACAACTTTGAGAAGAATGAACTAGTTGGAACGAGGGGATGAGAATACCACGTACTTGAACATGAGGGAATAGGCCCCAGGGTCACACTTTCCCACCATCGTGATCAGCCATTCTCTGTACTCAGATGCGGGTGCCCGGGGGTCACTAACATGCAGGAGAAAGAGAACCAATGTTAGGAAGGTATCAAGGGCAGCTGACTTCAGAGGCCCACCAGCAGGGACTCACTGCAAAGTAGTGAAGAGGCAGGAAAAACAAATATGACTTAAATCATATTTAATATTAAATATTAATATTCCTGCCACCCTGGACCAAGAACTTCAACATACCACTATTCATTCTGAATCATTCCTCAAAACCCATGGCTACTTCCTGTGCAAAAATGCAGGGATAGACCACCAGATACAAGTGACATCCCGCTTCACACAGAGGAGGAAGATGAGCTGATGACGCAGGCATATGGTTTCGAAGGCCCTGGGGAGAGGGGACTCCTCCCAGCAGGACGGCAGCACCACACACAACCTGTTCACAGCAGGCCAGTCACTAACAAACTAAACAGCCACAAATTACTTGTTGATGGCACACTATCTGCTTCTGTCATTATTTAAACATTGCCACACATTTTAAAAAAAACATTTCCAATAAGGAAATACAGACAAAATCCACAGTAAGTGCAAAAAAGCATTTTCTTAAATGACGATGGAGTTGAGCTCAATTTGAAAAGCTGCTTTCAGTGATGCTTCACAGAAAAAAGGCAGTGTCTGAACAGGTGGAAACACCGTGGTCCTTGTAGAACCACTTTGGGGTTTGTATCAAAAGCTGAAGACGAAACAGGGTTACATGTGCTACTTAGTAATTAAATCACTTCAGGTGAAGCTTTTCTGAGCTGCCACTAGGTTAATTTCAGGAAGAGATGATTTCAATCTAAATTCTCTCCCAGTTACAACTGGACAAAAATGTGCAGGCAGGAAAATTGCAACGTACAAATTAAGGAAAAAATAGCAAGGATTTTAGGAATAGGGGGCTGTTTTAAAAAGATAATGGGAACTAATTTATATGATTCCTATTTGAAAGTGAAAGTCACTCAGTCATGTCTGACTCTTTGCGACCCCATGGACTATACAGTCCATGGAATTCTCCAGGCCAGAGCACTAGAATGGGTAGCCTTTCCCTTCTCCAGGGGATCTTCCCAACCCAGGGATTGAATCCGGGTCTCCCACATTGCAGGCGGGTTCTTTACCAGCTGAGCCACCAGGGAAGCCCAATTTGAAAAGCACTTTACACTCCATGGTCATCTGTGTACCGTGTGCTTTTCACGCTTCCTCTCCTTACAAGTGGGGCCGTGGGGCCAGTCGGGCTCACTGTGCGTTAGTAGATTCTAGAGCAGACCCCTGACCCCCGGCGCAGTCCTCCGGGGTCAGCAGGAGTCATTTCAGGCAAAGGACTCCAGTGATTGGAATTTAAGTGGGTAAACACTATGTAGCAACGACTGCCCAGGCATGAGCGTCTGAAAAGAGCAGTGCTCCTATGTTAAGAAAGAGGCAGTGAGAGCGCTGCTGCTGCTGCTGCTAAGTCACTTCAGTCGTGTCCGATGCCGTGCGACCCCCTAGGCGGCAGCCCACCAGGCTCCCGTCCCTGGGTGAGAGTGCTCTCCTACGCAAATGCTCTGAGGAGGGGGAGAGGCCTGAGGCCTTTTATGACCATCTCCTCCCTGCCATCCTCCCGCTGGTCCCCAAACTCCTGACTCCCGCTTCAAAATGGCTGTAAGCTACGCTGTTCTTTCCCTTCTTTACAGAAACAAGGAACAATTTTTTTTAAATTACTGATCACAAAAATATATTTATTATAAAAAACTTGGAAAATATAAAAGGATAAAGGAAAGTATAAAGTTGTTGTATCTTGACCTGGAACTCAGCACCAGTCCCCTACCTGCACTAACCTGTACCCACCCACCAGCCAGTCACACACTAACCTACGCCTCCCAGTCACCCACATGTACTAACCTATACCCACCAGTCACCCTCCTGCGCTAATCTACACCCACCGGTCACCCACCTACACCCACCAGTCACCCACCTGTGCCCAGCAGTCTCTGACCTGCACCCCTTCCACACCAGGGACACCTCACCTCTCCAGCCTCAGCTGCTTTGTCTGCACAGAGGAGACAGTAGTACTCACTGTGTAAGTTTTGGTAAAAAATAACTTCATACACAGTAAAAACTGAGAATGGTGCCACAGAAAACACATAACTAAATGTTAGCTGAAATCTTAGTATTTGCTTTACCTTCTTCAAACACTTTTCTTTTTGTTCAAGGTTAATTCTATTTTTAAAGTTGTGATAAAATATATGCAGCTACTGCTTAGGAGGAGAAGTGGGAGGGAGAGGATGAGATGGTTAGATGGCACCACTGACTCAATGGACATGAGTCTGAGCCAACTCCAAGAGATAGTGATGGACAAGGAAGCCTGGAGTGCTGCAGTCCACGGGGTTGCAAACAGTCGGATATGACTGAACGACTGGACATGACTGAGCAACTGAGTAACTGCTTAGAAACCTTGACTCCAGGTCATCTTCACCCACCTAGAGGCAGACTGAAACATAGGCTGGGCAGGGCAGTAATGAAAAGGGCCTGAAAACATCCCTTGAAGCAGGGGGTGGAGGAGCCCTGCCCGGGGAGGGGGGCAGTGGGCTCGGGTGGCCAGGTGGAGTGGGAGATGGGCCCTGGGCCTCAGGTCACCTGGTGTAGGCTTTCTTCTCCTCCTGTGACATGCTGCTCAGAAGAAGTTCCTTCAATGTGCAGGTGTTTTCAATCCATTCGATTAGCCCCAGCCTGAAAGGAAGGTATAGTCATGAGCCCCCACTGCTCGGCCTTCTCTATAAAACAGCTCTGCCTTCGCTTCCTCCACAAGCAGGAGCCTCACAGCAGAGCAGTCTGTGCTGCTGGTCTCTGTCCTGTGACACCTGAAACCGGAGCTGTCCCTTGTCCCCGCCCACAGAGGGGAACTGCACCCCCCCCCAGCAGAGGGGCAGCCACACCTGGAGGTCATGGGCACCACGTGGTAGGTGGTCATTTGCAGGCCCCTCTGGCCGCAGGCGGCATCGTGGGCCAGGACGCTGTTCATGACCTGGAGCAGCTGCTGGATGCGGTGGTCTTGCCGCAGATCCTCACCGCCCTTCACCAGGAAGGGATACTCCCGTTCATCGTGGCCGCGGATCACAATGCGCTTGGGTTTCCTGATCGAGGCCATCACTTTCACCTTTAGAGATTGAACAGCATCTTCAGGTGCAGCTGAAAGACCAGGTGGCCCAGGTCTTGTCCCCAGAGGGATGCAGGTTGGTGACAGACAGGTTGTGGGGCCCCTGGTTGCCCTGATTACGAGTTACACTGACACACATGTGTGCTTGGGAAAAAGCCGACATGTCCAGTTGCGTTACGTCTATAATGGACACACACAGAGCTGATGCCTCACGTCTACTAGACCCTTACACATGACTGAAATTAAAGCATATATTAAGGTCAGTAAATTCCATCAGAAAACTCGTAACACAACTCTCAGAGAACTCCACGCGCCTGAGACCAAGGTGGGGAGTGAACTGAGGGGCCGACCCCGACCATGGAGCTGGTGGAACCGGCACCTACCCGCTCGTCGAAGCCTGCGATCCGTGCGTGGTATTCAGGCATTGGTTTGCTTCTGCCATCGTACTGACCTGGGAGGGACACAGAGCCGCCTCAGATGCTGCGGGGACAGCGCATGCACTTCACACCCCCCTTCATGCCCCCGCCCAGTCTAACAGAGAAAATATTTTACTCAAAAGTTTCAGTGGAGGTACTTTTTTTAAATGCTGTTATTTTTCATTTGACTAATGGATGCTGCTTCCTATTTGGTGGAGCAGAAGCAAATGGGGAACAGGGCTGGGCGAGCCCTCCACCTCAGCCCCGATTTCAGTCAGGTTGTGTATCAGGAGGCTATGCTTCAATGTTCCTGAAACTCATGGTCTGGGATGCATAGCTGTTAATAATAACAAAGAAAAGTCTTTCTCCACATCTTTCTTTTTCCCCCACTGGAATAAGGATACAAGTCACTGTACTGTAACATTTTTTGTCTGGCAAATTCCAGGGGGAAGAAGGGACGTGAGGATCACACAATGCCCACGTGTGGCCAGCACACTGCTGCCTGCTTGCAGTGTCACCAGCCCCTCCTGACGGCACGTCAGGTGCCATCAGCCCCTCACTTCAGGTCTCCCGAGAAGTGGGTTGCAGGCACACTGCATCTTAGTGCTCTGCAGACACTGCCGTGTTTACAAATGGAGGCTTGGTGACGGCCCTGAGTTGTCAGGAGACGGCGTTTTTCAGAAACAGTGTGTTAACTTTCGTATGTACTCTGTTTCTTAGACAGGACCCCACTGCACAGTGTGGTATAAACACAGCACTTACAACGCGTCACTTACAATGCAGCCACCCACCTTGATGTGCTCTGCTGCAGGGGCTGGAATAAAACACACAGCATCTCGGGAGGTTGCCTGAATTTTATCTCTGAAAAAAAGTTCTGCAGGGCATTGCGTGGACAGATTTAGAGGACATTACTAGCTACCATGACAGCAGGGGGCCAGCTGAGCACTCGTCCTCAGGAATGGGATGGGACTTGTAATGTGGTTAAGTGTACTGATCATAGAAACTACAGATTTTCCTGATGATGAAAAACATGTGGAATTTAAAATCTTTTCAAAAAAAGAAAACTGTTATGATTCTGATCTCACCCTCTTAGAAACAGAGGCTCTTGCTCTGGGCCGACTCTCCCTAGCGCCATGCTGTCTGCCCACACGTGAACTCACCAGGGACCTCCAGTTCCGCTCTCAGGAATTCCACCCTGAAGTTGCTCATCCAGGGAGAACATTCCCTCAGGTTCCCCGGCGCATTTGAGGCCCTGTACATCCTTCCCAGTAGCGAGCCAGCGATGGCGCAGAAGTCCTGGAGTTTCATGCCTGGGAGTTTAGAGCCTCCTCTCCCAAAGTGTTTATCAAATTCCTTTCCAAAAGCCTGAAAGTAATAATAAACGTACCTTAAATTAAAAAAAAATTTTTTTGTTATTGGAGTACAGTTGCTTCACAGTGTTTCTGCCATCACCACAGAGCATTGGGGAGAGTTCCCTGTGCCATATCGTTGGTTCTCGTCAGTTACCTATTGTATACACAGTAGTCTATACATGTCCATCTAATTTATCTTTAATATTAATGTGAAGTTGAACTCCTGGAAAGGTTCTAGGTTTATAAATCTTTATAACAAATAGGTACTCAGTTACATTGCTTTTTTTCTGTGCCTTTAATCAATAGTTTCACTTTCCTTGAATGTTTCAACCCTGTTCTGGTGGATTAACCTTTTAATTGATGCAAATTAAGTGTTGATTTGTGATGAAGTAGAAAGTTCTAGATGGATGGTCCCAGGTAATAGAAACCAACCTCAGGACAAATCGTGGCTGGAGCTGCAGCAAGGTTTCTTTCTATAGGGGCTCTGCCCAGGTGGGCAGCGGGTTGTGCTCAACCCAGTCAGGCCAGAGTTTCTGGG
The DNA here is from genome assembly GCF_014754425.2 of Oryx dammah. NCBI lineage: Eukaryota > Metazoa > Chordata > Mammalia > Artiodactyla > Bovidae > Oryx > Oryx dammah. The sequence goes on from NW_024070203.1 coordinate 31,559,188, forward strand.
TCAGAGCTAACGGGCTCAGCAGGAGGGAAAGGACACCCAGTGTGCAAAGTGACAACGGGCATGACCCGGGTGTGACCCCGCAGGAGCCCTCCCCAGGAGGAGCGGGGGGGGGGCCCCTCCTCTCCTTGGAAGGCTGCTCTGTGACCACTTGCAGTACCTACTCTGCCGCCCAATCTGGTCGACCCTGGGCCAGCCCCTGCCTGACCTCACACCCAAATTCTGCTGAACCCTGCCAGCCTTGCAGTCCGCCCACCTGCCATCTGGGATTCTGAGTGGCAATGGTACAGGTGTGTGTGGTATCCAGGATCACTCTGAGAACCAAGAAGATTAAACCATACTTAACCTTTACATCTAAGAATCTAGCCACAAAGAAGAGAATGTAATAAACATGCCACTATCTGACCTAAAAACATGCCATCAATGTCTACCAGAAAGTCATAGATCTAACGAAAATTTATAAGTTCAACAGACATTTTAAAACCAGAATTATCAACGAACCAGCAAGTATAAGCCCTGGTCTCCACACGACTCTAATCTCGAGGAGCCTGCCATCCACGTACCTGGATAAACCTCCTTCGAAAACTCCCAAGGCCAGGAGCCTGTGGGTCTCCCAGGGCTGCATGCATCCTCTCATACATTCTCTGAATGTTCTTTTTATCCACAGGTGTTTTCCCTAGTTCAACCTTAACATCCTCCATCCAGTCCTGCACAGAAAAAGACATGTCAAGCGGGACCACAGGCAAGTCTCACCGAGTTCCGTGTGTTATGCCAGGAGCTGTCACCTCACCTTAAAAAGCATCTCAGGGTTGGAGAGCTGCTCCAGGGCGTTAATGAAATCCTGAACCACGCCTTCTCGATCCAGCTTAGCTTTAATCCTGTTACAAAAATTAAAGTTTAGGTGCTCAAACATCTTCCAAAGATCAAGGCCAACAATTTTTATAGGTATATAACTATATTTATATATAAGAAAATATTTAACCAGCTACCTAGTTCAGAGAAGGAGCAATTAATTAAAACAGGGACTTCCCTGGTGGGACAAGGGGCTAAGATGCTGTGCTCCCAATGCAAGGGGTCTGGAGTTCAATCCCTGGTCAGGAAACATGATCTCACATGCTGCAACTAAAACTAAAGATCCCACATGCCGCAACTAAGACCCAGTGTAGCCAAATAAGTAAATGAACTTTTTTTTTTTAAAAGACAGATACTTATTAAAAAAGAAAGAAAGATGAAGTGAAAGCAAATCCTCGACATTCTGATGCACACAAGCTGACACATACAGTTTCTGTGGTTAAAAGGTCCCTTTCTCAACAAACCTGCAACTTCTCTTTCTAAGGAACTGATCACGCTACAGCTGCCTCTGCTGAGACAGAGGTGGATGCCACAGGGCAGTAGGCATCACAGGGCGGTGAGTGCGTGGGCAGCCCATCAGGGCACTGTGCTCCCCAACACTGCCACTCAGAAGCTCACCACTCTAAATAACTAGGCACGTCAGCTCCTGATACAGAAGGGTGGCTACAATACTATTGTCTACCAAAGTCCTCTTTCTAAAGCGAAACACCACTGCCTGTGTGCTCACTCACAAATCAACTAAAGAAGCCAAAAGGATAACATCTGGGCTATTTTGTGAGTCCTAATTAAGAGCGGCTTCCCAGAGACTTTCAATTTCACAACAGCTTCAGGAACTGATTTCAGAATGCATCTCGAGTCTGTCTCAACCAAGAGATCACTAGCATTTAGCACAACCCTCTCCTGACTAACACTGTAAGATGAACTGTGCTTACAAAAGAAAAGACATTCTACAGCAAATAACACACAGGTGGATGCACCCAGCCTATAGACGCCCAGGCCTCTCGCCCCAGGGCAGCCCTAACTCATCTGAGGACAAACATAAGCATCCGTGTGTCTGCTTGGCCCACAGTCATTTTTACAACCTTTCAGTGTTTGAGCGACCTAATTTTTCTGTGTCACCTGGCCACAAACTCCTTGTTTTTATGACCAGCAGAAGTGTCTCTAAAGCAGTAGCTTTCGCTACTTATCATGAATGGGTAGACGATGGCCTGCGGGTAGTGGTCGGCAATGTCCTCCACGGTGCGCTGGATGGCAACCGCCTCCTCCTTGTCCAGCAAGGGCAGCATGTGGCCAATCCAGCCGATGAACTCCCAGCAAGGGACAGAAGAGATCTGCAACACAGAGCAGGACATTTAATGTTCCTTCCCTACATAGGGGTTGTGTGTCCAACATCAAAGCACAGCTGCATTTGCGATTGTCAGCGTAAAAGCACACAGACGCACTGACGGAGGTTGGCTTTCTCCTGCCCTTTCGGTTCTGACCCGTCACGAGCCTTCTCTGGGCACTCACAGGGCCCCTTTCTTTATAAGAATGGAAGCAGACAGAACTGCTGTTGCTGATTCTCCTTAGATTTACGTCATTCCTTCCGCAGCTGTACTGTATCCCACGTCATCTTCCTTGTGCTCCATCGTCAACTTGCTTTCCAGACAATCCTACAGGGCTCATCCCTGCATGTTTATCTCTTTGTACCTGTGCTATACGCCCACAGGAGAAATTCCTAAATCCCTTCTTACTTTAATACTAACAACAGTAAAAATCACTGATTTTCCTCCAAGAAGATTTTTCAAATTTTCACCTCTAAAAGTCTTTTCCAAAATCTTTTCCGACACTGAGGACAATGAACTTTTAAAACTTACTGTCAATCTGAGAAATAAAAAAGTATCTAATTGTAATTTGCATGTTTCATTTTTAGAAGCCTGCACTTCTTGGCCTCACATACTTTAATCATGTAAGCATCTCCTGTTTCTTATTAGTCTGTTATTTTGGAGACCGGAGACAACTGCTCTCCATCTCTACTATGTTTTGCAAATATTTTTCTCTGAGTTTTCTTTTAAACTTTGTATATGTTTTTTTTTTTTTTTTAAACGATAGAAGTGTCAAATTATTTTCCTTTATAGCTCCTGGGTTTTGTCCCTGAACTTCAAGATCATTTTAAAATTTCACCCAGGTTTTCCTCCAATGCTTTTCCAGCCATTTGTTTCAGGATAAAATCTGATGCACTTGAAACATTGGTGTAAAGTGAGGGAGGGCAGGCAGCTTATGGAACCCTCAGCACGAGGCCAGTTGCCCCTCTCAAGGGTCTTGATATAGACCCACCGCTCTGTTTCCACACAAACTCAAGATGTCATCTTTATTATATATAAATATGATTTGGGGAAAAATAAAATCATAGCTTATTGAAATTTCTTTACTTATCTTTAAGAAAAACACCTGTGTGTTGCATACTAAATTGACCTTAATTTCCTGTGTTGGTCCTAATGAAAATACTCACCTGCTCAAGTGTGCAGAGAACTGACTCTGAGCTCGGTGACAGCACCATCTACAAGCCTGCTGTGCCCAGCTAACAACACTGTGTCACCCTTTCTGAACACTGTCAACTCAAAGCCTGGTCCAGTTTTCCAGTTACAGCTCCACAGAAGTCACTAAGGAGCCTCTCTGAGGACCCTGCCTCCCTTTTGCCCCAGTGCAGCCCCAGCAGAGAGGCCGGGACGTGAACAGGGGAGTGGGATGTTCGCAGGAGCCCTCAGGGTCCCCTAGATGAAGGGTGTGATGGGCTGGCACCCAAAACATCCCCTGCCAGAAAGTGGTGCTGCCAAACAGTGAGCTGAGCTTAAGGCCCTGGATGCTACAGACGAGGCTCAGCCCTGAAGGGAGAGGAGGCCATGTGCCAGCCTCGCCCCTTGTCTGCCCCTGGGGTCCCCCTGCAGACGGAGTCTTCACAGCAACACCCCCAGAGGGAAACGAGGCCTGGGAGCTCACTCTCAGCGTTTCACTGACACACGTTCTGGGATGGAGCAGAAAGCTGTGGATAGGAAAAGCCATCACCCATGCCCCACACACAGTGTGTGTCTGGACGTAAGTTCTATCAGGTTCCAGCTGCTGGAATAAACACACTGACCTCTCTGGTCATAAGGTCCAGCGTCTCCTCCGGATACTGTGCGACGATTTGCAGGAGCCGGGGGAACTTCAGCCGCGCCTCGCTTGAGTGAAACTTCAATGCCTTCAGCATCTTGTCCACCACAAGGGCTGGATACGTGAGCAGCTCTGCGGACCCAAGGACTAGTGGGACAGAAGAGGGAGAGGCGGTCACCACCCCCAGGCAGACACAGTGACCGACTCTGACGCTCACTTCCTGGGGCTTGCATGTTGTAATTGTCATTCCCTCTGCAGCAACTACGGCAGCAGGGCATGCGGCCCTGGGCCGCGTTTGAGGGCTTCTCTCGGGGGCTGACCCTCCTCCTGGGTGAAGCCGTCTGAGTCCTGCGCTGCAAAAGGAGGGCGGCCACAGGAGCCGGTCACGCTCGCGTCAGGTAAGCAGACGGAGGGACAGAGACAGCCTGCCACCGGCCACAGGCAGCCCGCAGGGTGTGTCCGTGTCACTGCCCCCAGACAGACAAGCTGCGTGCGACACAGCGTGAGGCTCACCAGACGGGCCCTCCTCCTGCCTGCGGAGCTGCCGGTCACAGAACTCGGCGAGTGTCAGGTAAGCCACGGTCACGCCGGCTGTAGGCCCCTGGCCCCGCGCCGAGGGCCCAGCCTCCTCCTCTGCTGCCCGCACAGCTTCAGAAAGGTGGTGGAATGCTCTCTGGTACAAACCTGCCATGACCTGGAATTCAGAGACCCTGAAAGCTGTGAGTGGGCCCGGAGCTTCCTGAGGACCCTCCTCCCTACCTGGGCCCCCTGGGCCACCAGTGAACACAAAGCTGTTAGTGCCAGACCGGGAGAGAGACACGAGCCTCATACAACCTCAGGACCTGAAAACCAACATGAGGTGGGCCCCCTAGGCCCCAAAGTGGGGCTGAGGAAGGGCTGGGGACACAAGAGACATGAGGAGCACATGGGAATTACTGATAATATAGAATCACCTGAAAAAAGCCAACAGAGCAGCCGCTACACAAAAAAGCAGAAAAGCTGGTTTTCCCCACAAGCTAGTGGGGCGTCTGGATGATGACGGGTGGCAAAATTACAGCAAAGTGCATGGAAAAACCGTCCACAGGGATCAACACAGACTCCTCATTCTTGACACTAAAGGAAAGGTGTTATCTGAATGAGCAGGAAGCACATGGAGGGTGTCACTAGCCCAGTGGCACACTCGGTTGCGTGTAACTGCCAGCTACGTGTTAAAAGCACACAGCGAGACCTGATGCCGCTCTCATGCAGCAGAACCGTCACGGTCACGACAAACACACGACGCCAGGAGCTCAGGTCCCCAGCATCACTACCTTGTCTGCATCCTCCGAGCTGGACCCAGACAGCTCCACGACACTCCTGGCCTTACTCTCCCCGATCTCAGCAAGGCAGCTGGGCTCGTCACAGAGCGCATCGGCCAGGATCCGGTAGGTGGTGCCCAGGAGGACATGATGGTCACGGGAAGCCAGGGTGCTTGTGCGCGATGTGTTCTCAGCTGTTGGATTACACACACACAAATGTTTTAGAAGTCAGTAAAAACACAAATTAAAAGAATATAGTCATAATTAAACTATTAAACCCAAAACTTAGCTAAGTGTTAAAAAGAACATTTTAAACTTCAACTTTAAAGAAATAAAAGCTCCAAAAGTCATATTTAATAGTATTATTAGGATACAAAGAACCTTGGCTCCAAATACCCAATAAACATTTAATAAAAATTTTACAGGGCTTCCCTGGTGGCTCAGTGGTAAAGAATTTGCCTGCCAATGTAGGAGACACAGGTCCCATCCCTGAGCCAATAAGATTCCACATGCCAAGGAGTAGCAAAGCCCATGGCCACAACTACTGAATGCGTGCTCCAGAGCCAGGGAGACACAATTACTGAGCCCACATGTCACAATGACTGAAGCCCGAGTGCTCCAGAGCCCATCCTTCGCAACTAGAAAAAAGCTCGTGTGGTAATGAAGACCCGGCACGGCCAAAAATAAATAAAATTATCTTTTAAAACATTTTTATAAAACTGAGTTCCCAAATGTCAGCACAGCACAAAGAAGAGGTGAGAAGACAGGATCCACAATGCGCGCAGCCTGGAAAGCAGCTCGCACCCAGCAGGGACGCAGTCCTGAGTGCCGTGCGCAGCTGTTCAGGCCGGTGCTGGGCCCGGGCCCGGCTATGGCTGAGCCGGCAGTAGGCCTGCACCCACGTCACCAGCCAGTCCTCCCGGGCTTTCGACTCTCTGTGCAGCTCCTTCAGCAGCTTCAAGGCGAGTGAGAAATTGTTCTGCAGGGGAGAGAGAGGAAGCAGAGAGATAAGATGGGGCCCGCAGCACACAATCCAGCAGGGAACAAAGACCCATCACCTCAGCTGAAACCAGTCACAGCCACTACATGCACTCCAGGGAGGCTGGGAGAGCGTTCACGGCCACCGAGTTCACAACACGTTCCTCAACCACGAAAGCTCTGTCCAAAGGGGTTTCCCCTCCCCAACTGCTGGCGACATGGCTTTCTGCTCCTGGATCTGCCTCTTCCAGACCCTTGGTATCATCAAATCAGCAGACAATCTCGGACTTGAGTCAGACTCCAACTCTTCCCTACAGCTGAGCAATGCTCTCTCTCAGGGTGAACCACAATTTATCACCCACTTCCTCCTGATACACATTCCAGCTTTGTGGTTGCCACCTTTTGGCTATTTCAAATAATGTTCTTTGCTAATCTGAATGGAAATAAAGCCCCTGGAGAAGCTAAAGGCAAAGGAGAAAAGGAAAGATATACCCATTTGAATGCAGAGTTCCAAAGAATAGCAAGGAGAGACAAGAAAGCCTTCCTCAGTGAGCAATGCAAAGAAATACAGGAAAACAATAGAATGGGAAAGACTAGAGATCTTGTCAAGAAAATCAGAGATATCAATGGAACATTTCATGCAAAGATGGGCACAATAAAGGACAGAAATGGCATGGACATAACAGAAGCAGAAGATATTAAGAAGAGATGGCAAGAATACATGGAAGAAATAAACAAAAAAGATATTCATGATGCAGATAACCACAATGGTGTGATCACTCACTTAAGAGCCAGACATCCTGGAATGTGAAGTCAAGTGGGCCTTAGGAAGCATCACTATGAACAAAGCTAGTGGAGGTGGTATAATTCCAGCTGAACTATTTCAAATCCTAAAAGATGATGCTGTGAAAGGGCTACATTCAATATGCCAGCAAATTTGGAAAACTCAGCAGTAGCCACAGGACTGGAAAATGTCAGTTTTTATTCCAGTCCCAAAGAAAGGCAATGCCAAAGAATGTTCAAACTACTGTACATTTGCACTCATCTCAAACACTAGCAAAGTAATGCTCAAAATTCTCCAAGCCAGGCTTCAACAGTATTTGAACCATGAACTTCCAGATGTTCAAGCTGGATTTTAAAAAGGCAGAGGAACCAGAGATCAAATTGTCAACATTTATTGGATCATTGAAAAAGCAAGGGAATTCCAGAAAAACATCTATTTCTGCTTTATTGGCTAAGCCAAAGCTTTTGACTGTATGGATCACAACAAGCTGGAAAATTCTTAAAGAGATGGGAATACCAGACCACCTGACCTGCCTCTTGAGAAATGTGTATGCAGGTCAAGAAGCAACAGTTAGAACTGGACATGGAACAACAGACTGGTTCCAAACTGGAAAAGGAGTACGTCAAGGCTGTATATTGTCACCCTGCTTATTTAACTTCTATGCAGAGTACACCATGCGAAATGCCGGGCTGGATGAAGCATAAACTGGAATCAAAATTGCTGGGAGAAATATCAATAACCTCAGATATGCAGATAACACCACCCTTATGGCAGAAAGCAAAGAACTAAAGAGTCTTTTAATGAAAGTGAAAGAGGAGAATGAAAAAGTTGGCTTAAAACTCAACATTCAGAAAACTAAGATCATGGCATCTGGTTCATCACTTCATGGAAAATAGATGCAGAAACAATGGACAGTGAGAGACTTTATTTTGGGGGGCTCCAAAATCAATGCAGATGGTGAATGCAGCCATGAATTAAAAGACATGTGCTCCTTGGAAGAAAAGCTATGACTAACCTAGACAGCATATTAAAAAGCAGAGACATTACGTTGCCATCAAAGGTCTGTCTAGTCAAAGCTATGGTTTTTCCAGCGGTCATGTATGGATGTGAGAGTTGGACTATAAAGAAAGCTGAGTGCCAAAGAATTGATGCTTTTGAACTGTGGTGTTGGAGAAGACTCTTGAGAGTCCCTTGGACTGCAAGGAGATCCAACCAGTCCATCCTAAAGGATATCAGTCCTGAATATTCATTGGAAGGACTGATGCTGAAGCTGAAATTCCAATACTCTGGCTACCTGATGCGAAGAACTGACTCATTTGAAAACACCCTGATGCCGGGAAAGACTGATGAGATGGTTGGATGGCATCACCAATTCGAGGGACATGAGTTTGAGTAAGCTCTGGGAATTGGTGATGGACAGGGAAGCCTGGCATGCTGCAGTCCATGGGGTTGGAAAGAGCTGGACATGACTGAGTAATTTAACTGAAAGCCCCTAGATACAAATTTCCATGTGGACCTAAGCTCTGCTTTCCCATGGGTATATTCTGAGGAGGGGAACTACTGTCACATGGTGACCCTTGGCATTTGCAGGAGCTGCCAGACCAGTGACGGCAGGGTGCACTTCTACTCTAGCCATCCTGAGGGTGGTGGCGGGCGGGCCCTTGCTGTGGTTTGACCTGCCTCCCCTCACGACTCGTGGTGCTGCGTTCTTCATGTGTGTACTAGCCACTTGAGTGTCTTCTTGGGAGAAGCATCCATTCAGATCCTTTGCCCGTTTTATCACTAGATTGTTTGACTTTCTGTTGTTCAGTCGTAAAGAGTTATTTATGTATTCTGGATAAGTGGACGCTTATCAGATATACGCTAGTAAAGTAATGCTCAAAATTCTCCAAGCTAGGCTTCAGCAATACGTGAACCGTGGACTTCCAGATGTTCAAGCTGGTTTTAGAAAAGGCAGAGGAACCAGAGATCAAATTGCCAACATCCACTGGATCATGGAAAAAGCAAAAGAGTTCCAGAAAAACATCTATTTCTACTTTATTGACTATGCCAAAGCCTTTGACTGTGTGGATCACAATAAACTGTGGAAAATTCTGAAAGAGATGGGAATACCAGACCACCTGACCTGCCTCTTGAGAAACCTATATGCAGGTCAGGAAGCAACAGTTAGAACTGGACATGGAACAACAGACTGGTTCTAAATAGGAAAAGGAGTACATCAAAGCTGTATACTGTCACCCTGCCTATTTAACTTATATGCAGAGTACATTATGAGAAACTCTGGGCTGGAAGAAGCACAAGCTGGAATCAAGATTGCCGGGAGAAATATCAATAACCTCAGATATGCAGATGACACCACCCTTATGGCAGAAAATGAAGAGGAACTAAAAACCCTCTTGATGAAAGTAAAAGTGGAGAGTGAAAAAGTTAGCTTAAAGCTCAACATTCAGAAAATTAAGATCATGGCATCTGGTCCCATCACTTCATGGGAAATAGATGGGGAAACAGTGGAAACAGTGTCAGACTTTATTTTGGGGGGCTCCAAAATCACTGCAGATGGTGACTGCAGCCATGAAATTAAAAGACATTTGCTCCTTGGAATAAAAGTTATGACCAACCTAGACAGCATATTAAAAAACAGAGACATTACTCTGCCAACAAAGGTCCATCTAGTCAAGGCTATGGTTTTTCCAGCGGTCATGTATGGATGAGAGTTGGACTATAAAGAAAGCTGAATGCTGAAGAATTGATGCTTTTAAACTGTGGTATTGGAGAAGACTCTTGAGAGTCCCATGGACTGCAAGGAAATCCAACCAGTCCATTCTGAAGGAGATCAGCCCTGGGATCTCTTTGGAAGGAATGATGCTAAAACTGAAACTCCAGTACTTTGGCCACCTCATTGAATCACTGAAAAAGACTCTGGTGCTGGGAGGGGTTGGTGGTAGGAGGAGAAGGGGACGACAGAGGATGAGATGGCTGGATGGCATCACTGAGTCAATGGACGTGAGTCTGAGTGAACTCTGGGAGTTGGTGATGGACAGGGAGGCCTGGCGTGCTGCGATTCATGGGGTCGCAAAGAGTCGGACACCACTGAGCGACTGAACTGAACTGATCAGATACACAATTTCCAAATATTGTCTCCCATTGTATGGGCTGTCTCTTCACTTTCTTTAGTGTGTTGCTTGAGGCACAGAAGCTTTTAGTTTTAATGTACAATTTCTCTACTACTTATTTGGTTGTATTACAGACATCTCTTAAATCTAATTCTCTGCTAAGCTTCAAGGACATTGACATTAGACTGTGTTACAACCCTTGCAACCACTCAAACCAGAAGTCCAGGTCACCCTCATCACTCCTGCCGTCTCTGGTCTTCTTTAGCACAGTTTTTTTTTTTTCCCCACCAGCATGTTCAAGACCTTCCAGGACCTCCTGGAGTCTCCAGTCCCTAATTCTGGGCCACAAGCTTCATGGTCCACCTCAAATCAGCATCATGAGATAGCCATCCCCTCACAGCAGGCTCTGCAGTTTCCAGTTTCTCACCTTTGGGATATTGTTTAAAAATGTATCTCAGCACCTTTCTTTCCTACCATTCCCAAGCGCCTCTTCTCCCTGGAGCCTTTCTCCCCACTGACCCCGTGACCCCATCAGCAGTGGAAAGCACCCGCTCTGCCCCACTTTCTGCTGAGAAGCCACATGCACCCCACTCCTGCTGCACCCAGAGCTAAGGAGACAGGAGGAGAAATGGCCAGGACCTTCTGGAAAAAAAGAATCTTCTTTCTTTTCTGCAGGAAATAGTCAGGGAGAGACTACCTAATTCCAGAAAGATGCAGAGGGAAAGCAATACACAAAACATCAAGAGCATTTCCAACTCCAGTGGTAGCCTGGAGCTACCAGAGTCACAAAGAACAAGATTCGTGTGTGTGTGGCGGGAGAGACTGGGACAGGAGACAGATCCTCCTAGGTGGGGAATTTGAGAGCATCTGAAAGTATGCTCCACTAGAGTATAACTTAGGGGTTGATACAGCTCCTTTGTTCACTTAGGCTGTTCCAGGCTGGGCTGTTTCTTATTGAAAATATAAAAATTCCTTATACAATACTTACCTCAAAGAAAAACATTATACAAGAGCATTAAAACCCACAAAACAGAAATACTAATTATTTCTACTGGCATAATATTCTTTGCTTTATAACAGCAAATCAACATAGGGTCATTAAAACAGAAAGTTCCTCTAGTATAGTTAAATATGATTACATGAAAAATTTAATACTTAAAATGTTAATATGCCACTTTTAAACAAAGCACACTTATATCAATTAAGGATCTTATTATCAAAGGACAGATTTTTCACAATCTGAAAATACAATTTGAAACTTAAATACAATTTGTAACAAACTGGCAAGCACTCACTTTGTTAAACAAGAGAAAACCTGATGTTAGGTCTATTTTCTTTATAAGTAACAGAAAATAATCATTTTGAAGTGACAAGTGAATAATAAACTTTAGAGGCTTTCTGGAAAACTTTAATTTTTCTTCAAGCTTACTTTCTTATAAAGAAAAGAAATACTAACAACTCCATCACCTCTAAGCATCAGTTTTTAAAGAGGAGCTCAGCTTAGAGACCGCCGGTTCGAGCCTGTGGCCCTGGTGCCCACCTGCTTCCTTGCGCTCTCGGCCATCTGCATCCTCATGGAGAAGCTGCAGCTCGTGATCAGGGTCCGTGTGTCTTCTTCCTGAGCCTGTGCATCCATCTCAGCCCCGTCCTCACTCGCACCTTCACTGTCTGGAAGGAGACAGAGCTTCTCCTCTATTTTGCTGAGAAAGAAACATCTACATGAAACAAAGAAAAGTAAAAGTTAATGCTGGACTTGTGAAAGGAATCTCTGACACACAGGAAGCTACTGGATAGCATTTACACAGAAATTCTACACTTACTGAAATTTTGCTCATTTTTTAGACGGTTAATGTTACACTCTCGGAACTGGACTTAATCTCCATTTTTATTAACCAACTCTGAGGATCCTCTGAAGATCACTGAGGATATTTTAACTTTCCAGATATCATCTATTGCCTCCACCTCCACAAAGTACAGTATTTACACTCACAACCTGCCTTCTTAATGAAGGGGCAGCACATCCGGTGTTGGGTCAAATAATTTTCCTCTTCTGCCTCTAAATCTAAGGTCCTCCTCCCAAAGTCAGACAGTGTCAAGTAGTAGGCAGGTTATAACCACTGTTCTCAGTGGCTGTGTTACACATATGGCCAATTTTATACACATTTGATTTGGTTCCTGTGATTGTATTTCAGTGTTTTAATTTTCAGTAACGTTGATACACCAAAAAAATCACTAAAGACATGGAAGATCTGAAAAACACAATTGACCACCTTGATCTAATTGAAAATTATACACATTATGTCTAAGAACTGCAGAATACACTGGGTTTTCAAGTACACAGAGTATATTTACTAAAATAGACCATATTCTTGGCCATAGATCAAGTCTCAATAAATTTAAAGAGACCAAAACCATACAGCATGTTTATAACCACAAGGAATTAATTCAGAAATCAGTAAGACATAGAAACTCACTTATAACTATTTTATGGATCAAAAAAGAAATTACAGAAGAATGAGAAAATATTTTGAACTACAAGATAATATAAAAATACAAAACCAACATACTAAAATCTGCAGTGTGCAGCTGAAGCAGTGATTAGAGGAACATTATAACTTTAAATGCACTGAAGAAAAAAGCATAAAATCAATGATCAAAGTTTACACCTTAAGAAACTGAAAAAGGAAAAGCTAAATCTAAAGAACACAGAAAAAAATACTAAAGATGAAACCAGAAATAAATGAAATAGAAAACAGATTGATGATAACATCAGCAAAGCAGATCCTTTGAGAAAATCAGCAGAATTGACAGACACCTAAAATTGAGAAACCGATGAAGAAAAAAAAGGAAACACAAATCATCAATATCAGGACTGAATAAGGATCTCCCACTACAGATACAACAAATAATAACATTAGGGTATAATATGAGCAACTTTATGCCAACAATTTGACATGAAATGGAAAAATACAATTTAATAAAATTCATACGGAAAGAAATAGAAAATTTAAATTTAAATAGTCCTATATACCTTTTTTCAAAAAGGTGTGTTTTTTTTTTTCCCCAGTATTTATTTATTTGGCTGTGCGGGGTCTTAGTTGCACCAGGTGGTACCTACTTCCCCCATCAGGGAATGAACCCGGCCCCCTGGACTGGGAGCATGAAGCCCTCACTGCTGGACCACCGCAGAGGTCCCAGCCCTACATTACTTAAGTAATTACATATATTACCAAAAATCTGCCCCACAGGAAACCTCCAGGTATATACAGTTTCACTGATGAACTGTGATATATCAAATATTTAAGAAATAAGAAGTATCTTACAGAAACTGTTTTCAAAAAAGAAAGAAGGGTACTTGTCCTAACTCATTTTATGAAGCCAGCATAACCCTAACATCAAAACCTAACAAGGACATTACAAAAAAGGGAGACATTACAGACCAGTTCCCACTTGAATACGGACAGAAAAAATTCTTAACAAAATGTTAGCAAACCAAGAATATGGAAAAGAGATCACCATAACCACACAGGTTTACCTTCAAATGCACCACCTACTTCAGAATCAAAAGCAACGTATTACACCAAAAACACAGCAAAGACGAGCAATATTATCCAGATGGTGACACAGGTCATTCCTGACCTTGGTCCCCTCACAGGAAAACCAAACAACATTCACGGACAAGACAACTCTGGGAAAATCCTCCAACACAATGGTGAGTCGTAAATAGCCCTGTACCCCAGAGACTGGGGGGCTGCCCGCTCCCAGGGCTGTGGGTCCCACTTCCTAGGGGTCTCAGGGCTCAGACCATGACAGAAAAGCTGGGGGGATTACAGCAACCAGCAATGGATCCAGGCAGGCAGGGCCCTGCTCCCAGTGGTGCCTGAACAGAAATCCTAACCAGTGGCTTTATGCACCTGAGCCGAGATGCTGACCCAGTCTGACCAGGGAGCTGGGCAGGGTGCAGGTTTGCCTGATTGAGGACCCAAACAATGAGCGTCGTCAGTCCTGGAGTGTGTTCTGTCCTCTGCCTGGGCAGAGAAGCTAGTTCACAGCCCCAGCCACCCTACTGAGAAGCCTAACTGGAGCTCAGGGACCTGCACAGCCCACCCTGTGACCCTGCTCACAGCAGCATGGGAAGGCCCAGCGGGAGGCCCTGCCTGTGGACAGAGCCAGGACAGTGGCTTGGCCACAGAGCCATGTAGCTTGGCTCATGGTTCTGCTGCATCTGGTTCCCAAACAAGAGTCCTGCCAGCTGAGAAGCCTACGTGGTGTCCCCGAATGGGCTGGGAAACTGACCTGTGGAAGAGCCTTCAGCTCAGGTACCCAGGGAGCCTCATAAGAACATGTGGGCTGTGGGGCCCACCCACAGCACAGCACACAGCAGTCCTGCAGCAGACAGCTCAGCCTGTGTCTCTCCCGCCCTGTCTTCAGAGTCAACTGGTGGCCCTGTCTGGCCAGGGAATTGGTGTGCAGTCCCACCTGATCTGGGTCCCCAAATGATGAGTTGTGCTGGCCTTTGGGCCAATCTTGCTGTCTTTCCCACCCTTCAACAGTACCCCACCTTATTGCTGAGAACAGGACCCTGTTCCAACCACCCAGGAAGCCTGATCAGAAAATCCATGCAGCACAGAGAATCCTTTTACAAGATAGTTTATGTAAGCCATATGCTAGACACAAAGGAAAGCTTGTAGTAGCCACACAAAAGACGTGATAAAGAAGTCAAAACTCAGTAGACAAAAAGTCATCAAATCACACAAGAAAGAACAGGGAAAGCAAAAAGGGGTCATGGACCCACAAAACTGTCAGAGAGCAATTAATAAAATGGGAACAGTAAGTCCTTACCCATGGATAATGGTTTCAAATGTAAATAGGTTAGATTCTTCAAGCAAAAGACACAGAATGTCTGAATGGATAAAAATAAGATCCAGGGAGAACTCTCAGGTCTAGTGGTTAGGATTTGGCACCTGCATTGTCCTGGCCCAAGGCCCATCTCTGGACAGGGAACTAGGATCCCACAAGCCACATGACACAGTCAGAAGACAAAACAGATCCAACGATATGATGTCTACTACAGATTCACCTTTGCTCTGAGACACACTGACAGAGTAAAGGGAGAGAAAGATATTTCAAGTAAATGGTAACCCCAAAGAGCAGGGGTAGCTCTACTCTATCAGAGCAAACTAAGCTAACAACAGTAAGAAGATACAAAGGTAAAGGGAGAGAAAGATATTTCAAGTAAATGGTAACCCCAGAGAGCAGGGGTAGCTCTACTCTATTAGAGCAAACTAAGCTAACAACAGTAAAAAGATACAAGGAAGGTCATTACATGAGGATAAAGGGGCCTACTACCAATCTGTCAAGAAAATATAATGATTACAAATATTTATGCACCCTACATCAAAACACCTATAAAACAAACAGTAATATAACTAAAAGGAGAAATAAACAGCAATCCAACTATTGTTGGTCCTTTAATACTCCACCACCAACAATGGATAGATCATCCAGACAGAAAATCAATAAAGAGATAGCAGATCTGAATAATACTATAGACAATACGGACCTAACAGGCACATACATGAAAAAAAGAGAAAAACACAATCAATTAAATGATGTAAAGAAAAGGCATATGACAAAATTCAATACCTCTTCATTATAAAAAAAAAGTTTCAGAAAATCAGTATATGAGCAGCAAATAATTGGAAAATAACAATACAATGAAAAAAATCCATTTACAAGAGTGCTGAAAAATAACACATACTTAGAAACAAATCTAACAAAAGATGTCTAAGATTTCCATACTGAAAAAATACAAATCTTTGAAATTAAAGACCTAAGTAAACAGAGAGACATACCACATTCCTGAGCTAGAGAACTCTATACTGTTAAGACAGCAATTCCCCAAACTGATCTATAGTCAACAAAAGTCCAACCAAACTCTGTTTTTCTTTTTCTTTTGGTAGAAATTGATAAACAGATTCTAAAATGTATATATAAATATAAGTATCCTAACAGAAACAAAGCAATTTTCATTAAGAAAAACAAAGTTGGAGGACTCACCCTATATGATTCAAGACTTACTATAAAGCATCAGTAATGAATACAGTTTGATATTGTGAAAAGATAAGCATAAAACTCAAGAAACAGAACAGAGAATTCAAAAAAAGACCCACAAATTTAACGGCCTGATTTTCAAAAAAGGTGCCAAGGCAATTCAACGAAAGAAAAGTTAAGACTTTTGAACAAATGGGACTACACAACGAGATATCAACATGGAAAAAGTGCACTTGTACCCCTGCCTCACACCATCTACATGATCATCTTCCACTGGATCACAGGCCTAGACATAAAAAATGAAACCATAACATTTCTAGAAGAAAATACAGGAGGATAATTTTGCAAGATGAGCCTGGAATACCAGATCGAAAGGTCTCCCACTAACCAAACCTGAGACATTCTGAACATGAAATAAATAAGAACAGTAATGGATTATATTCCATAAATAAAATTTGATTCCATGATTATATACTAAAAATTAAAATTTAAGTAAATGAGTAGATAAACAGATGGGGGAGAAGGAGGGCTTCCTACGAGATGCAGACAAATACGGGCACTTTGGCGCGGGGAGACGATGGTCACCGGACAGCGCTGCCAAGGCTGCTTTGTCCAAAGTCATCCAGACACACTGCGGAGGAGGCGGCCTCATCAAGCAGGACCAGCGTGTCGCAGAGCACCTCCTGTCATCCGTTTGGGGAGAGGAGAATACAGGCCTGACACCCGGAAAGGCCGGACCTGCTTTAACCAGACAGCCAACACCATTGCCCCCAGGAAAGGAAGGGCAGGGGACACTCTGTGCTTCTAGGAGGAATCCCGCAGGACGCACACTCTGCTTCAGCTGCATTCCCATCACGGGCATCTCACCTGGACAGTCGTGACGACATAGAGCTAAACCCAAACTATGGAAAACACCTCCAGAGCATCAGTGTCCTGAAAGACGGCTGAAGAACTGTCCCAGGTTCAAGAAGACCAAGAAGACATATCAGCTAAATAAATGCATATACGATGCTGCTGCATCCTGTCTTAAAGGCCAGAATGCTTTACAGGACATTAATGGGAGAAATGACAAAACTGAAATAGAGGCTATACATTAAAGTGAAAACAGAGAAGTTACTATTATACTGTGGTTCTAAGAAAATACTCTTTTTCTTAGGAAAGGTACACTGATAAACAAAGAGGCAAAGAAATAGATGTATGCAGCTTATCTTCAAATGGTTCCAAAAATAAGTATATATATGTGGAGAGAAAGAAAAAAAGGCTAATATACAATCTATTTAAAATGTTTTAAAAAACCATGAATCTGAGAAAAAGGCACACAGAGGAGTGCCACTTTTCTTGTTATTTTTTTATAGAAAAGAATTGTCTCAAAAAGTAAAAAAGTTTGAAAAACAAAAAGTATTAAAAGTGAATCTTTGAAAAGCTGTAGTACCAGAAGAAACAGGGTCCAATGGCAGGAAGAGGAATTGTGGGGGTCACAGTCCTTCGGTCCTGCTGACTGCATGTTTCTGCAGAAAACAACTCATAGCCTCTCTGGCCCTGCTCCTCCCACGGATACGTGTGGCAAGTGTCTGCCTGAAGACCACCAAGAGCTGTTTCAAGGGAAGCAGAGAGCCTCAGACCTGGTGAAGTGAGGCATATGGTGCATAACAGGGCTGAGAAGTCAGGGTGTCGCTCCCTATCAGGCAGCCCTGAGCCAGGAGCAGAGGGGCCGCCCTGCCTTCTCTCACCTCCGAGCACATCCACAGCTCACCACCCAGCACAGGATGGACAGGGGACATGTCGCACACAGGCAGGGAGACTGCTGACGGGACAACCTCAGTGGAAACGGGCGCACGCAAGGCTCAGACTCCACACTGCCCAACCACAGTTTGGGAGAAAAACAATTCCGGAAACTTCAGCAAAGAGACCACATCAACTTGGGGGATCACATCTCACCGATTTGTGATGATGTCATCCCAGATGTTCATCGGGTCCATTTTAGCATCAGGGTATCGATTTGTCCAGGTTTTCACAAGTCTCTTCAGGGGAACTTGAGATGATAAATTACCTAAAAATGACATTATGGTGTGAGTGTGGCCACAGCCCAATGATCAGACCACCTTACAAAGTGAGCTGCCATCTGTAAACAGAAACTTAGTTCAGATTCCTTGTGCAAATTATAACACTTGGCCCTATTGTTCACAACAGGAGCACAAAGTTACCATGTTTAATATATTCTGACATGAAAACTTAATGTCTTCAGGCCATCAAGGAAAGAGGAGGAAATAAACACGTGCAATTTTTACATTCACCACAGGTCCACAGTCACAACGCTCCACTCACAACCCCAAAATCTGAAAAGCCCTGAAAACTGACAAGCTATTCACAGGGTTGCAACCAATTTTACTGTTTATAAAATCTAATATGAGTCGTCGCAGGACAACTGAATCTGCTCATGCCACTCGTGGGAGTGCCCAGAGGAGGGGGAGACTCGTTCGTTGCTGGAGGATTGGCCACCAACCAAGACCTGGTGTGCACATGAGGTCGCCATGACAAAAGCCCCCAAACAACCTGGCTCAAGGGCTTCTAAATTCCACAACACTATTATTAAAGAGAACGCACTAGTCATAGCAAATAACCTTTTTCAACAATATAAGAGATGACTTTACACATGCACGTCTCCAAATGGTCAACACCAAAACCAAAGTGATTACATTCTTTATAGCCAAAAATGGAAAAGCTGTATACGGTCAGCAAAAACAAGGCCAGCAGCTGACTGTGGCTCAGATCATCAAATTCTCATAGCAAAAAAAAAAAAAAAACAACACTGGAAAAACAATAAGACAACCAGGTATGACTTAAATCAAATCCCATATGAATTCACAATAGAGGTAACAAACAGATTCAAGGGACTAGAATGAGTTAACAGTGTGCCTAAAGAACTAGGGGCAGAGGCTGCAACACACTACAGAAGGTGACAAACAAAACCACTGCAAAGAAAAAGGAAAGCAAGAAGGCAAAGGGGTTATCTGAGGAGGCTTTACAAACAGCAGAAGAACGAAGAGAAGCGAAAAGCAAGGGAGAGACGGGAAGGTACATCAAATTAAATGCAGAGTTCCAAAATACAGCTATAACAGTCAAGAAGGCCGTCTTCAATGAACAGTGCTTAATAATCAAAGAAAACAACAAAAGGGGAAAGACTAGCGATCTCTTCAGGAAAACTGGCAACATCAAGGGAACATTCTGCCCAAAAATGGGCACAATAAAGGATAAAAATGGTAGAGACCTAGTAGATGCTGAAGAGATTGAGAAGAGATGGAATGAATGCATGGAAGAACTGTATAAAAAAGATCTTAATGAACCAGATTACTATGATGGTGTGGTTAGTCATCCAGAGCCAGACATTCTGGAGTGCAAAGTCAAGTTGGCCTTAAGAAGCACTGCTCTTAATAAAGCTGCTGTTAATGAAATTCCAGCAGAACCATTCAAATCCCTAAAGGATGATGCCATCAAGGTTTGAAATTTCAACGTTCAAAAAATAAAGATCATGGCATCTGGTCCCATCACTTCATTGCAAATAGATGGGGAAACAGTGGAAACAGTGACAGACTTTATTTTGGGGGGTGGCTCCAAAATCACTGCAGATGGTGACTGCAGCCATGAAATTAAAAGACGCTTGCTCCTTGGAAGAAAAGCTATGACCAACCTAGACAGCATAGTAATAAGCAGAGACATTACTGACAAAGGTCCTAGTCAAAGCTATGGTTCTTCTAGTAGTCATATATGGATGTGAGAGTTGGGCCATAAAGAAGACTGAGTGCTGAAGAATTGATGCTTTTGAACTGTGGTGTTGGAGAAGACTCTTGAGAGGCCCTTGGACTGCAAGGAGATCAAACCAGTCAATCCTAAAGGAAATCAGTCCTGAATATTCATTGGAAGGACTGATGCTGAAGCTTCAATACTTTGGCCACCTGATTGGAAGAGCTACCTTGTAAGAAGAGACCCTGATGCTAGGAAAGATTGAAGGCAGGAGGAGAAAGGGACGACAGAGGATGAGATGGTTGGATGGCATCACCGACTCAATGGTCATGAGTTTGAGCAAGCTCCAGGAGATGGTGAAGGATAGGGAAAACTGGCATGCTGCAGTCCACGGGGTCACAAAGAGTCAGACACAACTGGGTAACTGAACAACAATAAAAACGTTTAAAGCTTTGGTTTTCTTTCTATGGTGAGAAAGCAGTGCTTACCTTGTTCAGGCAAGTTACTTAATCTCTGATGCCCTATAAAATGAGGAAAAAGAATCTAAGTCTCATTTGTTGTTCAGTCCCTCAGTATCTCTCGGAGTTTACCCAGGTTCATGTTCATCGCTTCAGTGATGCTGACCAGCCATTTCATCCTCTGACACCCTCTTCTTCTACCCTCAATCTTTCCCAGCATCAGGGACTTCTCCAATGAGTCATCTGTGCACATCAGATGACCGAAATACTGGAGCTTCAGTTTTGAGTATCAGTTCTTCTAGTTCAGAGTTGATCTCCCTTAAAATTGACTGGTTTGATCTCCTTGCTGTCCAAGGGACTTTCAGAAGTCTTCTCCAGCACCACAGTTCAAAGACATGAATTCTCTGACGTTCTGCCTTCTTTAACAGTCCAGCTCTCACAACCGTACGTGACCACTGGGAAAACCATAGCGGACTTTTGTCTCTGCTTTTCAACACACCATCTACGTTTGTCATTGCTTTCCTGCCAAGAAGCAAGCATCTTCTGATTTCATGGCTGCAGTCACCGTCTGCAGTGACTTTGGAGCCCAAGAAGAGGAAATCTGTAACTACGTCCACCTCTTCCCCTTCTATTTGCCATGCAGTAATGGGGCCAGAGGCCATGATTTTAGTTTCCTTAACAGTCTTAAGCCAGCTCTTTCACTTTCCTCCTTTACCTTCATCGAGAGGTTCTTTAGCTCCCCCTTCACTTTCTGCCATTAGACTGGTATCTGCATATCTGAGGTGGTGGTTGTTTCTCCCGCCTATCTTGATTCTAGCTTGTAACTCATCCGGGCTGGCATTTCTCATGATGTGCTCAGTGTACAGGTTAAACAAACAGGGAGACGGCAAACAGCCCTGTCACACTGCTTTCTCGACCGTGAATGAATCAGTTGCTCCATGCAGGGCTCTGTTTCTTCTTGACCCGCACACAGGTTTCTCAGGAGACAGGTAAGATGGTCTGGTATTCCCAACTAAGAGCTTTCCATAGTTTGTCATGATCCACACAGACAAAGACTTTAGCATTGTCAATGAGACAGAGAGATGGTTTTCTCTATAATCCAGTGAATGTTGGCAGTTTGATCTCTAGTTCTTCTTCCTTCTCTAAACCCAGCTTAGATACTGGAAGTTCTTGGTCTGAATAATGCTGAAGCCTAGCCTGTAAGATTATAAGCATGATCTTACTAGCATGGGAGATGAGTACAATTGTCTGATGGTTAGAGCATTCTTTAGGACTACCCTTCTTTGGAATTGGGATGAGGATTGACCTTTTCCAGTCCTGTGGCCACTGCTGGGTCTTCCAGATTTGCTGACATAATAAATACAAAACCTGATCAGTTTAGTTCAGCTTAGTTGCTCAGTCATGTCCGACTCTGCAACCCCATGGACTGCAGCACACCAGGCTTCACTGTCCACCACCAACTCCCAGAGTTTGCTCAAACTCATGCGCATCAAGTCAGCAACGCACCAACCATCTCATCCTCTATCGTCCCCTTCTTCTCCTGCCTTCAGTGTTTCCCAGCATCAGGGTCTTTTCTAATGAGTAAGTTCTTCATATCACCTGGCCAAAGTATTCCAGCTTCAGCATCGGTCATCAGGTGCCATGATATTAGTTTTAGAGTCTACATCTCATAGGCTGTTATAAAACTGGGTAAAATACAGAGAAAAGAAACTAACACAGCTCCTAGAATGATACGCCACTAGTAATATATACTTGAAAAACCATTCTCCAAATTTAAAACAGAGAACAGTCAGGTAGATAGTTCTGAACACCAACTTTTATCAGTACTCTAAGAAGTCTTTCAAGAAATGAAATTTGAATTCATAACAAGACGTTACTTCTGACTCTGGGGGACCTTCCATCGGCATCAGGATTAAGCCCACTCAGCAGCAGCAGAAAGGCCTTCGGTTTGGGCACAGCCACCCGGGCCTCACCTCACCACCTGGCACCTGGGACAGTCACGCCAGTACCCCAGGCTCAGGCTGGCCCTCTGAGAACCCCTCTCTTCCTACCATACCCAACTCAAGCCCTACCATCAGATTCTATCACCCCAATTTTTCATGGGGGTCCTGGACTGCTCTGCTCTGTGGGGACCACAGCGTCTGCTCCCTGGAAGCTTCTTAAGTGCCCAGAAGAGCACTGGACTATTTTAAACACTTATTTCAACAATCTCAAAACACACATTCATGGAGTAAACTCAAGACAGTTTCTAACCCACACATTAAGAAACATGTACTATCACCAAGCAAAAAAAAAAAAAATCAGATGGCAAAACTCTTCCTAATTATGAAAGGAAAAAAGATACATATAAATAAAAAATTACCTTGTTTGCTAATAAAGCTGATAAACTCCTGAATTTCTATGAAAGTCTGTACAGATTGCAATTTGGTGAGTCTACTTCTGTGTAAGAGGACATCAATACTGGAATAGTTCTGGAAAAGTTATTTAGCATTGGTTACAGGTCAATGTACTGCTTCAGATTTTAACACAGTCTAAACACGAAACAGCAACCACCCTATAAACAGATCAGTTACGCGGGATGTCTCTGAGTGGTCACAGGAGCAATTAAATGGTCTAAATTTTTTTTAAATTTTGGTTTTCAGTCACATTTTGGTTCAACAAAATCAATAAGAGCTATACAATCAGGTGCTGCTGCCTCCATTCCCCACCAATTCTTAAAAATCACAATATCCTATAATACAGAACTGCCAACTATAGAAGCCAACCTTTCTCCTTCCATAAACTTCGAGTGGACTGCTACTCAACCTCAAACATGTTTAAAAACTAGAATAAAGACAGTGAATGTCTATGTTCAGCAACAACAAACATTCGGGGACTCTACACAAGAATTGGCTTTAACAACGTAATGGCCAACCTCAGAGGCAGGACAGACCCTGGCTGGCGGGGCCGCACGACCCTCCTGCATGACCACCTCCCACCCACATGCCTGGGGGTGGGGCCTGCTCTCAGGTACTTGTCCAGGGAGAGAAAGAAAACCCCAAGGGAAAACAAAAGGAACTTTCTAAGTCAGAAACAGGCACTAAAAGGCTCCAGGCCGTTGGCTGGTGTGCAGGGAATCAGGGGCAAGTGGCCAGAGAACCGCCCATGTCGACCCAAGCTCACAGGAATAGCGCAGCCCCGGCGGGCACGCCCAGGTTACCTGCATGAACATCTGGATGCAGTTCTGGATGTAATACTTGGCCCTGTCCATGTCGTCCTGCAGGAGGTAGAGGAGACTCAGCTCCTGGCTGTAGCGGAGCTCGAGCAGGGCCTTCCGCATCTCCGAGGTCAGTGCCTCGTCCACAAAGGTCAGCAGCGCCTGGTCGCCCTCCCCGCGCAGCAGCAGCTTCAGCTTGCTGCGCACCATGTATGGCAGGCAGGCCTCCTGCAGAGCAAGAATGGGTGTGACAGCGTGAGATGGCATCGCCATGCATCTGCGGTGTCACGTCACAGGTTCAAATGATGGCGCTTAATGTTTCCAACCTAAGGCCACAATCTTTAAAGCAAGTTCATCTACAATTGCTCATTTTATAACCACAAAACATACAGGAACACGTTCTATAGAAAACGGAAACTACTTGTAGCAGAAAGAGAACCGGACGTTCAGTACCTAGTGAGGACCTGCAGGCTGGGCAAGGGCAGCGGTGCAGATGGGCGCCAGACCAGCCCAGTGAGGCCCATGTGCAGTGCAGACACAACAGGAAACACTCTCCCTATGGGCACCCCAGGGAGGCTAACATTCCTTTGTAAAGGCATCTGCTTATTTTGAAAGCATTAGCTAAGAGCACAGTGAGTGAGTGAGTGAAAATTGCTCAGTCATGTCCGACTCTTTGTGACCCCATGGCCTATACAGTCCATGGAATTCTCCAGGCCAGAATACTGGAGTAGGTGGCCTCTCCCTTCTCCAGGGAATCTTCCCAACCCAGGGATTCAACCCAGGTCTCCCGCACTGCAGGCGGATTCTTTACCAGCTGAGCCACAAGGTGAGCCTAAGAATACTGGAGTGGGTAGCCTATCCCTTCTCTAGCGGATCTTCTCAACCCAGGAATTTAACCGGGGTCTCCTGGATTGCGGGCAGATTCTTTACCAACTGAGCTATGAGGGAAGCACAGTGGTTTCACAATATTATGGAGTTTGGGGGAGTCAAGTTATTTAAACAGTCTAATGCTTTACAACCACTTTCCTGTTTCTGAAAAGTTTTAAACACCTTCATTAATGAGACTTCCCTGGTGGCTCAGACGGTAAAGCATCTGCCTACAATGCAGGAGACCCAGGTTCAAACCCTGAGTCGGGAATATCTCCTGGAGAAGGAAATGGCACCCCACTCCAGTATTCTTGCCTGGAAAATCCCATGGATGGTGGAACCTGATAGGCTACAGTCCATGGGGTTGCAAAAGAGTCAGACACGAGTGAGCAACTTCACTCTCATTAATGAGAGAGCACTTGACCATCGAGGACATCTACTTGGGTGACCTCATAGATGGCCCCACACCTGATAGAAGGGCTCGCTCCACATCTTGCTCAGGTCCGGGATGCCCTCGCCATCAGTGCTAGCCGTGGAGCAGTACTCCAGCGACTTCCACTCAGCCAGCTGGTTGTAGCAGTCAAGGGATGCAAGTTCCCAGAAGTCCTTCTCGGCTTCCGTGGGCTCGCCGTCTGCCCACTCCTGTGTGTTGAGGGCCTGCAAAGATTATTTTACCAAATTGGAAACATGTAACATTCACACTAAGAATAATCACTGTCAGATTTATGACAGGTAGAGAAAAAAGGGAAAAGAGAGTTAACTTGAGGGAACCTAACTGTCAAATGAATATTAAAAATCCCAGCTAGGACAGAACCACTTCTTTGGGGAACTTAACTGTAAAGTCAATTAATAAGCTGAAAACTGAAAATTGCCCTTAATTTGATGTAAATACTGTAGAGTCTTTACCACTTGAAAAGTTCTTAGAATGAAAATTAGAAAACAGGACATTTATAGAAAACTGCAGAAGGTTTCACCATTTAGATGTCTCGCACAGGCCACAGGCCCTCAACTGCAAGTGTGACCTGCCACACATCCATACTCAGCCACGGACAACTCCCAACACAAGACGTGCAAAACTGAATTTCCCCAAACCAGCTCTCATCTACCTTTTTATAAGTTTTACTTGCAGAGTGGAAACAATCTACTCAAACAGAAACTATATAACAATACCAGATACTGAAATGACATTTTACAATTTCATAATAACTTGGTAAAAAACACTTTCTCTTTGATTCAGTATTTTCTTAAAAAGAGTATGAGACAGAACAATAACTAGTTCATGTTCAGTTATTATGAAACCATTTTCTGGTAGTAATCTTTGTGTAAAAGTTAAGGAATATAGCTGAATATTTGAAGGTCTAAATTCTAAAGTTGACAGTGTTTTTCCATCCAGAGAACAAAAGTGGTAAAGCAACAACACACTTGCTGGAGATCAACTCTACCTCATTATACAGCCTGGCAGCTTCAGAATAGTCACTTCTTGCTTCTGCTAACAGTGCATCCTGCGTGATCTGCTTTGTTCCAATCTCACTGCTGAAAATACCACGGAGGATGTCATACTCCCCGATCGACCTATACAGTCTATGAAACAGATCAAAAAAAAAAAAAAAAAGAGGACAAATCAGTGAATGCCCAACATTTTTAAAGTCTTTCTTGAAATTATATTAAACCAAGATGCCACAATTATAATAACTAAAAAAGATGTCATATTGTTTTGTTAAAACATAAAATCTTAAAAATTTTGAAGTTACCATTACGTTTTATTACTTGAGCCATACAGAAGGCAGAAATTATTCTAAAGTGCACGCTTGTGTGCTCCGTCACTTCAGTTGCATCTGACTTCTCGTGACCCCACGGACTGTAGCCCACCAGGCTTCTCTGTCCATGGGATTCTCCAGGCAAGAATACCGGAGTGGGCTGCCATGCCCTCCCTCCTCCAGGGGATCTTCCCGACCCAGGAATCAAACCTGTGTCTCTTATGTCTCCTGCGTTGGTAGGCTGGTTCTTTGCCACTAACCACTAGTGGCGCTTTACCAATAGCATCACCTTGGGAAGCCCATTCTAAAGTGCATTTAACGTAAAATCTGAAAATATCATAGGTTTACAATGTACAAGTTGACTCATTAAATGAGACTGTTCTATGTCACTCCATCACTGAAACATTTATCTGTGGTGACCTTTCTGGAATCTGGTCCAAAACCCAGAAGCAGGTAAACTAGTTCTGGCCCTACAGATGCCATGTACTCCACATGCAATGGCTGTCTCGATGTTACTGAGAGCCTGAACATGTGCTAGAGTTTTGACTTTGATGTCAACACAAATTTGTTGGCCCATCAGCGAAGCCTCCCACTTGAAGACAGGCTCAGGTGTCTGAAAGTCCATTCCCTCCTCCCTGGAGACTTCTTCCTGTCTTCGGCGTGCCCACACAAGGTGTCACAACCATCCAAGCCCACAGAGAACACGACAGGGTGGGAATAGCCTGTGGGCAGAGCAGCAGCCCCAGGACTCATCCCCCAGGGGACGGGCCACACCCGGGCTGCGAGGCTCCTTGGCAGGACACAGCGCCTACTGCTCGCCTCTCGCAGGCACAGGGACAGGAGCGACTACACGACAGAGACGCTCTTTTACGCTTTTCCCAGAACTGGGAATATCTCAAAACCATTGCTACAGGAAAAGTGCATGTCCAGTCTCACCCTAATCCAGTGCCCTCACAATCCAGTGCCTGAGAATTAGGCCCTGGGTTTCTCATGATAAACCTCAGGTAAGAGAAGACTCAGACAGGATGTGTGTTGCCCAGATAAAGTAACTATGTTAGACGCATCATTTTGGCCACAGCAGGGTCGGGGCCCAGAGCTTACTTGGCAAGTTCCATCCACCTGCCGACGTCGGGGGGCAGGCTAGGCCTCCCCCGTGCACGCTTGGCAGGCGGCTCCTGGGGTGCCAGTCGCAACAGTGCCTCCTCCAGCAGGCAGATGGCCCCAGGCTGCTGCAGGCCCGCCAGGCCGGCCCCACTGACCAGAGCCGGGTCGAGGCTCAGCAGGTCGGCGTGTTGGCAGCTGATCTCCTGGCAAGACACAGACACGCAGTCCTTCAGTGAGAGGGTCTTTAACCAGGAGTAACTCGTTTTACCAAACACTAAGTTCTGGCGTTAGCAGTCACAGGAGAAAGACATGGAGCCCTTCACACACAGTTTCAGACCAAGTCTGCACGTGCATCCCTCCCACGTGGCTCCCCCAGTTCCGGGCCCAAAGGCAAGCTGCAGGGCGGTAAGTTACTTATCAAGACTGCCCTAAACAGCAGTGGACAAAACTGCAAAAGTAAAAATTCAGATATAAAAAAATCACTGCAGAATACAATGTGAAGAGAAACTTACTCTGAAACAGTGGCTGATGCAATATAATTTCTCAAGCCCTGTCTCTGGTATTGCCAGGAGAAAACCAATGAAAGAATTCTACATGTAAATTATAAACCAATAAAAGTAGAGTACATAAAAAGAAACTGTATTAACAGTTTCATGCTGCGTGGAAAAGAACAAAGTAGGCATAATAAATACTTCATCTCAAGGAATTATTACCCAGTTTGCAAACCACAGCTACTGATAAATAGCATTAAAGAACATAATTTTTAAATTACTCCAAGGACGTAACTAATTACAAAAATACTGACATGAATCCAGATGATTTTCTATTAGGGGCTTTGTAATTATCCACGTTTTGAGTATAAAGAAAATATTTCTTAATCCCCTAATAAGTATGCTTAGTGGTTACAAAAGTACATCTACACTAGTCCTCTGTTCGAACTGCATTGCTGTGGAAACCTTCTCTGACACCTGTGTCCCCCATGTCTGCAATGGTGCAGAGCACCCCCCCAGCCCCCAGCAAGGTGTGGCCCACTGATCTGCCCACCAGGCCCTGCACCCCACCCACTTCTGCATCACGTGCCATGCCCTCATGACCTTCCACCTCTGCCTGCTCTCCGCCTGCCCCCATTGAGTGTAGTTCTGTGTCCCCACTGCCTGGTCCCCACCCAGTGCACAGGTAGGCACACACTCCATCAATGTCCCTGAAGGTGACAGCAGGGCTGGGTGCCACGTGACATGCAGGTGTGACCAGAACCTGCAGGGACGAGCTGACACACAGTCAGAGCAACTTTGTATTAAGTTGGATCTCAGATTATTCTGTCATATATAAATTTAAAAAAAAATACAAATTAATTGGGGCTTCCCTGGTGGCTTAGTGGTAGAATCTGCCTATCAAGGCAGGAGACACAGGTTCAATCTCTGGTCTGGAAAGATTCCACATCCCGTGGAGAAACTAAGCCCAGGTGCCAAACTACCGAGCCTGTGCTCTAGAGCCCAGGACCCACGACTACTGAAGTCCGTGCCCCAGAGCCTGAGCTACACAAGAGAAGCCACGGCAACGAAGAGCCCGTGCACCACAACAAAAGAGCAGGCCCCCGCACCCCCAGCCAGCACAACCAGAAAAGAGCCCACACGGCAGGGAAGACCCAGCACAGCCAAAAAGAATAAATAAGCTGCCCCAAGCCACCTGGGAGGAAGTGGCCCCACCAGAGTCCAGCTGCTATGTTAAACCCACACTGCAACTGGGAAACCAGCAGAGCCACTGAGACACAGGCGTGCCGACAACCTCACCTGGATACAGGACACGAAGGGCGGGAAGAAGGAGAAGCTGGTGTCCAGGAAGTGCGTGAAGTCCTGCAGGAGCTTCTGGGTGGCGCCCCGCCCCTCAGCTGCAGTCCTGCGCTCGCCCGACTCCCTCAGGATCCCCGAGCACAGGCTGCCGAAGAGCTGCCTCGCGACGAGAGGGTCTCTCTGTAAGACATTGCCAAGGGGGACAGGTGTGCTGACTTGCACATGCATCAGAGCCCGGCCTGAAACATCAAGTGCTGCCACCGGTCACCACGCTGGGCAACGTCACTGGAGGACTGTGCCCCCCGAGGAAAGCTGGGAAGGGACATGGGGGTGTAAGCTATTTTGCAAATTCCTATCACTTTATAAATAGTTAGGTAAGTAAAAAGCTTATAAAGCAGTAATGGGCTACACAGATGTAACCTTTTATTATGATCAATATTGGGCTTTCCCAATGGTTCAGCTGGTAAAGAAACTGCCTGCAATGCGGGAGACCTGGGTTCGAGCCCTAGGTTGGGAAGATTCCCTGGAAAAGGGAAAGGCTACCCACTCCAGTGTTCTGGCTTGGAGAATTTCATGGACTGTATAGTCCATGGGGTCGCAAGGAGTCAGACGCAATTGAGCGACTTTCACTTATCACTTATGATCAATATTAGTACCGCAAACTTAAGTACAGTAAAGATATGAGGCATCAAGTTTCAGTACCTAATTATGTACTATATGACACAGTATAAAGATTTTTTAAATTACTTCATTAAAGTCAAAGGAATCTTAACCAGACTTTTAAGGATAAATATCCTTTTCATCTCAGAGCACTCAGCTACAGAACCTCACTCACTCCTGAAGCTCGTGGTCACCCTAACAACAGAAAGGAGTATTTCAGTCCGCTGTGCCTGGGAATTTCGGAGGAGGATGCTAATACCACTGACCTTCCCGATCACCGCACAAGAGGGTTTTGTATAATCAATGATTTAAGTGGTGCAGCTACTTACATACTATTTCATTCCCACCAACATCACTGGTGAGAAAAAGAGTGCGGTGTGACTGGCACACAGAGACACTGGGCCCAAAGCAAAGTGCTGGATGGGACCCCACGGCGGGGTCCCCAGGAGCCAGGACTTGGGATGAGGCTCAGCACTGAGGCCTGTGTGGGGGACAGGTCACCCCTGTTTCTTGCAAGAGGCAACGGCCCCAGAGCGTGTGCCGGCCCCGCACTGACCTGGGCCACAGCCTGCAGTGGGGTGATCAGGCTGCTGTGTGGAATCTGGATGTCAGGAAGGTCTCCACGGCGGTAACTTCTGTACAAGACAACCTGGGCCTCATGCTTCATTTTCAACTCACTCTTGATCTCCTACAATCATCAGCGATACAGGAAGGTTACAACTTTCATCTAAAGAGTAGGGCTTGGGTGATGAAACCATCCTCGCCTGCCACTGACAAAAGTGAATCAAGGTCAATTCTATCCAAGACACTCTAGTCGCTACACTTGATCAAAGTGGCAGACAATAAGCCCAAAACCAGTGTTAGATGTGCAATGGGAAGATTATTTAAAGATCTATTACAAAGAAATCTGAGTTTCTCTGAAATTAGATAACTTGATTTAAAACTTTTTCAACCCACAAATGAGAGGATTGTATTTCTTTGTCACTCTCAAGACAAACCTTGGCTACAGAGCCCACTGGCCCCAGCTGGCCCTGCTCTATGCAGGCGTTCCCCCTTCGGGCCCCATTCCCCCTGCTGGTACCGGTTCCATTGGCAAGGGCCTGCTCCCCCTGCGGGGCCAGGTTCACCCTGCGGGCCCTGTTCCCCCCACAGGGCACTCCCTCACATGCATACATCCTGGCTAACCCCTGCGGCTGCCCAGCTTCTCCGTCTGCCGCACACTGCTCTGCAGCTCCAAGAGCAGAGGGGACCCCCAAACGCATCTGCTGAGAGTGGTGACGACACCTAGCAAGGCCACCCCAGGTCCCAGGCCACACCCCATCCATTCCCTGAGACCCTCGGCGATCAGCCCGGCACCTCTATCCCACCCCCGCCCTGTCCCCTCAAGAAGCCCCAGGCAGGACTCAGGCTTAATGAGGAGGCTGGAGCAAAGGACCCTACGCTGGGTGGGGCCGGCCCTTGGCCTGCAGTGCTGTGGTTAGAGATATGGGGAAGTCCAGTCTTTCCACAGAAGACAGTGGAACCTTCTGACCATTTCACACTCAGACTTGGAAGTGAAGTGGCTGAGGATTTAAACTGAGTCACAAAGGAGACAGGATTCTCACCCACAGTCCAGTCCTAGAACAGCCTGTCGTCATCTCTGTGGGTTATAATAGGGTCTCACCCACAGTCCAGTCCTAGAACAGCCTGTCAACATCACTGATCTGTATCTCACACTGACTCTAGGGCTGAACAACTTCTGCTGTTACTTCCACATTGGGAGAAACGTTCAACCATCCCTTCATGCCACACATGTGTCTGCAGTGGGGAGCTCAGGACTGGCCACGCTCCTCACCCGGCCCCCCACCAGCCTCCAGGAGAGCAGCCCCTGTTTGTTTGCCCTCAGCCACAGCGTCAGGGCTCGGCCTCGAGGCTGCGGGGACTGCACCTGAGAGGCGTGACACCAGGGGCGGGGGGCTCTGGTCTCCACCTCGTGCAGAAAGCCCGTCTGTCCAGAGAGAACAGCACCTCCCACCCCCCAGCAGAGCAGTGGGGCTCAGGCAACACCTGGAGGTGGGGTCGCATGGGCCACCTCTGCAATCCGGCCTAGGCCAGCCAGGAAGACATCTCCTGGGCACACATCCTATGATAGAAAACAGCTATTTCCAACCAAATTCCAAAAATGGGTACAAACCTTTTCTCGCTTTTGCTCAACAACACCTTTTCTGGCATAAATCAAACTCAGCTTTTCTTGGTCCTTTAGAAATCGTCTGCGTAATCGCAGTATTTCTGCACGATTATCTGGACCTGAAGAGCAGGCAGCAGGTTGGTTATGCACGGCTAATGTCCGTCCCCTCCTCCCCAGAATTGCTGACATGAAGTGAGGCATCTGCTCAGCTCCATCTCCTACTCTCCTCAGCTCTATTTCCAAAACAACCTAAGCCTGTGAAGCGCAGTTTTAGAAGCTGGAGAACTGAGGCTGCATGGAGGAAGCAGGCAGGGCTCGGACATCTCGGGGAAAGAAGGGGCTTGGAAATGCAAGGCTGAGGCTGGAAGTACGGGGCCACACGGCTGGAGCAGAGCCCCCCCAGTCGGGACCATCGGGGAACCCAGGGCTGCCCCAGCACCAGGCCTGGACATGCAGGCAGGAGGGGGGAGACCTGGCCTCGGAGGGGGACCACTCAGTACAAAACGGAGGCCTCCACGTCTGGTGAGGCCAGTCAGCACACCCAGTGTGCAGCCACCACTCCCAATGCCGGTTATTGCCTGCCTGGACACAGCAAAAGCCAAAAATCAGCAGACGTTTCAGCAAAGCTTCAAATAAGAAAGGTAGGAACCAAAGCAATTGGGGGGGGGGGCAGAAAATGTTGAAAGCAGACCATCTAGGGAAAAAGTTTTTCAAATGACCCTTTATCACAAGAGCAGAGTAGGTCCTGTAACAGGGCACAGAAGGGACTTTCCGAAAGCACAGAAGCTTGTGGGAACTAGAGACTGGATGTCGTCATGCACAAGCACAGTCAGAAGGTAATGCCGTGCCCAGAGCCGAGCAGAGATGGTAAGAAGGGAAAATCAGAAGGATAACCCCTCGGGTCTGACAGTCAAGGTGGAATTCCTACAAGAGAAAACTGACATTTGGAAATTATTGGCAAAAACACCCATGGGTGAAAAGGGAAACCGTTTCCTAATGAGAAAGAATATGTATACATATAGATATATGCAGGTAGATCACTGTGCCATTCAGGAGAAATCAACACAACTCTACTTCCACAAAAAAAGAAACAGAGGCCATTAACACCCATGAACAGTGACCGCACGAGAAAGGAGAGAAGCCCCACGTGCCCCACGTGAGCCAAGCCATAGCAAGACCTGTTTAGGACGTTGGTGACAGTGTGGGGGAGGGGGTAGGCAAGGGAGAAAGTGACCAAGACCCCAAGGAAAGGGGGCCCCAGTAACGCCAAATGAAGATGCGGAAGCAACACTGAGGGCCTGGCTGAGCGGATGAGGCTGACTGGGGAAGGGGCCCGAGGAGATGGGGCTGGGGGCTTCCGGTGAGTCTGGGGGGCATCTGGCCGGGGCCCCTCCTGGAGCACACTCCCACCCCTGGTGAGCTGAATGTCTGCATCCTCATTCCCGCCCTCAGGCCTGCCCTGACCCTCCCAGCCCCCGGACCCAAACTCTCTGACTCAGCTTCCCTATCCTGCTCATACCATGGCCCCTAGACACCTGGGGCCCCTGAGTGAGAGGCCGAGCCAGTTCAGGCAACCGTTTTCTGGACCCCAAACCAGGCTCCCACATGGTGCCGGGCTCCACACAGGCCACCCGGACTCAAGAACAGTCATGAGCTTGCAGAGGCAGGCGTTTCAACACAGCTCGGTGATCTTTTACCTTGTCCTCCATCGTCCACCTCATCCTCAAGGAGGCCCAGCCTTTTCTTCCCAAATTCAGGCCCCACAGACTTCACAGGCGTCCCCCGGGGCCTCTCGGGCCTCTTATGGGCAAACAGCAGGGACGCAGACGAGGCCTCGGCGGTGGGGGCCAGGCTGCCGCCCAGAGGGTCGGAGCTGCCTGTCGTCAGCCAGTGGGAGAGCACTCTTCCCCCTGCAAACGCACACGACGCGCGGGTCACAGCAGTGCTGCTCGGCTGGCGCCTCGGCCGGGACCCGCCGCTCGAGAGAAGGGCCGCCCGCAGTTACCAGGGTGGGCTACCACGTCCCAGGGAAGGCCCGGCAGCCGGACCTCCTCTCCTTGTGGGCACGAGGGAGACCACCACATGCCCGTCAGGATGACACTGCATCTACATGGCACTAAGGTCTGTGATTTCTAACATCAGTGTCTAAAGGTCCCACAGTAATTGGCCAAGTTAGTCCTATTTCCACAACAGAGTATGAAAAAAATTACATAAAGGAAAAACACTGAAGTATTTCCATAAAAACGACTTGGGGATTTTACTCTACAACTGATACTCTGCTGATCAAAGGAAACGGCTGAACCATTTGAGAAAGAGCAGTTTAATGAACTACAAACACAGTAAGTGAATCTGGTTTAGCTCTGTTTTGCTTCTGAGACAAGTGGTTTTAAATGGGATGCACTAGACAGATCTTTCCGGACAAAAATCAAACTAAAACTTACATGTGCTGAAATCTTTCTTGTTTTCTCCAGTCAGAAATAATGCTTTTCTCCCCTTTTTTCAAATTGTGGTTAAAAACACAGAAAGTCCAACGGACAATATCACGCACTCTGAAGAGCCCAGCACATTTGGTGGTTGCACAGCCATCCCCACCTCTGTCCCCAGGGCCCCTTGACGCCACCCCACCCCCGAATCTACAACCCAGGGACTCAACCCATCTTCCCTCCCGCCATCGAGGCCTTCACAGCACCCCCGGCATGCATGCCCACAGCGGAGGCAGTACCTGCGCTCTGTGTGGGCGTGAAGTCGAGCTGCTGCTGAGTGGCCCGGACCTGCCCCGCCATCGCCCTGCGAGCCGAGATAGACCCGTCCTGGGTCCGGGCCTGGAGCGTGCTCTGGGAGGCCTGAGTCTCAACAAACATTGGTGTGAGGACCGTACTCCGGAAGCGCCAGTCGGGGTCAATGGTATACTCCTGCCAGAGGGAGGGTCAGGTGAGTCACGGCCCTTCTCAGAACGTGCAAATGCTTATTTAAAACTTCACAGTCCTCTCCACAAACATTACTGTACTCCACGTAGCTCTGCAAGAAGTAGCTGAAGAACAACTTTCTCAAATTTAAAAATTTTAACAGAACAGTTATCTGTCAACAAATAAAACCAATCAGTACTGGGGAGAAAAACTGCTTTTTTCCTCCTAACATCCTGCATTCAGAGGCTCACTGCCACGCTCAGGGAATGACTCGACTCCTCTGCCCCCACTGCCCCCACCACATAACCAGACTAGGAGATGCTGGGGACATGGGGGGATGGGGTGGGGGGTCTCTGAGTCATCTTGTGGCTCATCAGTGGTGCTGCCAGGCAGAGGTGCAAACAAGCACCTACGGGGCGTGTCGGGGGACCAGGGGAGGGAAATGCCTCCATGGAGGTTGAAAGGACAAGGGTGAGCTGTGTGCAGGATTGGGGGCAAGTGGGGTGAAGTGCAAGTGGGCGTCTCAGGAAGAATGTGTGTGGATTCCAAGTAAAATCAGGAAGCCAGCTCATGAGTCGTCAGGGAAACGCCAATCAAACCTCAGTGAGGTATCACCAGACACCTGCCATATGGCTGTGACCAGGAGACGAGAGATGGCACCTGCAGCTGAGGAGGGGGAAGGGCACCCTGTGCACTGTGGGTGGGCGTGCAACCTGCTGCTGCCATGTGGACAGCAGAGTGCAGGTTCCTCAGGAAGTTATAAATAGAACCACCAGAGGATCCAGCAACCCCACAGCTGGGTATTTATCAGAAGAGAACAAAAACACTAATGGGAAAAGACATAGGCACCCCAGTGTTCATAACAGCACTGCTTACACAGCCAGGATATGGAGACAACCTAAGCGTCCACCAGCAGACGAAAGGAGAAAGAAAATGCGTGGTGAGCACACAAGCGTGCACGCACACACACCACACACGAATGATGGGCCACTACTCAGCTTTGAAAAAGAGTGAAATCCTGCCATCTGCAACAACATGGATATACCCTGAAGGTATTATGCTACATGAAATAAGTCAGAAAGAAACACAAATACTGCAAGATCTTCAGTTCAGTCGCTCAACAAAAAACAAAACAAAACCAAAAAAGCTCATAGAAACAGAGAACAGACTGGTGGTTGCCAGAGGTGAGGGGTGATGGAGATGGGCACAAACTTACAGTTGTAAAGCAAGATCTGGGGGGCGATGTACACATGGTGACTACAATCAGTAACACCATTTGTATACGTGAAGTTTCTAAGACAGTATATCTTGAAACTTCTCATTGCAAGATAAAAAACATCTAACTATGGGCAGTGATGGATGTTAACTAGATTTATTGCGGTCATAATGCTGTAATGTATACAAATATCAAATCACTACCTTCTGCACTGAAAACAAATACAATCCTAATTACACCTGAATTAAAGAAAAAAGCAAGGATTTAACACCAGTGGACAAAGTCTGCTGACCAACAGGCGGAAAAGTCAGCTCACAGGGCCAGAGCTCACCTGAAACTCACACTCTGACAGTGGGTGCTCAAACAGGGAAGTCCGGAAGTCAGGGCTCAGGCTGGTCATTTCAAGCAGGAAATCTGTCGCTAAACTCAGGAAGTGCACTTCTATCTTAGGAGAATATAAGGAATTTAGGGCCAGCAATCGGTCCAAGGTATTTGAAGGCAACCTAGTTTCATGGCTCCAGAAGTTCCGAATAGTTAATCTGGAAGGCAGAGAAGAAAGAAGAGGAGGTCTCTATGCGTGCCCCACGGGGAAGATCCTCTTCTTCCACCGGAGATCAGCCCTGGGACTCCATCCACATGCAGACCTCCATCCACAGGTAAGCTGCCTAACAGATGAGGTACGTGCTGAAGGGGAAATATTCCAGAATGTCTGCATACTTAACAGGAGGTGAGAAGTTGCGTCATTCTATTCTCATTTCTATTACCCAGAAGTTTGCAAAGATGGGAATTTTACATTACATACTCTGAAACTGAGAAAACACCATGAGAAATTATATATATAGTCCTTCATCGCCTTACTAAGACAATTTACTCTAAACATTAGTGCCACAAAATATTCAAAACATAATATGAACAGAAAATAGTCAAACTATTAAACAAGTTAAAAACCAGATCAGGCTTTATAATTTGTGAATGTTTGAGAAATCCAAATACAATTTTTAAAAGCTCAGTGAATTAAAAATTGCAGTACGCTGAAAGTTAGCTGACACACAGAATCATCAGGGTTTCCGCCATGCCTGCTGTAACATAAGGAGCTCTTGGGCATCTGTGATGACCCTGCAGCGTCCTCTGGTTTCCGCAGGCCGTCTGACACTGATGTGCAGAGTGGGAGCTCACTTGGGGTTAAATGGGGAATGACAACTCACTTTTCATTACAGGTTTCTCATCCTGAGATGCTGTAACTCACAGCACAGTCAAGACAGCATTACCCACACCAGTTTTTCAAGACTTGTATATTTAAGTAACATGCCAGGACTTTCAAGTTCTAATGTGATTTAAAATACATTTTTCTTATGCCAGCAAGAGGCAGAGAAAAGGCTCATACAGCAAAGGCCCTTGGACACCTCAGAGAGACCCCACACTGGCCCAGGAAGAGCCCTGAATGTGCC
This sequence comes from Oryx dammah, assembly GCF_014754425.2. Classification (NCBI taxonomy): domain Eukaryota; kingdom Metazoa; phylum Chordata; class Mammalia; order Artiodactyla; family Bovidae; genus Oryx; species Oryx dammah. The sequence continues at coordinate 31,596,706 of NW_024070203.1, forward strand.
CACACGTCCACGCTGCTCCGTGAGGGGCACTTACTGAAGCCCGGGGTTCTCGTCGGTCAGCCCTTGGATCAACACATCTTTCGCCAGCTTGAATACTTCGCACGAGTCTTCATCTGCCTGACTCTCTGGGTCTCTGAGAGAAGTCACAAGACAATAAAACCGTTACTGTTCCTTCCACTGCACTGGGTCAATACAACAATGCTGTCTAGGATGAAAATAATGAAACCTGCCTCTTTCCCAACTTCCACCCACCCCGCAGGGCCTGCACCCTGACCCAGGTCCTGGTGGCCAGCCGACGAGCAAGACCACAGTCCCCAAGGAGGAAACATCCCAGGAGTTCTTTACTTAACCTTGTCAGACTGTAAGGGAAAACAAGGAAAACAAAGTACACTTTTAACTCAGCCAGTAATACCATGCTCTGAATATTTCCCACGGGTTCACGAAATGCAGTAGGATGAGAATACATTTCAACATACCAAACTTGTTGCAGTTAATAACTACATATTTTTAAATGTCTTATCATTTATTATAGTCCTTCCAGACTGCTGGAGGCACCCTGATGCTCCCTAAGAGACGGGACACGAGCGTCTGACGGGGACAGGTGAGGCACTCACCTGTAGTTGTCATGGACCCACATGAGGATGGCATACATCCGCTCACGGCACGGCACTGCAGGGTGAGCCAGGAACTCCACCACTGCGCTCAGGAGCTCCCGGAGCTCTGCAGGTCTCAGCCGTGCCATCATCTTGGAAATTATGTCCAAACACACTTTCTGTCTCTCATCGTCTCTATAAAGAGGAATTTTCAAAAACACAGACTTAACCATTATTACTATACCTTTAGACGTGACAGGTAATATTTTCTTCTCTGTGCTGTTTTGTATTTCAGATTTTATTATTATAGCTAATACTACATTTATATAAAAATTAAGCTCTTGAAAATAATTATCATGGGCTAGATTATGAAAAGGAAATTAACACTGTAGTGTCCTGCCTGGATCCTAGGAAGAGGATGAGGAAACTGGTGATTTCAAATAGACAGAAGTACACTAATGTTAACTTCTTGGTTTGGACAAACACCATGATGGCATGAGGTGGGGAAGCTAGGTGAAAGGTGTGTGGGAATTCTGTGTACTTCTAACTTTTCTGTAAAAATTAAATTATTCCAAAATAAAAAGTTCATTTTTTAAAAAAACTGACAAAGTCAAACAAAATAAGCTAGCTAGAAAGGATTTCATGACTTTAAAAAATGGTTTCCAGGGCTGGTCACGCACCAGGGGTTAAGTGCAGCCAGGGCCCAATGTAGTGCACCCCCATTTCCTCCTTAAATAAGCACCAGCTGAATACTTCACATACAGTAGACACTGAGCCAGGCTGACTGGAGGAAATCAACACAAAGACAGTTTCTCACCATGTAGAAGTGTGCACACAGGCGGGAGGCACACATGGGATGCCATCAGCAGCACTCTGTTAACATTTACCTTAACAGCATGTTACCATTTTGAAAATAAACAAATTTCACAAATAATGGAAGCCTGTTAGCTGACAAAAGAGGTACAGAACTCAAAACCACACATTTTGAATCTGAAAACAGCCCTGGACAACCCAAGACGGGGCCTCTCAAGTGTCAGGTGTCTAAGTGAACAAACACTCCCGTCACAACGATTCACAAGTCCCCTTGAGCTGAGGGGACAGCTGAACAAACAGCTGCATCCAAGGACACAGGCGGCGGCCACTCACCTGTGTCTCATGACCTGAACGAAATCCTTGCTCTTCAGCTGCAGGTACAGGTCAGGGGTCTCCTCTGCACGACACAGCACCACCTCCAGACACAGTGTCTTCATCACGCCGTGGAACTTTGGCAGCAGGAAGAGCACGCTATTCATGAACCTGGGCAGCGGGCAGGGCAGGTGAGCGGAGGGGCACTGACCCCCACCAGGACTGTCCCCGGCAGGCAGGTGCTGATAACACCCCACGACCCTCTCCGCAGGCAGGGGCAGGCAGACGGACACAACCACCCTCCCCGGCGCATAACCCTCCCCAGCGGGCAGGCAGACACCACCCCCACCTGTCAGCCAGAGGAGGGAAGTTCTTCGTGGCTCTGCTCAGGCACACGATGAACTTGTCCTCCAGCGTGTTCTGATGCTGCTTCAGTTGCTTCACCACCAGTTCATACACAGACTCCTCTAGCATCTGGAAGACCAAGTTTCCTTTCAAATACACACAAGTGGGAACTCGGAGGAACTGAGAAGAGTGAGGTGACCACCCAGAGCGCCATCTTGAGGAGGCCATGGGGGCCCTGACCACTGGGCACCACCAGAGGCTCGGCGGCCATGAGTTCAGGTGACCCAGGCTTTGGCCACACATCAGGTGAAAGAATGATCAAGACTATACTTCTTTCTGACACCAAAACCCTGCCAGTGAGCCATCTGAGCAGCTGAACAAAGACCAGGGACTGAACGCTGTTCAGGACGCATTTGAGGGACTTTCCGGCCGGTCCAGTGGTTGGGATGCCTTCCAATGCAGGGGGTGCAGGTTTAATCTCTGGTCGGGGAGCTAAGAACTCCCAAGCCTCAGAAGCAATATTGCAACAAGTTCAATAGACTTTAAAAATGGTCCACATCAAAAAATCTTAAGGAAAAAAAAAAGATGCATTTTATTATGTCAGTGTGCACGTCTCTGGGCAAAGACACACAAACCAGGATTTCAGGGAGCTCCATCTGCAGGCAGCCTGCCCGTCTCCCTGTGCCCACCTTCCAGGCCCGGCCTCTCCTGACTGCTCCCCGAGAGCCGCACCCCCAGGGAGCACCCATCCACAGAACAGGGGGCCCTGACCCCACGGGAGAAACGAGGAGCGCGAGGGCCCTTAGGACCGGAGACCATGGTCTGGAGCCGCGCTGGTCAGTGGTCAGAACACAAGTGACCCCCACTTCTGTGTCCCACACTGCTCCCCCATCTTCCATGCTAAATCAACCATTTTATACTCAGAAAAGAGCTATGTCAAACCAAAGGCTGTATCATTTGTATTAAGTTGAGACTTAAGTCATGAGAGATTAACCTTTCGATCTGCCGTTGTGTGCTGCACCTGTGGTGATAACTAAGCACATTATCCTGAAACCCACCACTTAGGGGCATTAGAATCCTGTCATCACAATGTTATCCTGAATTTGAAACATGTTTTTATTTTATAAAAATAGCTGGCAATTCCTAAAATAAATTATAAGTTTGATATTCTCAGGGGAGGGGGTTCCTATTTCCTTTCAGTTTAATTTTCCTCTAAATCCAAATAAAGGCCTAATTGGTGAAATAGGCCGGGCTCCAACATGCTGTGGGGGGACCGTTCTGCCCTAAGGATCCCTCGGCTTCCCCAGCCTCTCCTCATCCTGTCTCGTTGCAGGAGGAGAGGAGACTGGAGACACGAATTTGGGGATTAGGAGCCTGAGGAGTTCTCAAGCCATGAGGCTGGGTGACCAGCTAGGGGCCCACACTCCAAGTTGTGGGGGAGGCCGGTGGGATGACACCCCAGTGAAGAAGGGAGAGTGTCCTCTGAGCAGTGACAGAGGGCCGAGGACTGGTCCAATGTGACATTCTAGACAGTCTGCACCCTGCATCTGGTCCCCATGGGTGATGAGCTCTGCAGGCACCAGCACAGACCATCCTGGACAGTCTGCACCCCGTATCCTGTCAGCGTGGGTGACAGGCTCTGCAGACGCTAGCATGAAGCCCCCTGCACTAACCCACGGGGGTCAGCCAAGTAGCAGCTAGTTATAACCTGCGATTTCCACACATGGGCCGATGTGGAGACTGTGTGCTCAGGGGTGTGGGAGGGGCAGGGCACACACCAGGCGCCCAAGTCAGAGGCCACCCCTGCTCTTCAGCTGCACTATGCCAGAAACTGGAAGTGGGGGACCTCCCCTGCTTACCCTCCCCCAAACCAAAGCAAGGCTCCATCAGGGCAGTTTCTCCAAAGTGGCCCCTGATGCCAAGGTCAGAGGAATGAAAGCTGCTCCAATGCTTACATCCCAACTTTACAATAAGAAGCAGGTTAACAACCTTAACGCTTGTAGTCTCCAGGCATTAAAAAAACAAAACAAAACAAATATCTCTTTTAAAAAACTGCCCACTCTGGCTCCTAGCACAGAGGACGCAGTACCGAGGCTGAGCCAACAGTAGAGGCGTTCATGCCCTGTGCGCACACTCACCTTCTCTCTCCCGCTGAGATACCGGAGAACAAGCCCCAGGACCTCTGCTGACGCTGCATACACCTCTTTATATCTGACAAAGGACATGTTACTGACCAGAGCTTCAAAGTACCTGCGAGAAACACAGAAAGCCAGTGAGCACAGGGCAACCCGTCCTGCTATCCGACAGAAAGTGCAAGTCGCTCGGTTGTGTCCAACTCTGCGACCCCATGGACTATACAGTCCATAGAATTCTGTAGGCCAGAATAGTGGAGTGGGCAGCCTTCTCCTTCTCCAGGGGATCTTCTCAACCCAGGGACTGAACCCAGGTCGCCCGCATTGCAGGCGGATTCTTTACCAGCTGAGCCACCAGGGAAGCTGCTGTCAGAGGAATGACCCCTGGGCAGGCCCCGCCCACCCGCACAGCTCCAGCTATAGACACTGACAGCGCTGAAATCAGCAGTGGCCTGACCTTTGACCCCTCTAAAGTTGTCTATACGACAGGAGGAGGACACAGTCACACAGGGGTGGGGTGGGGGGTGGTGCAACTTGGCCTCATGACAGCAGGACTTTTGATCAGGAAAGCCACTGGTCCTAAAGTTAACCACTTCCCGCTGATGCTGTGCTGAGCCGTGCGTCCGTCCACAGCACCAGGCGGCAGAAGCCCCTGGTGCCTCAGAGGTTGACCCAGGAGGACCAACTGGACAGCAAACATTTCCCGAGAGACAGTGAACTTGACCGAGTGACTGCCTCTGCAGGGATCCAGCCCCTCTCTGCGAAGTTTAGGGCTGTCCTGCTAAGGCCCCGCCACGTGGACCCTCCCCCACCCCAGGTGATGAGGAGCCGGCAGGCTGCACCTGCGGCAGAGCTGCAGCGCCCCCTCGTGGCCATACCCTGTGGTGAAGGGTCTCTGGACCTTAGGCTGGTTTCCAGAGCGGATGCTGAAAATGGCAGCTTAGAAAATAACAGAAATAGCTAACACCTTGTTTAAATTGCATGGAAAAAACCAGACAGTTTTTAAAAACTCACTTTTCCCATTCACTCCACTAACATATTTCTCCTCCCAAATGATCTCTAAACCCAACTGCTTAATTTAGATGGAAATACTAACATGGGTCCTAGTCCTTAAATTTCTCGAAATTAAACCGTATTCCAGTCTCCAATCAGAATCAGGTACACTTTACCCAAAAAAGAAAAAAAGCAAAAAAACATGACACTTACCGGACACTTTCTATGCCACACTTTGGGTCGTAGGGGGGCAAGCTGTTGGCCATTACAATACCCAACAACTGAATTCCTACAGAATTGTCTTTAGAATTAGGATCTTTACTGGAAAACTTGTCAAAGATTAACCTGAAATGTGAGTGTGAAAAAACAGTGTAAGCTGTCAGATGTAAGGAGCAGGAAGACAGACGTAAGAGCTTCCACAGCTGATTGTCAGGTAAGAAACCCCTTGCTTCCCATTACTTTGTTCACACCCGGTTGCTCTGCCTCTGGGACACGGGGAGTTCTGCATCCCCCACAATCTAGTTATTTGCCCTAATTCTCCCTTGGTTGATGGTGAGAAAAGAAAGAAAAGTGCAGTTCCTCAGTCATGTCCAACTCTTTGCGACCCCATGGACTAGCCTACCAGGCTCCTCTGTCCATGGAATTTTCTAGGTAAGAGTATTGGAGTGGGTTGCCATTTCTTTCTCCAGAGGATCTTCCCGACCCAGGGATTGAACCCAGGTCTCCTGCACTGCAGGCAGATGCTTTACCACCTGAACTGCCAGGGAAGCCCATGGTTGATGGTGAACCTTTGGGAAACTGGTTTGCCCCAGGCTATGCTGACAGGAATCAGCCCTACAGGCAGAGAACGGCAGAGCACATGCCAAACACCCAGAGAGATGGAGGGCTACTTGAGGGTGGTGCGGTCCAGAGATGCTTCTAGTGACAAATGCTGGGGGCTGATCACGAGTGACATCACACCCTACCAAGAGATTCCATTCAAAGAACCATCCTTCCAGCACTTCAAGTCCATTGGTGTGTTAGTTGCTCAATCGTGTTTGACTCTTTGCAACCCCATGAACTGCAGCCCACCAGGCTCCTCTGTCCATGGGATTCTCCAGGCAAGAAGACTAGAGTGGGTAACCATTCCCTTCTCTAGGGAATCTTCCTGACCTAGGGACTGAACCCAGGTCTCATGCATTGCAGGCAGATTCTTTACCACCTGAGCCGTCAGGGAAGCCCTGAAGTCATCAAGTCTCACGGTAATTAACTGTGCACAATGTGTGACGAGTTAAAGGACACTGCAAACCCCAGTAAACCCATACCTGTAAGGGATGGACAGACAATCCTTCCAGCACTCAACGAGGGTCTTTATGATTTCAAGGTTATGTCGAAACACAGCTCTTTTTTGATGAAAAACATGTTTCATCAGGAAATGGAGCAATCGATTCGCTAATACTTCATCTTTAGGGACCCCCTGAAAAATGCAGAGAAATCTCATGTAAATATGTAGCATTCCCTTCTGGGAAAGCATTCCTTAACCCAGCAGTCTGTCTATAAAAGAAAGCTGGCATTGTACTGAGGAGTCTGGCTCCCATGATTGTTCAGATGACACATGACTGTAACACAAAGGTCTCCCCTGGAGGGCCTCCCCCAGGACTCCCAGGGCAGCCCTGACCCCAGGTTGGCTGCGCTCCTGCAGGTCAGTACAGGGCCCTGTAGCCTCTCGGGGCCTCTGCTGAGACCTTCCTATGGGGTCCCTGAAGACATCTTCCCTGCTCTGACTGGGCACTCAGCCTTGCCCCCACCTCCTCCCAACCCCAGGATCCCACCAACTGCTGGTGCCTTCCCATTAGGGCTCCCTCAATGGTGAGGTGACCCCAGATATGTGCTGGTCACCTGACCCACTGCCAGGATGCTGTTCCATGGGGTACACAGAATGGGGCGGGGGACACCCTCCCTCTGCTTTTAGCCTCTTGCTCAGACTATTGCAATGAGTGGTGAAATTTCACTGTGACTTTCAACCTGGCTGTTGCAGCCCTCCTAGCCGAGCTGAATGCCTGACATGGGAGTTAACCTCTTGCAGAGGTTCCTCAGTTAAACTCAGCTTGCTGTGAAATGGGATAGCCACATTCCAACACAAACACATGTGACAGCTTCATGGGCGCATATTCTGTGCAGTAAGCACGTGCCAGGCCATCCTCCTAGGAGAACTCTGCACACCACTGGGGCCGACATCAGTAAGCAAATGGGAGAGAGCTCCAGCATGTGGAGCCAGAGAGCTGGGGGATGCCACAGCCTGCATCAGGACAGCGTGGGGACTGAGGGTCACCATCACACCAGAGGTCACCAAGTCACACCACGTCACCAGGAGTGGGGAGGCTGACAAGACGGATGCTGGAGACCACAACCTCAGCCTCACATTCAGCGTCTGCCAACATCTATTTTACATGTACTTTTAATAAAATATTCTTCCCTGGTGGCTCAGACAGTAAAGAATCTGCCTGCAATGCTAGGAGACCTGGGTTTGATCCCTGGGTCAGGAAGATCCCCTGGAGAGAGGAATGGCTACCCACGATAGTAATCTTGCCTACAAAAACCTATGGACAGAGAAGCCTGGCTGGATATTTCACATGTACTTTTAATAAACCAATTATTAGGGTCAGTGCTCCTAGCAAGCTAAAGCAGAAAGAAAACAGGACAAACATCCAACATCTTAAAAATAAAGCAAAGCCAGGGGAATTATCAAAAGCAAAGCAAAGCAGACAGAAGTGAAGGGGTAGAATGGGGCCTTCTGCAGCAGCACAGATGGGCAGGATCTGGGCTGGAGACGCTGAGGCACTTGGGGTTGGGTCCCGGGTGCCGCGCGGGGAGAGGGTACCAGAGGCGCAGCTGCTCTTACCACAGGGGTGGCTATTCCCGTCCACGAAAGGACCGTGGCCACGATCTCAACCACTAGGTAGTGGATCCCGTCCCCGCCGTTGTTCTCAGAGACCACCAGCTGCAGCAAGGGGCCCAGCCAGTGCCTCGCATGAGGCCGGAAGACCTAGGCAAGAATTCAAAGGTCAGATGACAGAACTGCTGAGTAACCAAGATGGGAGTTCAGGAACATCCTTCTGTATTACGACTCTACCTGAATTCAAAACAGACGTGAATGCCAACAACTATACTGCTTGATTCAATTAGATTTTCAGCTGACGTCTTCCTTGTGGGCCCTGAAACCACAGCTCAATGGAGACAGATTCAAACTGATCTGCCCTTTGCGTAGATCTGCTCCAACTATGCTTAGAGTAGTAACGTTCTACACCAATCTCACCCTCCACACAGCATACAGCTGTAGGATCCTACTCTTACTGGATATAGAAGCAAAGGGAAGTGGAAAAGAAGGACATAGAAGCGAGGTACATGTAGCGAATTTTTTTCACACATCCAAGGTCTCTGAAATCCAGAGCATCTCCATGCACTAAATTCCCCTGAATTTACTTTAGAAACTCAGACCGAGTGTAACCCAAGACTCTCAGCCTTCTTTCCCTCTGTCACCCTCTTCTTTCTCCAAATGTTTTCTCAGGGATTTCAAATCTACGCTCACAATTAAATCTGTGTGGTCGCAAATCTTTTTGATCAAGTACCCCAGAGGTAAATAATGTTTACACTGTCCACATATATCTACTGGTTTATGAATTCTAAATATAAACTTCTTTACTGTATTATTAAACTATAAAAAAAGGATAAAAAGTTCAAACTTTAAAAAGGATTGTAAATACAAGTTCTATGTTTTTGTTCTGTTAAGACAATGGGCCCTGAAGGTTCCTGAGCTCAGGACGTGTGCAATACTGCAGGCCCCTCATGCCGCACGAGTGCACACAGCTCAGCAGGCCCCCTGCCGAACTAAACACTAGATGGCAGCTCCTCTCCTCCAGCCATCAAGCCAGCACTACAGGAACAAGAGCTGGAAGTCACATGATCCCAAGTACTATGGCTGACCTGTGAGCCCCGAGAGGACACTGAGGTCCAACTCGCAGAACCTGTAAATGTGACCTGATTCAGAAACAGGGTCTTGGAAGATTATCAGGTTAAGAGTCATTAGTGGGGGACTTAACCAGTGACATTGTCTTTATTTGAGAAAAGGATTAAAAGGGAAATTTTTACACGTGAGACAGATGCCGAGAGAAGACCTTCCACAGGCCAAGAAATGGCCAAGGTGCACAGCAGCTGGTCACGCATCATCAGGGCCAACTGGCTGACATCCCGGTCTCGGGCTTCCAGCTCCAGAACCAAAAGGGTCATTTCTGCTGTCTGAGCCACAGGAGCCAGAAGTCAAGCATAACTCTGAGGAAGGGCCTGTCACTACTTGATGGCCTTGAGGCCTCGCGAGTTGCTGCCCGGGAGGCCCCCTCCTGGCACTCGCTCCTCCTGAGCTGCATGTTAAACCCCTGCCCCTCCCAGGTCAGCCTAGGATCACTCATAAACCTGTCCAAGTGCCCCTCCTGACAGGGCCATGCATGACTGACAGATAAACAGACCCATGATGCAAACACGTCGGCTACTCTTCACACAGTTACCAGGAATCTCTACCACATTCTCTGTTACTCTAAACCAAGAAGGCTGGCTGCCGACCCACATGCTGAATAAGTAATACAGGCTGGCGAATTTATTCAGGGAATAAAGCCATGCTGTGACCCTGAACATCTTCCTTTATTGTGGGTTTTTTAAAAGTAGATTCATATGCGCTTTTGTGCTTAGTCGCTAAGTCACGTACAACTCTTTGAGGCCCCATGGATTGTAGCCCACCAGGCTCCTCTGTTCATGGGATTTTCTAGGCAGGAACATTGGAGTGGGCTGCCATTTCCTTCTCTAAGGAGATGCATATAATTGAAAAGAGTTTTTAAAGAAATAAATAACTTACTTCTTCTGTATTAACAACCAGCTTGGCTAAGAAAAGACGGATATTTAATGACACTGATGGATTTCCCAGTTTGTCATGAAGAAATTTCATCCAAGGAGGAAGATTTCTTGGCATTGAACCCTGAAATAACACACTCAATATTACTTAGTAAGAAAGTGGCATTATGACACAACAGTGACAAAGCAGGACATGAGTGACAAGACATCACGAGTGTTAAAGATGGAATTCAGTTTAGTCTTCGATGTCAAATACTCGTTTAACAGGACATGGTCAGTCACGGTCAGCTTTGGTGAGTGAGACCAGAAAGTGCAGAGAGACCTCCTCTCCAGGCAGCGCAGCCTCAAGTCTTTGCATGTGCTGGACCAGGGCCACCAGGGGGGCCATGCACTCATGCTGGCTGAGCTCGTCCACGTCCAGGTCCAGCACGTCGCCTGGGCCCTCAGGGTCCTGACGCTCCTGGGGAGAGAGAGGCCATGGGGGGCTGAGCACCCGACTGCCTGCTCCATCACACAGTGCACACAGTCGGGACCTCACAGCTTCCTCATGTTCTCAGAAGTGTCCCCCCGCCCGCATCTGCCCAGCTCTCTCTGGGGCCACACCGAAGTCGGGGCATCACTGAAGAGCTGCTGCTCTCTACACACACGTCTCTTCAGACGTGTCCTGGTGGCCCCAGAATACTCCACGTCTTGAGAGCAACAGTCCCCACGATGCTCAGCTGCCACTTTATGTAGAAAAGTAGAGCAACTGAAGGTTAATCACAGGGTATGTGGTTTCCTATTGTGTTGTCAGTACCTTGAAAAGTACTGAGGACTTCTGTGAACTTAATCTGCCTCAAAATTTTAATCAATAATAGAATTTTAAAAATTCCTGATTCTTTTTCAGAAAGAAAGAGCGGGGATAATCATTTTACACATGGGATGCTGAACTGAGGTGTCACACACACGGGGCGGAGCAACAGGTCTGGGCATGTCCCGGCACAGATCATTTCCAGGAAACAGCAGCCCAGGAAACCCCGAGAGGACATATTGGACAGGTGAAGGTCCCAGCCTGCCCCCGCTGCCAGACACTCCTTCCCTGGAGGCCCGCCCTCCAAGGGGGAAGTTCTGCTTGGGCCACGATCGCTGATGGCAGACACACGGTTCTGACATCAATTCTGACCCCGGGAGGAGCCTGGAATGTGACCATCCCCCCACTGCCTCCTCCCTGTGCTGGCGGCATTAGACCCTGCACCTGGACTAGAGGCTGGGGCCCCTCTATCCTGAGGCACCCGTTCTTTCCCAACACCAACAACACTCTTTAATCACCCGTCTCCGGAAATGACCAGCGCTGGACTGAGGGTCTTGGGACCCATACGAATAGCTCTGGACTCCAGTTGAAAAATCGAACTGACTCATTTCCTCACTCAGGCTGCTGTCTGCCAGATACGATAGTGAAGACATGTATTGCGGGCCACCTGAAGGAAAAAGATGAGCTACCGTCACTCAAGTCAGTAAGACACGTGTGTCTCGAAGCTCAAAGCTCAAGTGACTCCTGCATTTAGGATACTTTCATTAAATCCATACTCCTTGACCACCATCCAGGTGCTCTGGAATCCCTGAGCAGTTACTCTTCAGCAAAAACAAAGACATCAAGTCAAACTAGATCTAGTTTTGGGACATGATGCTAACAGAACTTCTTGCATTTAAAATTTTGATGATGCACATTCTGCCCATAAAGCCTAACACAAATGTGGCTAGAGGTATTACTGATAAATAACTAATCCAAAGTCTGTAAGGAATTTAGAAAACTGGTTCAAATTTTATCCTTGAATCGGGGTCGGGGGAGAAAAAGCCATAAAGAAAAATTAAGCCAAAAATTGAAACCAGGAGCACGTGGAAGGACAGAGGGTTGATTCCAAATAGGGAGGCTAGGGACCTCCCTGAGGGTCCAGTGTTTAAGAGTCTGCATTCCAAGGCAGGGAACACGGGCTCAATTCCTGCTTAGGGAACAAAGATTCCACATGCCACGGAGCAACTAAGCCTGAGCGTCACAACTAAGACTTGATCAGGCAAATAAGTAGTAAATACAGAGGCCAGGAGAGCTCTCTTCAGAGGGTGGCATTACACAAAACATCGTGGGCCATGCTGACCTCGGGGGCCAAGACCCCGCCTTCAGGGACATTGCAGCAAACGCAGGGAGATGAGTCTAAGTAACAAAAAACAGAATCCAAAAGCAAACAGCACACCAATCTTCCATGTGTTAAGAAAGTGAACCAGATCTGAACTCCTCTGGCTACACTGAGATGCTTCCGTGCTGCTTTAACTAACTGCATTTCTTTCAAAGTACAATTCTATTTATCACTTGAAAATAAAAATTTCCAAATCCAATTCAAGGTTGGGGTATTTAAAATACTATCTATATACTGGAATCTTCCTCAACATTTTGAAAATGTCCTACCTGAATCTTCATTTGCCGCCTCCCTGGCTTCTCTCCTAATTTCAATGTACTTTTTCTTTCTTTCCATAGGAACCTATTAGGCAAAAACAGACAATTTAAAACTTTTTAGACTTGGGGTCACATAGTTTCTGTTTTTGCAGCAATCTGACAAAAATCACTGTTACTCATTTTAAGCAAAACTAAAACACCCACAGAGACAGACCCCGAAAGCCTGGGAGCTGGTGCTCCTTTGGCTCTGGGACTCAGCGGGTGGTACTCCTCCAGCCTCAGGCCTCACCAGGAGCCTCAGGCCCTCGACTGTACAGCTGCGACAGACCACAGACCTCCCAGCTGCTCTCAGACACTCACAGGTAACACACAGAGTGTCTGAGTGCCCCAAAGACTAGTGTGATTATGTGATGTCTTAGTTCTCTGAAGACAGGCCTGGACAACAGTCCTAGCTTTATTCCAAAAGGGCACAGGGCACAAGGGCAGGGAGCAACCACTTACCTGAATTCTGAACCACTGAGCCACACCAGGACAGGGCGGGGGTCAGTGGTGCGGGACAGAATGCCAGCCCCCCCCTCGCACTTGCTCTGCCCGTCCACTGCCCTGGGCTGTGAAAGGCTGCGGCACCCCCAGCGTCCGCTGAGCTTGGCAGAGACTGAGCTTACCTCTTGGCCACAGTGTCCTCCCCATCACCCTACTCCTGCTCCCAGTGCCCAGGATTGGGTGAGCCTCCACCAGAGCCCAACATTGCACGGGGCAGGCCTCAACTCACTGACCATAGGAGCTTACTCAGAAGACCACTCAGGGGATGTATGCGAACAGCTCCTTTTACTGGCATTTTCTCTCCTTTACAAGTTAAGGGAAAACGTGAGTCAGGGCCAGCCTTTTATAGCTGCCTGAGATTATACCTGAGGTCGAACTGTAAGAAACTGCCTGTGTTTCCAGTTCACAGCGGACTTGAGTAGAGGGCATTTAGTGTTCAGCACCATGTACCATTTTCCCTACAAGCCTTGGTAAGTGTTTTTACGTTGGAAACACCATGACCAGCCTCACTTACCTCCACTTCTATGGGAAACGTGTAGCAGCGCTTCAGGTCTATCAGATTTTCAAAAATGAGCAAGTTCTGTAAATGCAAAGAGTCCTGTGACGATGCCCCAGCTGCGGAGAGGCCTGGTGCTGATGTCACTGCAGCACCTGCCGTCTGCATCCGCGGCCAGCTCCGGGAGACCCCCCACCCCACCCCGCCCTGCCCTGCAGGACCTAGAAGCACCCCCAACCCCACCCTGCGGGACCCAGGCAGCACAGCCAGCGGTCTGGAGGGGCCTACCTTCTCTGGTTTCTCGCTGAACAGGAAGCCCTGGTAAAACCTGAGCTCCGTGAAGACACAGCGGACAAGGGCAATGGCACAGGTGTAGGCGGCACAGTGGTACAGCCGCCGGCGCTCCAGCAGCTGGGCCTCCCCAGCCATATTCTCCGAGAAGGCATCGTGGCACAGCCTGTGGGCAGCCAGGTGGGGGTCAGTCCCTCCAGGGGAGATCGGCTCCAGTCCACAGCACAGGACCTGGCCTGCACACCCGCACCCACACCTGGGCTGTACTGCACAGGAAGCTGGGGTGGGGGGCCCAGCCCGAGGAGCAGGAGGGGCTCCAAGAGGCCGGGTCTGAATGACAGTCCAAGGTCTGTGTGAGGGCATGGAGGGTGGATGGCAGCGGTGACAGAGGTGCCGAGCACACCCAGGAGCCTGGTCTTGGCCCTGCCCACAGCGGCCAGCCCCTGTGAGCACACTGCCATCAGAACACAGCTGCCCCTCCGTCTACACTGCTCCCAGCTGCTCCGCACAGCCTGCAGTTGGAAGGGATCACTGGCCAGCCCTTGAAGGGAGAAGTGTACTGGACCCAGCCAGGGGACCACACCCCCCTGCCCTGCCATGCCCTCTCCAGTTACAGGAAACCCCCAGCTGCAGGATGGGGTCCCTCTGCAGGGCTGCAGGCCAAGGAGCAAACAATCAGGTTCCAGTAATACATGGATGGTTGCTGTGACCATAGGGCAGCAAGACTTGTCACCAAGAGGCCTGTGCAGTTCCACCCAGCAAGCCCAACGTTTCCTGGCCACTGGCTCCAGGAGACCAGCAACATGAACTCGCCAGCCCTGGGGGGTGTGCTCAGAGGTTGGATTCAGAAGGAAAAATGTGCCCTTCAAGACCTTCATTGATGCCAATACCTAGGGGTGACATCACCCTCAAGGTGCACACGTAAGGAGGGGTCACAGGGGTGGAGGGGACTCTGTAGAGCAAGACCCTACACATCTGTGTTCAGCACTAAGACAGAACCACACAGAAAGTTGGCTTCAGAGATGACACGTCTGACTATTCCGTGCTTTACAGAACCACTGCTTAGAAATGCTAAACATGCCCTCAGTTTCAAATGAGAGAGAAAATAAAACACACTCAATCCTGCCTTACTATAAATCATACACTGGAAACATACTGAGCTGTTGAGGGAGAAGAAACGGTAGAGAAACAGTAAGGGGAAAAGCTATACTCTTTATGGACGACATGTATTGGATAAAACATGCTGCCCAATGACATGCTGCATTGACTCCACCCAAGTACTCTGTAGGGGTTTCCCTGGCTCCGTGGGAAAGGATCTGCCTGCCATGCCATGCAGGAGACCCAAGTTTGATCCCTGGGTTGGGAAGATCCCCTGGAGAAGGAAACAGCACTCCACTCCAGTGTTCCTGCCTGGATAATCCCACGGACAGGGGCACCACCACCACCACGTAGTCTGTACACAGGAAAACTACTAAGATTCAGTGTTTAGGCATGTATTCATATTATACACATTCGTAAAAATACATGCACCAAAAAAATTAACTACAATCTAAAGTTAAGGAAAACCTTACTTAATCAATGTCTTTGTAAGTTCATTTCCTTCTGTGATGCTCGAGCCATGGAACACCTGGTTAATTTTAGATTCCTTGGAGTGGACATCATCTTTCGGAAGACGAGAGTACATCACCTCTAGCATCTTGTAATATCCCATCTTCTTGGTAATTTGAGTGTCAAAAGCAGATTCATTCAGCTAAAAACATATAACAAATGATTATCTTTGGTCCTATCAAACATGGAAAATATTTTATTGAATAAATCAACTTTAATACTCAATGTTTCCTGGTGGCCCAGACAGTAAAGAATCTGCCTGTGATACAGGAGACCCAGGTTCAATCCCTGGGTCAGGAATATTCCCTGCAGAAGGAATGGCAACCCACTCCAGTATTCTTGCCTGGAGAATTAAATAGACAGAAGAGCCTGGGGGGCTATGCAGTCTGTGAGGTCACAAAGAGTAGGACAGGACTGAGTGAATCTCTGTCTGTCAATACTCAATGCCTTTTAAATTGAAAATAATTTTAACAAAGATGTTAAACCACTTCAGTAAGAAACAGCCCAGGGACTAAAGCATGAACATAAGTACTGATGTGTGGCAGCAAATACTTCAGCTCAGTGAAACGCATTCTGGACTTCTGGCCTCCAAAACAACAATAGACTTCTGTTGTTTTAGGCCACTGAGCTTATAGTAATTTATTACAGCAGGTTAAGGAAATTAATATATATTTGGGTACCAAGAGTGGGGGGCTACTTCAAAATGAAAAAAATACGTAAGTGGCTTTGGAATTGAACAGGGAAGAGAGGAGGAAAAAAAATTTCACCATGCATGACAGAAAATGTCTAGATTGCCTTGTAGACACTGTTGTTAGAAATGCCAACATTGAAGGCACTGATGGTGAGCACTCAGAAGGAAGTGGAGGGCAAGCCAGTGGCAGGAAAAGCAATGAATGCTGTCTCAGGGAATGGCCATCATCACAAACCTATTTTTGGTAGAAATACAGACGTTAAAAGTAATTGGTGGTGAGGTCTCAGAATGAAGTAGGTAACAGTTTTTAGAAACTGCAGGAAAGAGGATCTGTGCTATATGATGGGAGAAAGCTTAGCTGAAGAATGTTCAGAGGTTGTGCAGAAAGCAGACAATGTAGGCTGTGCCCTTGAATATGGAGCTGAAAGGATTTCTAAGTAAATTTGTTGGAGAGAAGCCTGGCTTCTTCTTTGCTGCTCATAAGAAAATGTGAGTGTGAGAAATTAAACAGAACTGTTAAGCAAAAAGAACCAGAACGTGATGATGTGGGAAATTCTCAGCCCATCCAGCTTGTAGAAGACGCTGCCATGAGGAGATCCACGGTGAGGGAAGTCGATTGGAGAAGACCACAGGGGCAGCCAGGGAAAGAAGCCTGTGCTCACGGCTGTCCTCAGCCTGCCCCACCGCCCGCCCCCCCACCCCCACTCCGACCACAAGACCCAGGACCAGGGAGGGGCCGTGGCAGGAATCTCCAAGATGGGCAGGAGACGGACAGAAGGTTTCTGAGAAGCTCAGACTAGTTTGAACTGAAAGGGAAGGAGACAAGATAAAATGAAAAAAAGGATGCTGTATTCCCCAAATGCTACAGGCAAGAAACAGACAAAACTGCTCAGCTGAAAACAAATGCTAACCTTCAAGGAAAAAGGAGATGACTCCAAGGACAGTCTTTGGCCCAGAGCATAAACACCAGGCCACAGAGCACTATTCTCAGGTCTTGAAACCTAATGGATTTGCCTGGCTGAATTTTCAAACTGCTTTGGAAAACAAACTCCTTCCTTCCACTGTCTCCTGTTTGGAATAGGAATGTCTATAATGATCGTCCTATGCCTGTCCCACCACTGTATTTTGGAAGCAAATAATGTGTTTTCTAGCTTCACAGGTCCACAAACAGAGAGAGTGTAGCCTCAGAATGCACCATTCTGAGAACCCCACCCATACCGATTTAGATGATGAGGTCTGGGACTTGGTGCTAACAATCTTTAGGTGAGCTTTTGGACATAGCAGTTGATGCTGTAATGGGTTTCGACCTGGAATGAGATAAACATATTTTGCAAGTAGAAACACTTGGCACAGGTGGACTGTGTGAGGCTGAATTAAAGACCTGGAAAGACATCCACGCTCCAGTGCCTGGAACCTGGGCCTGTCACCTCGCATGAGAGAAGGAATGAGACAGACGAAATGAACCAAAGAATTCTGAGATTATCCAAGAGGGTCCTAAATGCCCTCCTGTTTACAGGAGAGAGGCAGAGAGACACTAACAGAACAGAGGAGGCCAGAAGCAACCCAAGTGTTCACTGACAGAGGAATGGATAAAGAGGTGGTACATACATCAATACGATAGAATATTCCTTAGCCATAAAATAGAATGAAATAATGCCATTTGCAGCAACATGGACGGACCTACAGATTATCATACTAAGGGAAGTAAGTCACACAAAGACAAATATCATATAGTATCAAACTATGAGACAGTCAACTTAGAACACAGAAATAGATTCAAAGACATAGAGAACAGACTTCTGGTTACTAAAGGGTGAGGAGGGGAAGGAGATAAATTAGGAGTTTGGGATTAACACACACATAACTATACATAAAACAGATAAACAAAGACGCATTGTATAGCACAGGAACTATACTCAGTATCTTGTAATAACCTCTAATGGGAAAGAATCAAATAAAGAATAGACACACATATATGTATTAGGTTGGTGCAAAAGTATTTGGAGTTTTGCACTGTTGAACTCTGCCATTTGATATTGGAATACATTCTTAATTTGGTTATGTTATATATCATTTAATGTACATTTCTCACTAAGATTTTTGCTAATGACTTATAGCTGTAATTTATATTTATTTTAGACTATGGAAATGATGCTAGACAAAAAGCAAACTCAAGCAATTTCTTTTATTCAAGTTCAAAATGAGTCATAAAGCAGAGGAGACAACTTCCAACATCAACAACGCATTTGGCCCAGAAACTGCTAATGAATGTACAGTGCGGTGGTGGTTGAAAAAGTTATGCAAAGGAGATGAGAGCCTTGCAGATAAGGAGTGAAGTACCCAGACATCAGATGTTGACAACGACCAGTTGAGAGCCATCACTGAAGCTGATCCTCTTAAAACTACACGAGAAGTTGTCAAAGAACTCATTGTCGACCACTCTATGGTTGTTCAGTATGTGAAGCAAACTGGAAAGGTGAAAAAGCTTGGTTGTTTTGAAGAGTCATCTTCTCTTATTCTATGCAACAACAGTGAATGACTGTAATGGTTCCTACTTTGATTAATAAAGATGTGTTTGAGCCTAGTTATGTTTTAAAATTCACAGCCCGAAACTACAATTACATTTGCACCAACTTAATATAACAAACACTTTGCTGTATACCTGAAATGAACACAACATTGTAAATCAACTATGTATTAATTTAAAAAAAAGAAAAATAGTGGATTTTTTTTAAAAAGAAGAGGAAGAGGAGGAGGGGGGTCAAGTGACCAAGACTCGGAGGGAGGAGCACCGTGGCCATGAGCTGAGGGATGCTGGGCCCAGAGGCTGGTGGAGAGAAACGTGTTCTCCTCGGAGCCTCTAGAGCAAGTACAGCCCCAGGAAGTGGATTTCTGACTTCTGATCTCAGAACCATGAGACAGAAAGCCCTGTGGGTCTAAGCCATACTCTCAGTCATTTGTTACAGACATCTCTGGAGACTAACGCAGATGCCATGTGCCCAAAGGCTGAGATCAGAGCACGGAGGGGACGCTTCTTGAGTTGCTGACACCCTGGCTGAATACACGGCAGTTTCTAGTGACCCTGACCAAGGAGGGCTGTCGTCTCTTACTAACATTCAACTTAGTAACAGACTTTGATACCTTTGTAAACCTGGACTTCAACACATCGATAGCCTCCACCACAGTTCTGCTGAAGAAGTCCCTCAGAGCCCCCAGGCTGCAGTGCCGCAGCAGAGTGAGGAGGGCCCGGTCCACTACCGCCTGGCGGGTGGCGCTGGGAAGCAGGTCGTCTCTGCTGAACTTCCCGTACACGCTTTCCAGAAGGCCCAACTGCGTGGCACATGAACTCCTAAGAACAAAGGAAAATTACATGCCAGCTTTAAACGAATACTCCACGAGGGCCTACTATGCTACAAGTAAATGCTAATGATTAGGAATTAGAAACTAAAGATTATGTATATAAAACCGTGAAATACAAGAAGCATATGCACATAAGCCATGTGATCTTACTCATCCCCAGAAACCTTCGTGCCTTTTTAGGCCTACGACAAAAGGATATTTTCATTTATTTTCAAGTTCTGTCCAGTTCAGAAGACACCTGCAAGGCTCGAAGAGCCCCAGGCTGAAGACCATCACGTGTCCCAGACCCTGAAACTCATGAACCAAGGACTCACCATTGTACTTTCCAAGTAGAGACTCAGCCATCAGGGAAACATGATCTATGAATGGTTGCCTAAACAATTCAGTCTACACATCTTTAAGTTAAGGATAGACTGTTTCCCTGCCTATAAAAATAAGAGGTTACGACTGAATGACCATTAAAATCTTTCCCAGTTCTAAAATCCTGATGCTCAAAAGTTAGATATGACACAAAATACTGGATTTGAAGGTAATTCAGTCACAAAAAATTGAGGTTGCAGAACACGATTGGACCTACAAGAGCTCTGCAGTGTGAGTCCAGACTCTGTCCCAGACCTAAATTCTCCAGGACCATCCTGCTAAAGGAAGAAGGAGGAAGGGGAAAAGAGCAAGAATGGCCACCACACAGTTTACTGAAAAGTCAATGGAAACGAGCATTCACTATGAAGACATGTTCCACATCAGTCATAACAAAAGAGACACATTAGAGTGACACTGAGAGATTCTTTCTCACCTGTTACCACTGGAAAAAATCCACGTTTGTCAGTATACTCTTGACAAAACTGTGATGATACATACATGGCCGAAAGGAATACAAATAACACACCCCCCCAAAGGGGATGTGAGGATAGCTAGCACAATTAAAGAGGCATTTACCTTTGCTCTCACACTTAGGGATCCACTGCAAAGCTGCACTGGCAACACACAGCAGCGCAGGCCCAGGGCTAGTCGCTGGGCTATTGCTCCTCTGGTTGCTGCGCTATTCCTCTAGTCACAGGGCCATTAGTCTAGTCACAGGGCTATTACTTTAGTCACTGCGCTATTACTCTAGTCACTGGGCTACTGCTCCTCTGGTCGCTGTGCTATTACTCTAGTCATTGGGCTACTACTCTAGTCACTGGGCTATTACTCTAGTCACTGTGCTATGGCTCCTCTGGTTGCTGTGCTATTACTCCTCTGGTCACTGTGCTACTACTCTAGTCACTGGGCCATTAATCTAGTCACTGCACTATAACTCTAGTCACTGGGCTATTACTCCTCTAGTCACTGTGCTATGGCTCCTCTGGTCGCTGTGCTATTGCTCCTCTAGTCACAGGGCTATTACTCTAGTTACTGGGCTACTGCTCCTCT